>NW_006400093.1:1209356-1231473 GCF_000299155.1 Elephantulus edwardii | reverse complement strand
ATGATCCATGTACTTTCCTTTGGTGTCTCCATGTGAAGGACTTTCGTTAAAAATTTCTCGTAATTTTGGTCTTGTTTTCGCAAATTCCTTAAGTTTCTTGTTTTTTTTGCAAAGGATTTGATTTCTTCTTCATATTTGATGAAGAGCTTTGCTGGATATAGGATTCTTGGCTGGCACTTGTTTTGTTTCAACTTTCTGTATGTGTCATCCCATTTTCTTCTTGTTCACATGGTTTCATCTGAACAATTGGAACTTAGTCTAATTGTTTGTCCTTTGCAGATAACTCTTTGTTTTTCTTATTCTGCTTTTAGAATTCTATACTCATCTTTTAATTTGGAGAATGATAGGATATGTCTTGATGGGTTTTGTTGTGGTGTGTTCCCCCCACCCCCCACCCCGGGATGTCTAGTCTATTTGGTGTTCACTGTGCTTCTTGAATGTGGATTTCCCCATTCTTCAAAATATCTGGGAAGTTTTCTTCTAGTAGTTTTTCCAGAATTTTTTCAGTGATTTCCTTTTCACTTTCCCATTCTGGAATTTCAAACACATATACTGTTCATTTTGATGTCATCCCCCATGATTCTAATGTTTTCTGCATTTTATTTATGTCTCTTCTCTGATTTTTCTTCTAGTATGTTTCCAGTGAGGCTTTTGTCTTCCAGCTCACTGATTCTCTGTTCCATTGCTTCAGTTCTACTTTTTTGTCCTACCAGAGCCTTGGACACTTTTATCATTTCAGGCTTAACATTCTAAATTGTATTTTCATGCTTTTCTGTTATTTCCAGCACTCTATTGGCTGTACCCTCTCTGTCTCGTGATGATTTTTTAAGTTCTTGTACCTTCTTATCTATATTATCAATTCTTTCTTCCATCTTTTGCATTTTCTTGCATAGCTGTTCAATTTGCTCTTTATCAATATATTTCTTCTGGATTGTCTCTGTGGTATTTGCTCTCTTAATGGCTTCTGTTGTTTCTTCCATAATTTGCAATTTCTTCTGTAGCTATTCAAATAATTCCACATCAACATATTTCTTCTGGTTCTCTCTATCTGGGGTATTCATTAGGCATCTTTTTTAGGAGAAGCATTATTTTGGGTTTTTTTTCCATGCATGAAGCAGACTGCTGCTTTCTTGACATTATGTGAGTCTTTTTAAAGTAGATGCTAGTTTGTTGTAACTATATAGTGACCCAGATTATGGCAATTTTTTTTGTGAAGGACCTGTATATTTGCTCTCTCTTCCTGGCCAGAAGCCTGTAGGGTTGAGGACTCAACAGTAGTGTTTCTTCCACAGTACCTGAATGGCGAACCAGGAAGCCTGTTGTTCCCTCCCAAAAATATCATCTTAGTCTGTCTCAAGCTTTCCCTTCCCAGCCCCTTTTACTTGAGCTTAAGGGGTCCCACATGGTGGAGCTAGACAGCAGTGTTTCCCGAAAGTACCTGAATGGCAAACCAGGAAGCCTGTTGTTCCCTTCCAGCAATGGCAATCTCTGTCTGGCTTGAGCTGTCCAGGCCTCTTCTGCTTAAGCTTAAGTGGTCCCACATGGTATAGCTAGACAGCAGTGTTTCCCCCCAGAGCACCTGTGATATTGGTGTTCTTGGCAGTGGACAATAGGGGCAACAGCTGGGCGATGAATCCTCAGCCTCTCAACCTGGCAGGTAGTGGGTATGTCACTGGCCAGGGTGTCAGTGAGCTTAGGTTGGGTCCAGCCTTTAGCAGATGCTGGGAAAGCAGTGGCTGGAAGACACTCCAAGCCAGCTACACCACACAGACTTTGGCATCTTGCAGCAGAGCAATGGTAAAGTCTCCAATGAGCTGCATCACACAGAAGAGCCCTCTTCATGTGTTTTATGGCCATCTTGATGCCTTCTTTGTTGAAGTGCCTCTTTTTCTTTCTAAGTGGATTGTACTTTTTTTGTGAAGTCTTAGTATTTAACTATAAATTCATAGGGTAGGGCAATGAGTTGGTGAAAAAAAATAAATAGGTCTTTATCAACACATTTGCTCAAAAGAAATTTTCAAAAAGGAATAAAACCCCACCCAGAACCATACAGACGTACTGTAGACAGAAGGATAAATATATTACAAATGAAAGTGTAGGGGGAAAATATCAACTAACTGGCAATCAAAAAATATCAGGAATGGCAATATTAATTTCTGAGAAAATATACTTCCCACTTTCCCAAAATTAAATCATTAAAAATCTTCTCCAAAAGAATAAAAATAGAAACTTTAGATTGAAAAAAAATTGGCAATGACATATCTAACAAGAGACTCCTCTCTAAAATTTATGGAGAACACCTTATCAAAGTAAAAGATGAAAAACTTACTTGCTATAATAAGCAGTGCTTCAGTAAATATAGATGTGGATATGTCAGTTCACACCACAGCTCTTATTTCTTTTGGATATGACTTAGTAGAATTGCTAGATCAACTGGTATTTCTATTTCTCAGTGTTGTAAGGAAACACAAAACTAGTTTCCATAGTGGCCACACCATTTTACTTTCCCACTAGCACTAGCTGTGTATGAGAGTACCAATCTTTACACACACTAACCAGCATTTGTTCATCATATGTCTTCTTGAACACTGCAATATTTGCTAGGGTGAAGTATACTTATTGTTCTTTTGATTTGCATCTCTATAATAACTAATAGAAGGAAATATGCATGGTTTAAAATCATGGTAAGTTTGTGCCAGAGTTGACATATGCCTTCTTCCATACTTATTCAATCTGTATGCCTCACAAATCATTCAAGAAGTTGCATTATATGGAACAAAATGTGGCACCAGGATTGGAGGACGACTCAAAATCCATTTGGGAGGGAGGAAAATGTACAGCAATAAATGAATGAAAACCTAACATTTCTGTAAACTTCCATTAAAATTACAATCAATTAATCAATCAATCAATCAATTCAAAAGACTTGATGCATTGGTAAAATCTACTGTTACAAGGACTTCTCCAAAGTACAAAAGAGGAGCAATATCAGTTTAAAGACTAAAATATGCCTGATCCTAGCCATGGTCTTTTCAATTACTTGCTATGTATCTGAAAATTGGACAGTGAAAAATGGTGACAAAAGAATTGATATCTTTGAATTAAAGCGTTGGAGAAGAGTAGTGAATATTCCATGAACTGCCATAAGAATAAGTTTGACTTGGAGGAAAGTGTTCACCTAATGAAGGACTTTCATTTGCTATATGTTGAGATTTACAATGAGGAGAAACAACTGCAAGCATTCAATAATAATTGGAACATGGAATATATGAAGTATAAATATAGGAAAATTGGAATTTATTTAAAAAAATGAAGTGGAATGCATAAAGATAAGCAAACATCCTAGGCATTAGTGAGCGGAGATGGACTAGTATTTGCCACTTTGAACCAGACAATCAACTGAAAAGGATGGTATTTCTTGTCAAAAGAACATGTAAAGATCTTTCCTGAACTAAACACTGTGAGATGTAAGATCCTATCTATATGCACAAAAGGAAACTGTTAATACGATGATTATTCAAATATGCACACCAACCACAAAAACCAAAGTAGAAGAACTTGATCATTTTAAACAAAATATATGTCAGAAGAGCCTTAAAATTGCAATAGACAAAAAAAAATTTAAATACATAATTGAGAAGCCAAAATAGAAGGAAGAGATGTCAAAGTAAAAGAGCTGAACAGAAGATTTCAAAGGGGACCTTGAGAAGACAAAGCAAAGCATTATAATGGAATGTGCTGAGTGTTGGAATTGAGGAATAAAAAGGGAAGAACTCACTCTACTTTTCTCAAGGGGAAATAAATAAGAAGCAAATTCAAGCCTTGAGTTGCAATACTTAGAGATTTTGTGGGCAAAACAAGTCTTGAATGATCTAGGAATCATGAAAAGAAGATTGGTGTTGGTAGGGGGAATACACAAAATCATTATACCAAAAAGAATTGGCTGACACTGGAATATTTCAGGAAGTACCACATGATCAAGAGCCAATGATAATGAAGTAAGAAAGCTCAAGCTGCACTGAAGGCATTAGGAGAGGGTGAAATAAGATGCTAGGAACCAATAGGATACCAAATAACATGTTTCAACTAACAGATACAGCCCTGGATGTGCTCATCAGTCTATGCCAGAAAATTAGAGGAGAGCTGCCTGGTCAACTGACTAGAAGAGATCCATATTTATCCCCATTCCCAAGAAAAGTGATTCGTCACAATGTGGAAATGGTCAAATATTAATATGACACGAAATACTGCTGAAGATCATTAAAAAATGGCTAGAACAGAATATAGAGAACTGCCAAAAGTTCAAGCTGGATTTAGAAGAGGCCATGGAAGCAGGGATATCATTGCTTATGTCAGATGGATTCTGGCTAAAAGCAAAGAACACCAGAAGAATGTTTATTTGTACTTTATGGACTGTGCAAAGGCATTTGACTGTGTGTAGCTTTGGTGGCCTAGTGGCAGGAAGTTGAGTTACAATCCTGAAGGCACATGGTTTGAGTTCACCAGCTGCTCCATGAGAGAAGGATGAGCAATCTCCTCCTGTGCTATTAATTGCCTCTGAAAATCAGATGGAGTGTCAGCTATGGGTTGGTTCCAACTCCACAGTACACAACATCGTAAAAAAACATAGCTAACATTGAGAAAAACTAGAATCCCACAACACTTAATTGTGCTCAAGCAAAACCTATACCCAGTTCAATAGGCTGTTATGTAAATAAAGCAAGGGAACACTACACGGTTTAAAATTAAGAATTGCGAGTGTCAGAGTTATATCTTCTCTCCATATCTCTATAATCTGTGATGTTGGACTCTATGAAGAAGAATGTGGCATCAGGACTGGGGAAAAACTCATCAATAACTTAAGTTATGCAGATGACACATCCTTGCTTACTGAAAGTGAGGAAGACTTGAAGCCCTTGCTAAAGAAGACCAAATAACACAGCCTTCAATATAGATTTAATCTCAATGTGAAGAAAACAAAAATTCTCATCACTGGACCTATAGGCAATATCATACTAGATGGAGAAAATAATGAGACTGTCAACTTCATCTTTCTTTAATGCTAAATCATACTCTTGATACTGGCAGTCAGGAGATCAAGAGATGTATTATAATGTAAAACTCTGCAGTCAGGAACCTCTCCAAATTATTGAGGAGTGATGCCAGTTTGAAAATTAAGATGCACCTGAATCAGGCCGTTGTCTTTGCAATAATTTGCTATTCATTTGAGATCTTGTCAATGAAAAGGATGAGAGAAGAATTAACACATTTGAGCTGTGGTGTTGGAAAAGAGTATTAAATGTCCTATGGAATGCCAAAAGAACAAATACATATGTCTTGGAAAATGGGCACGTAAAATGCTTCTTGGAGGCAAAGATGCTAAAGCATCATCTCAGTTTGGGTATGTTGCTGAGAGAGGCTATTTCTTGGACGGAATTTCCTAAAAGGGGCATAAAACTTGGAAAGGTGGAGGGTTGATGGAAGAAAGGAAGACTCTCAACCAGATGAATTGACACAGTGACTGCAGCAATGGACTCAAGTATGTCAGATTGAGAGGATAGCAAAGGATAGGACAGGTTTCAGATCTTTTGTTCATAGTATTGCTATGAGTCATGCTCGACTCCACAGAACCTAAAAACAAAATTAACCAAACTTTGCAGTCTGAACTTGATGGAACATGCAATTAAGATGCAATAATAATAATTTGTGACTGAAAAGTAGAAATTGGGCATAAAGAATGGCTGAAGTTTGGGAAATATGGATCTGGTGAACATTAAATTATTTATGCTCTCAGTCACAAAAGGACATATACTACATAAGACCTCTGTTATAAAATAGAACTGACATGGAGGTTGGGGAGAAACTAAGAAAAGAAGAGATAAATAATGAACACTGGATTGGAAAGTTGGAGGAAAGAACTGTTTAAAAGGAATAAATGATTAGGCATTACTTGTATAACATCAGTCAAGAATAAGAGGTGCATAGCAAAGTGGACTAGGGGAGAAGGAGAATTATGAAACTATGAATGAATATTTTTTTAAATGAACTGGGGGGGTTAGGGAGGAAAAGATGCAAAAACGAATGAATGAAAGTCCAACATTTCTGTAAAGTACTGTTAAAATCACAATAAAAACAGGCAAACAAGTTATTTATTCATTTAAATACTTTTTCTTAAAAATAGTGGCTATATACATGAACTTCGCCTGATAGGCTGACTACAGAGCAATCAGACCCACTATTTTAGTGGAGCGGGACATTAGAGAAGCTCAATATCAGCAGTCAAAAGCAGACTTGGAGCTGACTGTGTGACCATCAGCTAGTTATATGCAAGTTCAAACTGAAGTTGAAGAAAATGAAAATAAAACCCAAAATATGACTTGAGCATAACTAAATTTAAAAACATTTTAAGATTAGAATTCATACATTGAACACTAATGACTTAAGACCAAAGAAGTCCAGACCATCAATCACGAAGTAAAAGGTTATTGCAAAGACAAGGAAGAAGAGTTATTAAAATTTATGTCAGTATCGCCAAAGCCGGGCATCACCAAAGCCACGCAGATTTCTTCCAATCAATTAGCTAAGTACCTCTTTAGAAATTTTGTTAGTGTGGCCTGGACTGCTCTCCTGCTGGGAGCACTAGACTGTGGCTCCAGCTCCTGGAGTCCCCAACCCCCCCACCTGGACCCCTAAACCTGCCCCCCAGAGGACCTGGCCCTACCACTGGACATTCTGGCCCCTCTGCCTGAAGGATCTGGCCCACCACCTGGATGCTCTGGACATCCATCTGGGAGAATAACCCATTGCTGCCTCTCTGAACTGTGCCAGGGACACTAACATTACAGTTGAAACCATTTCTTCTTCTCCTCCCTGAGCCTGAGCTGCCTTTAGCCCTCAGCACTTTGGACCTGCCTAGCTGCAGCAGTTCTGACAGAGAAGGCTACTTATTCACAGGCCCTTGAGTCAAAGATCACAGAGAAACTCAGGCAGGATAGTTGCCCCACCCTCCTTTGGAACAGTGACTTCCTGAGCCAAGATTATCAGATCAAAAGCCTGATAAGACTTCAAGCATGAAAAACTCTACCACATCAGCAACATGGAAGAAGCTGGCTACCTCACACCCTATTCAAACTCAAAACAAGATATCACACCCCCAAAGTGCCACAGTATCAATGAATTTCCTGAAACCAGAAAGTCTGATGGAATTCAATCACAAAATCGGCAAACATCATGAAAAGACTCTTCATAGTAGAGAACACTCACATAGCCAACAGACACATGAAGAAATGCTCAAAATCATTGGCAATCATAGAGATACAAATCAAAACAATAATAAAATGCCATTTCATCTCAGTAGCAGAAGCAATGTTAAACAAGATAGCAACAATATATCTTAGAGATAATGTGGAGAGACTGAAACTTTCATGCCTGCTACTGGGACTGTAAAATGGTGGTATAACCATTCATGAATGCAGTTAGACGTTTCCTCAGGAAGTTGATCATAGAAATACCATATGACCCAGCTATTGCATTGCTAAGAATATACCCCAAGAAAAGTAGAACTGACACACACACATACACACAAACACACGCAGAGCTATGTTCACAGCAGCATTATTCACAATAGCAAAAAAATGGAAAGAGCTCAAATGTCCATCAACAAACAAATGGATTGAGAATTTGTGTTATATTCACACAATTGAAAACTTTGCAGAACTAAATAACGATTTTGTAAAATACTATATCACATGGAAGAGTCTAGAGTGTATTATGCTGAATGAACTAATTCACTCACATAAAGATGAATAAGACCACTATTGCAAAAATGGAAGGGTAACTGTTGTTACATTGTTACGTGCTGTCAAGTCACCGGTGACTCATAGTGATTCTACGTATAGGAGCTCTGAACCCTGCCTTGCCATGAGCCAGTCTCACTAATTCCAACACAACAACCCCCATTGCTCTAGTTACTGTATCAATGAATCTTATTTTGGGTCTTCCTTTCCAGTACTGTCCCTCCAGTCTTCCAAGCATGATGTCTTTCTCCAAGGACCAGTCATTTGCCCAAAGTATGTAGTAAGATGTGTATGTCCCAAAGGGGAAGAGGAAAAAGAAAAGAGGGCAGAGAAATGGGGAGGGTGGAAATCACTAGCACAGCAGAGTTTAGTGGACAGTTTGGAGTGGGGTGAGTGGAGTGAAGGAACAGAAAGGATTTAATGGGGATTTTAATAAGAGGCATAAATCAATGATGATTAATTATATAAAATACAATATACATGAATCCTTGTATGAGGCACAATGTAAATGAAATTTTTTTAAAAATGTAATGTGTGTGAATGAAAAAATTGTGGGATTTATCTACAGGAACAAAGAAAATATGGAAAAAGGAACTAAGGAAGCAATGGCATATACAATAATCAATCTCAAGGTGAAATACTTGGAATAAACCTAAGTAGAGACAGAAAGACCTTTATAAGTGAAACTACAAAATATTACTTTAAGAATCAATAAGATCTAATGTAAATGTATGACAACAGTCTGGAACAAGAGGTGCATTGTGGGGAGGGCTAAGGCAGGGAGAAGGAAATGTGCAACAATGGAAAAATTAAAATGGTTTTGATGTTTAAAAAAATCATAGTAAGAGAACTAATTAAATGGAAAAATATTCCCTGTTCATGGATAAGAACACTCAACACAGTGAAAATTACAATCCTATGGGAAGAAATGTACAAAAAGGTACTATACAACCATAGTAACCAAAACATCATGGTATTGGTACAATGACAAACACATAGACTAATGAAATAGAAGGAAGACCCAAAATATAGGCCTATTATCTACCTGCAGTAGACTACCTACAGTCAATTGGTATTTGACAAGGAATCAAAACCCATCAAATGAGGAAATGACAATCTCTTCAATAAATGGTGCTGGCAAAACTGGACATCTACTGAAAGAGGTTCCACATCTCACACCATACGCAAAAATAAATTCAATGTGTATCGGAGACCTAGGGATAAAGCCTCAAACTATAAGGATCATAAGAGACAAAATGGAACCAAACTCTGAAGCCTTATCCTATGGCAGAAATAGACTTGCAAATATAGCCAGAAATGCACAACCAGGAGAAGATAAAAAACTTTGAGAGGGCCTTCTAAAGATCAAGTTCTTATGTGCATCCAAACTTTTTTACAATATACTGAAAAGGAAACCTAAAAACTGGGAAAACACATTTGGCATTGATATCTTGGACAATGGCATCATAACAAAAGTTTACAGAATATTACCATTAACATCACATGCAAGCAACATTCTGCTGAAGATTATCCAAAATCGACTGGAATAGCACATCGACAGAGAACTGCCAGAAGTGCAGGTTGGGTTTAGAAGAGGCCATGGTACTAGGGTTATTGTATCTAATGTTAGATAGATCTTCGCTGAAAGCAGAGAGTACCAGAGGAATGTCTATCTGTGTTTCATTCACTATGGAAAGATGTTTGACTGTGTGGACAACAACAAACTGTGGCTAACTCTGAGAAGAATGAGAATCACAGAACATTTGATCATGCTTATGTGAAACGTATACTTGGACTAGGAGGCAGTTGCCAGAACAGAGCAAGGGAACACTGCACGGTTCAAAATTGGGAAGGGTGTACACCAGGGTTGTGTCCTATCTCCATACTTTTCAATCTATATGCAGAACAGATTACCTGGGAGGCTGGGCTCTATGAAGAGAAATGTGGCATCAGGACTGGAGTAAGACTCATCAACAAACTATGTTATGCAGATGACACAATCTTGCATACTGAAACTGAGGAGGAACTGAAGTACTTGGTGCAGAAGGTCAAGGACCGCAACCTTCAACATGGATTGAAGCTCAACATCATGAAAACAAAGATTCTCACCACTGGGCCAATTGGCAGCATTGTGGTGGATGGTGATGAGACTGAGATTGTAAACAGCTTTAGTTTGTTTGGCTCCACAACCAACACTCTTGGAACCAGCAGCCAGGAAATTTAAAAACATATTGCATTGGGAAAGTCTGTTGTCAGTGACCTCTCCAAAGTACTGAAGAACAATGTCATCAGTCTGGAGAATAAGGCATGCCTGATACAGGCCATGGTCTTTGCAGTCACATGGTATGCATCACAGAGCTGGACAATGACCAGGGATGATAGGAGGAGAATTAATAATGCCTTTGAGCTGTGATGTTGGAGTTGTTGTTGTTGTTATTGTTATGTGCCGTCGAGTCGTTTGTGACTCATAGCGACCCTAAACCTGCCCTAGGCTGTGCCAATCACACTGCCTCTGACACACCCATCTTTTTATTTCCTGGCTGCTGGTGTCAAGAGTGTTGACTGTAGAGCCAAGCAAACTGAAGCTGTGAACAATCTCAATCTCTTCACCATCCATCCTGATGCTACCAATTGGTCCAGTGGTGAGAATCTTTGTCTTCTTGACATTGAGCCTCAGTCCATACTGAAGGCTGCAGTCCTTGACCCTCTGCAGCAAATGCATGAGGTCCTCCTCAGTTTCGGCAAGCAGGGTTGTGTCATCTGCACAACATAGATTGTTAATAGATCTTCCACCAATCCTGATGCCACACTTCTCCTCATAGAGCCCGGCCTCTCAGATAATCTGCTCTGCATATAGGATGAAAAGGTATGGAGACAGGACAAATCCCTGGCGTACACCCTTCCCAATTTTGAACCATGCAGTGGTACCTTGCTCTGTTCTAACGACAGCTTCTTGGTGCAAGTACAGGTTTCGCATTAGCACGATTAAGTGTTCTGGGATTCCCGTTCTTCTCAGAGTCAGCCACAGTTTGTTATGATCCACACAGTCAAACACTTTTCATAATCAATGAAACACAGATAGACATTCTTCTGGTATTCCCTGCTTTCAGCTAAGATCCATCTAACATCAGCTATAATATCCCTAGTACCACGACCCCTTCTAAACCCAGCCTGGACTTCTGGCAGTTCTCTGCTGATGTGCTGTTCCAGTCGTTTTTCGATAATCTTCAGTAGAATCTTGCTTGCATGTGAAATCAATGATATTGTTCTGTAGTTTCCGCACTCAGTTGGGTCAACTTTCTTTGGAATGGGAACAAATATAGATCTCTTTCAGTCAGTTGGCCAAGTGGTTGTTCTCCAGATTTCTTGGCACAACTTGGTGAGCATGTCCAGGGCAGCATCTGTTAGCTGAAATATGTCAATTGGTATACTGAATATACCATGGACTACTAACAGAACAAACAGATTCATCCTGGAGGGGGTTAAACTAGGCTGCTCCTTGGAGGCAAGGATTTTGAAGCTTTGTCCGGCATACTTTGGACATGTTGCAAGGAGGGACGTCATGCTTGGGAGGGTGGAGGCACAGCACAAGAGAGCAAGATCCTCGATGAGATGGATTGATTCAGTGGCAGGATTAATGGGGGTAGGTGTGTCAGAGACAGTAAGATTGGCACAGGATAGAGAAGAGTATAGGGCTGTTGTACATAGGGTTCCTTTGAGTCACAGGGAACATGATGGCACATAACAACAACACAACCAGAAAAAGATTGACAATCCAATAACAAAGGGGCAAAATACATGAAAAAAATTTTCTACAACATAAGACAAATGGACATAGAAATTAGAAATAAATTCAACACAAGCACAGAAAAAATAAACAATGCAATTAATCAACGTGATCTTTTAAGATCAAGACGTATAGACACTTCACCCAACAGCAACATAATAGGCATTCATTTCCAGAATATTTGGACCATTATCTAGAGTAACTTGTATGCACATGGCAAGAATCAATAAATTTTAAAACATCAAATACTACAAATATCTTCTAAGGTTATAATGTCATAAATTTAAAAATAAGCCGTAGGCAGATTGGGGTGAGGAGCGGAAATAAAATGCAGAGAAACTAAAAACTGCCATACTTTTAAACTGTTGGTTAAAAGAAAAGATATATAAAATATTGAAAAGGTTTTTTCAGTCAAATTAGAATAAAAAGACAACATACTAAAACCTTTGAGACACAGCAAAAATAGTGGACAATTTTAGTAATAAAAACCCATGTGAAAAAAGAAAAAGCCAAAATAAATTCTTTCTCCCTCCACCCTCTGGTAATTTAGAAAGCTATTGTTGAGGGATTTCCCCCTCCTTTTTTTGTGTTCCACATTATTTTTTATTCAAGTTGTGTTCCATACAAACATCCCCATGCATTATGTTCTATAAAATCAATCACCACTGGAAATTCCTTAATGAAACAACTCCAAATATTATAAAAGGAGTAAGAACAAATTAAAAATGTTGTTCTTGTTATGTGCCATTGAGTCGCTTGCGACTCATAGCGACAATATGTACAACAGCCCTAAACCCTGCTCTATTCTGTGCCAATTGCACTGCCTCTGACAGACCCATCCCGATTACCCCAGTCACTGAATCAATCCACGTTATAGAGGGTCTTACCCTCCTGTGCCGTCCATCCACCCTCCAAAGCATGATGTCCCTCTCCAAGGACTTCTCCCTCCTTACAACATGTCCAAAGTATGTCAGATGAAGCCCCAGAATCCTTGCCTCCAAGGAGCAGCCCGGTTTAACCCTCTCCAGGGTGAATCTGTTTGTTTTTTTGGCAGTCCATGGTACATTCAATACTCTTCTCCAGCACCACAGATCAAAGGCCTCAATTCTCCTTCTATCCTCCCTAGTAGTCATTGTCCAATCTCTGATGCATAACAAGTGATTGCAAAGACCATAGCCTGTATCAGACGCACTTTAGTCTCCAGAGTGACACCATTGCTCTTCAGTACCCTGGAGAGGTCCGTAACAGCAGACTTTCCCATCGCAATACATTTTTTTTTTTATTTCGTGGATAATGGTGACAAGAGTGTTGACTGTGGGGCCAAGCAGACTAAAGCTGTGAACAATATCAATCTCTTCACCAACCATCCTGATGCTGCCAATTGGTCCAGTGGTGAGAATATTTGTCTTCTTGACATTGAGCCCTGAAGGCTGCAGTCCTTGATCCGGTGCAGCAAGCATTTCAGGTCCTCCTCAGTTTCAGCAAGCAGGGTTGTGTCATCTGCATAATGCGGATTGTTAATAGATCTTCCACCAATCCTGACACCACACTTCTCCTCATAGAGTCCAGCCTCTCGGATAATCTGTTCTGCAAACAGGTTGAAAAGGTATGTAGATAGGACACATCCCTGGCATACGTCTTTCCCAATTTTGAATCATGCCGTGTTTCCCTGCTCTGTTCTGAAGACTGCCTCTTGGTCCAAGTATAGGTTTTGCATTAGAATGATCAAGTGTTCTGGGATTCCCATTCTTCTCAGAGCCAGGCACAGTTTGTTATGATCCACACAATCAAATGCCTTTGCATAATCAGTAAAACACAGATACACATTCTTCTGGTATTCCCTGCTTTCAGTTAAGATTTATCTAAGATAAGCTACAATATCCCTAGTACCACAACCCCTTCTAAACCTAACCTGGGCTTCTGGCAGTATTACTTTTTTAAAAATCTCACCAGAATAAAGGAAATAAGATTAGAAAAGAGTTAATTGGAAAAGGAAAGAGATAAATAATACGACCAGTTGGGTTCTTAGGATTAAAAGTCAGCAAATCAATGGGAAATCTAGAAAGGTAAAAAAGAGGATGTAAATAACATGAATAACAAATGAAATGGATGACATCACAATAGAAATAAATGAAATAAAATGGACAACAACAGAATTGTATGATGAATTTTACTCAAATTTGAAACCTGAAAAAAAAATATCACAATTTTTAAAGAAGAACACACCTAATTAAATTAACAAAGATTGATGTAGAAAGTTTGAACAGATCTTTAACAAAAGCAGGGATTCAACACGACATAATAAAACCGGGAAATTAAGAAAATACAGATCCATATGGCTTCACTTTTGAATTCAGAGAACAGCTGACACCAATTCTACTGAAATTGTTACAGAATACAGAAAAGGATGAATACTACAGAATTTGTTCTATAAAGTAGCATCATCCTGATATCAAATCCAGGAAAAGACATCACTAAATAGAGATTTTCTTAGGCTAATATCCTCATCAACAACAAAAAAATAAGCCCCAAAAGTCATCATATTATAAGATAATTACATCACAATCAAGTGGGATTCCTACTAGGACTGTAAAATTTATTAACTGCTACAACAATCAGCATAATTAATCATTTAAATAAAACATGGCAGCTGTGTGCCATGGCCAGCTCAGAAGCATCTTCCACCCA
Source organism: Elephantulus edwardii (assembly GCF_000299155.1). Taxonomy (NCBI): domain Eukaryota; kingdom Metazoa; phylum Chordata; class Mammalia; order Macroscelidea; family Macroscelididae; genus Elephantulus; species Elephantulus edwardii. Next base: position 1,217,202 of record NW_006400093.1, on the reverse strand, counting down.
CCACTTCCCCATCATCTCCTAAAGGCTGGGGCCAACACAGGTGCACTCACACAATGGCCAGCAACAGTACCATTGCCTGCCAGGTTAAGGGGTTGCAGTTTCAATGCCCAGCTGCCATTCCCATTGTCCAGTACCAGGAGCACCAATATCACAGCTATATTGTGGACAACACTGCTGTCTAGCTAGAACATGAGAGATTCCTTAAGCTCAAGAAAAAGAGGCCAGGACAGCTTAAGCCAGAATGAGCCATTCCTGGAAGGGAGCAACAGGTTTCCTGGTTTGCCATTCAGGTACTTTGGGAGAAACATTGTGTTCCAAGAAGGGCGCACAAATATACAGGTCCTTCACAAATCAACCATTGCCATACTCTGGGTCATTACAACCTAACATCTACTAAGAATCACATAATGCCAAGAAAGCAGTAGTTTTCCTCAGTCAACATGTAAAAACAAAACAAGCTATATTAAAAAAGCAAATTTAAAGAATGTTGTTGTTGTTGTTATGTGCCATCGAGTCGCCTGCGACTCATAGCGACCCTATGTACAACAGCCCTAAACTCCGCTCTGTCCTGTGCCAATCGCACTGTCTCTGACACTCCCATCCCGATTATCCCAGTCACTGAATCAATCCACCTCATAGAGGGCCTTTCTCTCCTGTGCTGTCCCTCCACCCTCCCAAGCATGATGTCCCTCTCTAAGGACCGGTCTCTCCTCACTACATGTCCAAAGTAAGTTAGACGGAGCCTCAGAATCCTTGCCTCCAAGGAGCCACCCGATTTAACCCTCTCCAGGACAAATCTATTTGTTTTCCTAGCAGTACTCCAGATTAAGAGAACCAGAAGAAATATGTTAAGTGGAGTTGTTTGAACAGCTACACAGGAAAATGCAAATGATGGAAGAAACAATGGAAACCATTAAGAAAGCAAATACCCCAGAAACAGTGATCCAGAGGAAATATATTGATGAGGAGCAACTTGAACAGCTATGCAAGAAAATGTAAAAGATGAAAGAAAGAATTGATAGTATAGATAAGGAGGTAAAAAACTTTAAAAAAATCATCACAAGACAGAGAGGCTACAGCCAATAGAGTACTGGAAATAACAGAAAAGCATGAAAATGCAATCCAGAACATTAAGACTGAAACGGAAAAAGTGTCAAAGACAAAAAAGTAGAACTGAAGAGATGGAATGAAGAAACAGTGAGCTGGAAGACAGGAGCCTCACTGAAAATATGTTGGAAGAAAAATCAGAGATGAGACATAAAGAAAATGAAGAAAACATTCAAATCACATGAGATGACATCAAAAGGAAGAATATATGTATGATTGGAATTCTAGAACATGAAAGTGACAGGAAAATCACTGAGAAAATTATAAAGGTTTTAGAAGAAAACTTCCAAAGTATTTTGAAGAACGTGGAAATCTACATTCAAGAAGCACAGCGAACATCAAATAGACTAGACCCAAGAAGAAAAACATAAAGGATACAATTCTAAAAGCAATATGAGAAAAACAGAGTTGCCACAAGAAACAAATGAAGTTCTGATTTCTCAGCAGAAACCATGTGAGCTAGAAGACAATATGATGGCTCATACTGAAAGTTGAAAGAAAACAATTGCCAGCCAAAGATCTATACTCAGCAAAACTCTCCCTCAAATATGAAGGAGAAATAAGATCCTTCGCAGAAAAGAAGGAACTTAAGGAATTTGTGAAAACAAGACCAAAACTACAAGAAATTTTAAGTGAAGTCCTTTACATGGAGAAGCCAAAATAAAATGGGCAGACCATAGTAACCTGAAACAACAGAAATTAAACACAACAAAACGGTAATGGTTAAACCCAGCCTGACAATTATCACACTTAATGTGAATGGGTTAAATATGCCATTTAAGAGAAAAGGCGTAGCAGAATGATTTTTAAAAAAAAAGACCATTAATATGTTGCCTGCAAGAGACACATCTAAAGAAAAAAGAGAAAGACAGACTCAAACTCAAAGACTGGGAAAAAATATACCAAGCAAATGGCAAACTCTAAAAAAAAATAGAAGTGGGAATACTAATCTCTGATAACATAGATTTCAGAATGAAAACCACCGTCAAAGATAAGGAAAGCATTACATACTTATTAAAGGCACAATAGATAAGAAAGACTTAACCTTGGTCAACATTTTTACTCCTAACAAGAGAACTGCCAAGTACATAAAACAATAGTTACCAGAATTGAAGAAATATATAGACAACTGGTAGGAGATTTCAACACACATCCTGCGGCCCTCGGGCCAAGAAAAGCCTATCTACACACCAGTTCTACAGGATGCATTGCCTTTGCTCGGGAAACATTACGACTAAACTTCAGAGACATTGATCCCAACATAAGGAACTACCAGCAGCTGATGTGTTTGGAATCACAGAAGCCAAGGAAGCTTCATATATAAGTTATTAGATGGAGGGCTGGTCAAAGGGAGATAGATGTGAAGGGAGGAGGTAGAAGTGGATGGGTATCCTGGTGGATGGTGTAGCAGGGAAATAAGTGGGTAAAGACGCGTGTGAGAAAGGCTGGGACAACACTGACACTAAAGTTAACTCCACAATAAGGGATATACCTTTAACTTGCTGGTCTGTCTGATACTTCTCTAAATCTGAACATTCACATTAAGACAGACTAGGAAGAAGGATTGACCATCCACTTCTGAAATAGCAGGCCTCTGAAAACCCTGTGTACATGTTGTGAGGAGAGAACGGTCCTTGGAGAAGGACATCGTGCTTGGGAGGGTGGAGGGACAGCGCAGGAGGGGAAGCCCTCCATGAGGTGGATTGATTTAGTTACTGGGGTAATCGGGATGGGAGTGTCAGAGACAGTGCGATTGGCACAGGACAGAGCAGAGTTTAGGGCTGCTGTACATAGGGTCGCTATGAGTTGCAAGCGACTCAATGGCACATAACAACAACAATTATTGCTAAAGGATAGGTCAACCCAAAAGAAACTCAACAGAGATGCAGAAGATCTATATCTTCCAGTCAGCCAACTCAAACTTGTGGATGTGTTCAGGGTACTGCACCCAACTAAAGCTCAATTCACTTTCTTCTCAAGTGCACATAGTACATTATCCAGAATCAAACACATATTAGGACACAAAGCAAGCCTTCACAAATTCAAAAACATCAAAATAATACAAAGTATCTTCTCAGATCCTAATATCATAAAACTACAAATTAACCACAGGAGAATAAAACTTACAAAATCACCCACATGGAAACTGAATAACTCTCTGCTTTAATACAATTGGGTTATAAAATAAACTAAGAATGAAATAAAAAATTTCCTTGAAAGAGATGAAAATGAAACTACAGCGTACTAAAACTTCTGAGATACAGCTAAGGCAGCCCTCAAGTGGAAGTTGATAGCAATAAGAACACACATAAAAAAGGAAGAAGAAAAATCAATGATCTAACTCAACATCTTCATCAAATAGAAAAAAGAACAACAATCTAATTCTACCAATTCTAGAATAAAAGAAATTATAAGATGAGAGCTGAAATCAAGAAAATAAAAAACAGGGGGGGAAGTTGAAATCATCAATAAAGCCAGAAGCTGGTTTTTGAAAGGGTCAATATAATTGACAAACCACTGACAAACTTAGCAAAAGGGGGGGAGGTAAGACACTGATAACTTGATTAAGAAATGATAGAGTTGACATCACAACAGAAATAGATGAAATTAAATTGATAAAATAGGAATACTATGAAAAGCCACACTCTGATAAATTTGAAAACCTAGAGGAAATGGACAAATTCCTTGAAACTCATTCTCTATGCAGATTGACAAGGACACATGTAGAACACTTAAACAGACCCATAATTTAAAAAGAAGAAAAAAGAAACTGAATAAGTCATAAGAAGATTTTCCCATAAGAAAAATCCTGGAACCAGATTGCTTCACAGCTAAATTCTCCCAAACATTCAGAGAAGATCTATCACCAGTTCTATTTAAATTATTTTAAAAAGTTGAAAAAGTAGGAAAAGTCCCAGAGTCAAAACCTACTACACAGAAGTAGTAACCAATACAGTATGATACTAATAGAGTGACAGTCATGTAGAACAATGGAACAGAACTGAGAACCCAGAAATGGATCTAGATATCTGTGGTCAACTGATATTTGAAAAAAATTAAAATTTATCAAATGGGAAAATTACAATCTCTTCAACAAATGGTGCTGGAAAAACTGGACTGTCACCTACAGAAAGCTGAAAGAAGAGTCACATTTCCCACCATACACAACAATCACCTCTGGGTGGATTAGGGACTTAGGAGTAAATCAAGCCCAAACCCATAAAGTTCATCAGAGACAAACTGGGATCAAGCTTAGATGACCTAGTCTATGGTATAAAGAGACTGCCAAATACAGTGAAAAATAAACAGTCTGCAGAAGAAGAAACTGATGAATGGGACCTTCGAGAGATAAAAGCCCTGTGCACATCACAACATTTTCCAACAGAGTGAAAAGAAAACCTACTGACTGGGAACAAACCTTTGACAATACCGTTTCAGACAAGAGTCTCACATCAAAAGTTTACAGAATGCTACAGGGTCTCCACAAGAAAGACTGATAATCCAATTACAAAATGGGCAAAATTCATGGAAAGACTTTTCACAGAGGAAGATATTCAAATGGCCAACAAATATATGGAGAAATGCTCAAAATCACCGGCAATAAGACAGATGCAAATAAAAATCACAAACATACCATCTCACTCTAGTAGTAATGTCAAACAGGACAGCAAGTAATAAATGTTGGAGAGGCTGTGGGGAGATAGGCTCTTTTATCCATTGTTGCTGGGATTGTAAAATGGTGCAACCACTCTGAAAATCAGTTTGGTGCTTCCTCAAAAAGCTTAACATAGAAATTCCATATGACCCAGCTATTCCTCTGCTTGGAATATACCCTAAGAGAATGAGAACTGAGGCACAAATGGAGACTTCTACACCACTGTTCATAGCAGTATTATTCACCATTGCAAGAACATGGAACCATCCCAAATGCCCAACCACAACAGAATGGATTGAGAAATTATGGTACATCCACATCATGGAATACTACACCACACACAGGAGCAATGATTTTGTAAATTATTACCTAACTTGGGGAGGAGGGGCTGGAGGGCATTATGCTAAATGAACTAATTCAGTCTCATTAGGACAAATACTATAAAAGACCACCATTATTGTAGAACGTGTATGAGGATCCAAAAGGTGGGGGAGGTGGGATAGAAGGTTGACAATGTGTGAATTGGTGTGACATTAATCATAGGGTTGCACAATTTGATGGGTCGAGGGAGTGGTGGGTGAAGGAAATGGGAAAGATCTGATGTGAAAAACAATATACAGACTTTGTAAATGAACCAGTATAAAATTTAAAAAAGAAAAATAAATAAAACAGGGCAAAAAGCTAGCGTGACCTTATAAGTTGATGCAGAAAGGGCATTCACAAACTTTAACACCCAATCCTTAGAAAAATGTTCAATATAATAGGATTAGAAGTGAAATTCCTCAACATAATTAAGAGCTTATATACAAAACCCATGGACAATGTTACTTATAATGAGGAGAGAATGAAATAATTCCTATTGCCAAAAGGAAGTGTACAAGAATACCCTTTATCATCATACTTATTCAATATTGTATTGGAAGTTTTACCAGGGCAATAAGACTAAAAATGGATAGAAAAGAAAATAAAATTGACAAAGAAATAAATCCATCTCTATTTGCACATGATGTTGTTGTTAGGTGCAGTCCAGTCAACCATAACTCTTAATGTTCCTATTAACAACAGATCAGAACTTGGCCTTATCTTGTACCATTGTCATGATTGATACCATACTAAAACCTTTGTTGCAGTCATTGTATCAATTCATCTCCTTAATGGAGCCTTCAATATCAATTACATCTCAATATGAAAAATAAAATTCTTTTGACAGGACAAATAAACAGTATCATGGTAGATGGAGGGGGAAAAGTGAAGTTGTCAGGAATTTAATTTTATTTGAATCCACAAACAAAACTCATGGCAGCTAACAGTAATCAAGAAATAAAAAGATGTGTTGCATTGGAAAAATCTACCATCAATGACTTCTTTGAAGAGCTGAAGAGAAGGGATGTCAATTTAAAGACTACAGTGTGACTGCTTGTGGGGAGATGGAATAGAGGCTTCCCTGGAGATAGGGCCCTTCATTTGGGGACACTTGCCTCCTCAGCTGTGGGGCCATCCCCAGGGCCAAACAGAAAAAGTGAGTTTGGGACACAGAGCAACAAGCAGGGTAAGCCTTTCTTAGCTTTCTGCAAGAAGGAGGGCTGACTTGAGACCCACATGAACACAAGCTGCTTGAGCTTTCAGGCCTTATCTTGCACCATTCCTGAGACAAAGGAAAGCAGTAAGATTTAGGAGAAAAGGTGCATGAGAAACTGCTTAAGAGGAGCATCTGGTTTTGTACCACTCACCCACTTCATTCACGAAGGAGGGCAATAGAGTTTGGGACAGAGGAATAAATACATCAAGGCAAGATTCCTGCAGGGCTGCACTGTAAAACAGAAAGAACCTCAAGGACTTTAAGAAAGGCAAATTTCCCAGGGAAGTTTTTAGTTAAGGGAGTGGTTCACTCCTTAGATTGAACATTGTAACATCTCAACTAATCAATAACATCATAAAGACAAGAACCACCAACAACTTATGCAGACACAATAGAAACAGCCTAACATTTATCAAGAAAAATTTTACATAATGTCAAGAAAGCAGCAGGTAGCTTTAAACATTGTGAAAAACAAACAAACAAACAGACAAACAAACAAATTAGGCCTTCTCCAAAAAAAGCAGAGATTATCACAGACCAGAATCAAGAAGGCAGATGATAATATGTTGATATAGGACATTTGAACAGTTACAAAGTAAAGTACAGATGATGGAAGAAACAATGGAACCATAAATAACTTACAGGTAGAGAACCAGAAGAAGTATATTGAAAAGGAATTATATGAAAAACTATAGAAAGTGCAAATGATGGAAGAAACAATGAAAATCACTAAGAAAGCAAACATTTCAGAGAAATATAGTCAAAAGAAATTTAATGACCAGGAGTAACCTGAACAATTATGGAAGAAAATGTGAGAGATGGAAGAAAGAATTAAAACTACAAATAAAGAGATACAGGTACTTTATAAAGCCATTACAAGATAGAGAGGATACTGCCAACACAGTATTGAAAATAGCAGAAATGTATGAACAGGCAATCCAGAATATTAAGACTGAAATGGTGGAAGTGTTGAACATGTTGGAAGGGAAAAAATGTCGAAGAGATGGAGCAGAAAGTCAGTGACCTGGAACATAAGAACCTCAACAGAAACATATTAGAAGAAAAATCAGAGGTTAAGCATAAAGAAAAGGACGAAAGCATTAGAATCATGTGGGATGACATCAAAAGGAATAACGTACATATGATTGGAATTCCAGACTATGAAAGGGACAGGGAAATCACTGAAAAAATTGTGGAAGGGATACTAGAAGAAAACTTTTTAGGTATTAGGGAGAAATCCACATTCTAAAACTTAGCAAACACCAAACAGGCTAGACCAGAAAAGGAAAATATCAAGACATATCATAGTCAAATTCTCAAAAATAAAAGACAAAGAGAATACAAAAACAGGACTGACAGGCCCCAGCTCCCACCTGGAAACAAAGGAGGACGCTTCAACGATTTAGATCCTCCCAGAAGAGCTGTGGATGAGCATTAACATTACTGGTAAGTATATTAATTTTCTCCTGGACACAGAGCCTACTAATTGGTCCTAAAAGCCTTCT
>NW_006400093.1:1203175-1208571 GCF_000299155.1 Elephantulus edwardii | reverse complement strand
AACCCAAAATCTCTGTAAATGTTCATTAAAACGAATAAAAATTTTTTTAAAAAAAGCAACATGACAAAAACAAAGAGTCACATACAAAGAAAAAGTAATTAGATTAATTTCTGATTTTTCAAAGAAACCATGCAAGCAAGAAGACAATGGGATGCCATAAGTAGAAAATCGAAAGAAAACAATTGACAACTGAGGATCTTATACCCAGCAAAGCTCTCTATCAAATATGGAGGAATCACATGCTTTGCAGTAAAAATGGAACTTACAGAATTTGTGAAAACAAGACCAAGCTACAAGAACTTTTAAGAGAAGTCCTTTACACAGGGACACCAAAGGAAAATAAATAGATCATACTAACAATAAACAAATAAACAACAACAAAACCCACAACAAAGTGGCAATGATAAAACCTAGCCTATCAATAATAATACTTCATGTGAAGAGACTAAATGCACCAATCAAGAGAAAAAGAGTAGCAGAATGGATATTTTTCTTTTTTTTTTAAAAAAAAGCCCATCACTAAGTTATCTACAAGAGACACATCTAAGAAATGAAGAGAAAGATTCAAAATCAAAGTTTAAAAAACGTATATATAGAACAAATGGCACTGACAAAAAAACAGGAGTGGCAAAACTAATCTCTGATAAAATAGACTTCAGAATAAAAACCAACACAAAATATAAGGAAGGGCACCACATAATAATTAAAACACAGTAGATCAAGAAGACATAATATTGGACAGCATCTATGCACCAAATGATACACCTACTAAAGACATAACAACTGTTAACAGGCTTGAAGAAAAAAAAAATAGCACCACAAAGTGGTAGGAGACTTTAACGCACCACTCTCACGAAGGGATAGACCAACTTAAAAGAAACTAAACAAACATTCAAGAAATCTAAACTATGCAGTCAGCCAACTCAACCTTGTGTATGTTCTGAGTACTGCACTCAAATAAAACTCAATTCACTTTCTTCTCAAGTACACATGACACATTTTCCAGAATTGATCATATATAAGAACACAAAGCAAGCCTCAAAAAAGTAAAAACCTTTGAAATAATGCAAGTATCAAGAAAATAAGGAGCTGAACAGAAAATGTCAAAGGGCCGTTCGGGAAGACAAAGCAACGGATTAAAATGAAATGTGGAAAGAGCTGGAGTTAGAAAATGCTCAGTATTTCTTAAGCTGAAGGAATTGAAAAACAAATTCAAGCCATGAGTGGCAATACTTAAAGATGCTTTGAGAAGAACATGAAATGATCCAAGAAGCATCAAAAAAAGATAGAAGGACTATACAGAGTCACTGTACCAGAAAGAATTGGCTGACATAGAAGAATTTCATGAAACAACTTATGAGCAAGAGCCTGTGGTGATGAAGAAAGAAATCCAAGCTGCTCTGGAAGAATTGGCAAAAAAAAAATAAGGCTCCAGGTATTGACGGCATACCAATTGACATATTTCAACAAATAGATGAAGCCCTAGATGTGCTCACTAAATTGTGCCAAGAAATCTGGAGGACAGTCACCTGGCCAACTGACTGGAAGAAATCTATATTTGTTCCCATTCCAAAGAAAGATGACCTGGTAGAGTGCAGAAATTATTGAACAATATCATTAATATCACGTGCCAGCAAGATTTTGCTGAAAATGATCCAAAAAAAATGACTTGAGCAACACCTCAACAGAGAACTGACAGATGTGCAGGCTCAGTTTAGAAGAGGTTGTGGTACTAGGGATATTGTAACTAATGTCAGAAGGATCTTGGCTGAAAGCAGAGAGTACTGGAGGAATGACTACACTTCATTGACTATGCAAAAGTTTTTGACTGTATGGATCACAATAAACTGTGGCTAACTCTGAGAAGAATGGAAATCCCAGAACATCTGATTGTGCTTATGTGAAACCTATACTTGAACCAAGAAGCAGTCATCAGATCAGAGGAAGGAGACACTAAATGGTACAAAATCGGGAAGGGTGTCTACCAGGGATGTATTCGGTCTCCATACCTTTTCAGTCTATATGCAGAACAGATCATCTGGGACGCTAGGCTGTATGAGGAGGAATGTGGCATCAGGATTGGTGGAAGAGTCATCAACAATCTGCGTTATGCAGATCACACAACCCTACTTGCTGAAAATGAGGAGGGCCTGAAGCACTTGCTATAGAAGGTCAAGGACCACAGCCTTCAATGAGGACTGAAGCTCAACATCAAGAAAACAAAGATTCTCCCTACTGGCTAAACTGGCAGCATCATTATGGATGGTGAAAAGATTGAGATTAATAGTTTTCGTTTACTTGACTCCACAATCAATACTCTTGGTACCAGCAGCCAGGAAATCAAGATATGAAATGGGAAAGTCAGCTGCCAGGGACCTATCCAGAGTACTGAAGAGCAATAATGTCAGTCTGGAGATTAAGGTGCATCTCATCTAGGCCATAGTCCTTGCAATTGCTTACTATGTCAGAGACCTGGAAAGTGATGAGGGATGACAGAAAGAGAATTGACTCTTTTGAGCTGTGGTGCTGCAGAGGAGTGTTGAATATACCATGGACTGCTAGGAGAACAAACAAGCTCTTCCTGGAGAGGGTGAAACCAGGGCTGTTCCTTGCAGGCTAGGATTCTGAAGCGTCATCTGATATATTTAGGACATATTACAAGTAAAGATTGGTTGGGAGGGTGGAGGGACAATGCTAGAGAGCAAGACCCTTGATAAGATGAATCAATTCAGTGACTGGAGTAAAGGGGGTAGGTGTGTCTAAGGCAATGAGGTTGGCACAGGATAAAGCAGAGTTTAGGGCTGTTGTTTATAGGGTCACTATGAGTTGCAAGTGACTTGATGGCACATAACAACAACAAGAACAACAATCTTCTCAGAACACTGCCACAAAACTAGAAATTAAACAAAGTAAAGCTTATAGAACCACCAACGTGGAAGCCAAATAACACCCTGCTATAACACCACTGGGGTATAGAAGAAATAAAGAATGAAATTTTAAAAGTTCCTCAAAACAATTAAGAATGCAAATTCAGTGTATCAAAACCTCTGCAATGTCACTAAGGCAGTCCCCAGAGGCCAGTTCATAGAAATAGGCAAACACAAAGAAAATGAAGAAATAAGTAAAATGATCTAATTCAACAACTTAATCAATTAGAAAAAGAAAAATGAGTCTAACTTAACAACCTCCAGAAGAAAGAAAATGATAAGAAAAAGAACAGAAATCAATGAGATAGAAAACAGAAAAACAATTGAATCTATCAACAAAACCAGAAGCTGGTTTTTCAAAAGGGTTAATAAAATTGACAACCACTGGCAAACTTAACAAAAGAATAAAAGGAGAGGACATTAATAACTTGATTAATTAATGATAGGAGTGACATCACAACAGAACCAGGTAAAATTAAATTTGAGTATTAAAATATATTAGTATAATATAAATATATACTAAAAATATATGAGTACTAAAAATAGGTATACTCTGATGAATTTCAAAACCTAGAGCTAATGAACAAATTCCTTGAAACTCATGCCTTACCGAGATTGACACAGACAGACGTAGAACACTTATCAAGACCTCACAAAAAATATCCAGAATCAGATGAATTATTCACAGGCAAATTCTACCAAACATTCAGAGAAGATTTTTCACCAATTGTACTTAAATTATTTTTAAAAAATAGAAAAAGAAGGAACACTACAAGACACATTTTATGAAGCAAGCATAACTCTAATACCCAAACAAGGTAAAGATATTACCAAAAATCTAAAACTACAGACCAATATCTTTCATGATCATAGATGCAAAAATTCTTAACAAAATCCTAACCAATAGAATTCAAAAGCACATGGGGGGAAAAAATTCATCATGACCAACTGGGATTCATAACAGCTATGCATGGTTCAACATAAGAAAAACAATCAATGTAATTAACCATATTAACAAAGTAAATAAAAAGAAGTATATGATCTTAGCAATTGGTGCAGTAAAGGCATTTGGCAAAAATCTAACAACTCCTTCCTGATAAAGACACTCAGCAAAATTGGAAGAGAAGAAAATGTCCTCAACATATTTAAAAGTATATATGTAAGACCAAGAATCAATATCATTCTCACTGGAGAAAGACTAAAAGCATTTTCCTTCAGAACAAGGACCAAACAATGATGCCCACTGTCACTACTTCTATTCAATATTGTATTGGAAGTACTTGCTAGGGCAATACTACAAGAGAAGGAAATAAAAGACATCCACGTCGGCAAAGATCACTATATGCAGATGATATGATAGTGTACATAGAAAACTCCAAGCATTCAACAAAAAAAAAAAAAAAAACCGTTAGAGCTAGTAGGTGAATTTAATAGAGTGCCAGGATACAAGATGAACATCCAAAAATCAATGGGATTCCTTTACAATAACAAAGAGAACTCAGAGATGGAAACCAAGAAAGCAATATCATTTAAAATAGCTAACCACAAATTGAGATACTTGGAAGTGAACCTAACTAGAGATATAAAAGACCTGTACAAAGAAAACTACAGAATATTTTTGTGAGACACACAAAAAAGACCTAAATACAAAACAGCTATGAGATATCATCTCACCGCAGTCAAAATTGCAAAATTTAACAGAACAGCAAGCAACAAATGCTGGCGAGGTTGTGGAGAAACCGGAACCCTTATTCACTGTTGGTGGAGTGTAAAATGGAGCAACCACTGTGGAACGTGGTATGGTGCTTTCTCAAAAAGTTGCAAATAGAGATACCATTCGACCCAGAAATTCCACTACCGGGAATATACCCCAAAGAGACCATAACTGACATCCAAGCAGATATATGCACACCCATGTTTATCACAGCTTTGTTCACAATATCAAGGAGTTGGAAAAAACCTAAGTGCACATCAGCATACAAATGGATAGAGAAGCTGTGGTATATTCACGCAATGGAATACTATGCTGCATTCAAAAACAAGGAGCTCAAGCGATATTATTCAAAATGGGTGACCCTGGAGGACATTATGCTGAGTGAAATATCTCAATCACAAAGGGACAAATACTGCGTGGTGCCACTGTTGTAAAGCAGGACTGACCTCGGGGTTGGGAGGAGACTGAGAAGGATGGGTTCAATAATGTATACTGCATTGAGACAGATGAGGGAGAAAACTGTTTAAAAGAGAAAATTATTAGTTATTTTTGTCATGACAGGAGTCCAGGGCAAAGGCTGTATAGTGGAGTGGACCAGGGGGAGGCTTTGTAAAACAATGAAAGAATTTTTCTATTACTTTTCCAAGAGGGTAGCGTACTAGGGGGGAGGGTTGGGAGGGGAGAAAAGTGCAACAATGAACGAATGGAAATCCAAAGTCTGTAAATTTTCATTGAAATTAATAATAAATTTTTTA
>NW_006400093.1:1195046-1196305 GCF_000299155.1 Elephantulus edwardii | reverse complement strand
CCCTAACAGCAGACTTTCCCATGGCAGTGTGCCTTTTAATTTCCTGGCTGCTGGTGCCAAGACTGCTGACTATGGAGCCAAGCAAACTAAAGCTGTGTACAGTCTCAATCTCTTCACCATCCATGCTGATACTACATGGATTAAAATCAAGAAAGTCATGTATGAAGGCTGAATCTTTTCTCTATATCTATTGAATCTATGTATTGAGGAAATAATTCAAGATGCTAAACTTTATGAAGAATTATGTGGCATCAGAATTGGAGTAAGATTCATCAACAACTTGCATTATGCAGGTGCTGAAAGTGAAGAGGACTGGAAACATTCAATACAGAAGATCAAAGATTACAGCCTTCAATACGGATTCCATCTCAACATCAAGAAAGCAAAAATCTTCATCATTGGGAAATATCATGATAGATGGAGGAACGACGGAAACTGGAGCCACAATCAGCCCTTGATACCAGCAGTCAAGAAATCAAAACATATGTGGTATTGGACAAACCTCTTGTCAAGGACCACTCCAAAGTGTGGAAGAGCAATGATGTCAGTTGTCTTTTTTTATTACTTGGTATACATATCAAGGGTATCATCCAAGAAGAGTGCAAATGTTCATTACAAAGACAGAAGAGGAAGAGAAGACCAAAATGGATGTCAGAAGAGACTCTGAAAATTGCACTGGAGCACAGAGAAGCCAAAGCAGAGGGAAGAATTCAAGATACTAAAGAGTTGAACAGAAGATTTCAGAAGGCAGCATGGGACGACAAAGTAAAATATTACAATGAAATGTGTAAGGAGTTAGAGTCAGAAAATGAAAAGGGTCGAACTCGTTCAGCATTTCTAAGCTCAAGGAACTGAAGAACAAGTTCAAACCTTGAGCTGCTATAATCAAGGATGCTTTAGGCAGAATATTAAATGATCCAGGACTTCTTAAAAGAAGATGGAAAGAATATACTGAGTCACTTTATCAAAAGGAATTGGAAGACACAGAAGAATTTCATGAAACAACATATGAGCAAGAGTCTATGGTGATGAAGGAAGAAATTCAAGCTGCTTTGAAGGAAATGGCAAAAAAAAAGGCCCCAGGAATAGATGGTATACCAATCGACATATTTCAGCTAACAGATGCTGCCCTGGACGTGCTCACCAAGTTGAGCCAAGAAACCAGGAGAACAACCACTTAGCCGACTGACTGGAAGAGATCTATATTTGTTCCCATCACAAATAAGGGTGACCCAAAAGTGTGGAAACTATAGAACAAT
>NW_006400093.1:1194178-1194946 GCF_000299155.1 Elephantulus edwardii | reverse complement strand
TCATGGATAAGAAGATTTAATATTGTGAAAAATTAGAGTTCTACCAAAAGCCATCTACAGGTTTAATGCAATCCCAATCTAGAGACCAAATTCATTTTTCAAAGGATATCAAAAGGAAAATTGTCAAATTTATTTGGAGATGAAAGAGACCCCAAATAAGCAAAGCACTTCTGAAAAACAAAAATGAGGTAGAAAGCATAGAATTCCCTGACCTCAAAATGTACAACACAGTGGTGGTAACCGAAACAGCATGGTACTGGTGCAAGGACAGACATATAGACCAATAGAACAGAATTGAGAACCCATAAATAGATCCAGCTATCTGTGGTAAATTGATTTTTAACAAAGAAACAAAACCTATCAAATGGGGAAATGACAACCTCTTTAACAAATGGTGCTGGCAAAACTGAACTGCTACCTGCAGAAAGCTGAAACAAAATCTACATCTCACATCATATACAAAAACAACTCAAGGTGGATCAGAAACCTAGGAGTAAAGCCTCAAACCATAAAGTTCATAAGAGACAAACTGGGGCCTAGCTTTGAAGGCTTAGTCTATGGTATAATAAGACTGAAAAATACAGTTTTTGTAAAACATGATGCATGAATGAGAATGATCGTATGAAATACAGTGTGAATGAAGAGTACTGTGAAATACATTGTATATGAACTTTATGACACAACCCTGCTTGCTGAAACTGAGGAGGACCTGAAGCGCCTGCTGCAGAGTGTCAAGGACTGCAGCCTACAATATGGATTGAGGCTCAA
>NW_006400093.1:1188787-1193623 GCF_000299155.1 Elephantulus edwardii | reverse complement strand
GTTTAGGGCTGTTGTACATAGGGTCGCTATGAGTTGCAAGCGACTGGACAGCATATAACAACACAGCAACATGAACTTTGTAAGAAAACTAATAATAATAAAAAAAACCCACAAAGACCAAGGTGTGTCTGAGGCAAGCTATGATATTTTCAATTACTTGATATGCCTCTGAAAGTGAGATAATAAATAAGGATGATGGAAAAAAGAAGTCATGCCTTTGAATTGTGATGTTTTAGTATTTACTGCACTGCAATCCCAAAGGTGCTCAGTTCAAATCCACCAGATGTGTTGCTGGAGAAGGAGAAGAAATCTCTTCCTGTGACAGTGGGATCAGATTCAACAGCACATAAGAAGTAAAAAAAAAAAAAAAAAAAGGTATTGACTACTACTATGGAACATCTATCCTCAGAGGCAGGGATGGTGAAACTTTGTTTTATATACTTTGAACATGTTATCAGGAGGTGTGAGTCCTTGGAAAAAGACATCATACTGAGAAAAGGAGGAACATGCTCAAGGAGATGAATCCATATTTAGGATATGATCCTAAATACAGAAAATATCAAATATTTAATAAGAAAATTACTTAATCTAATTGGTTGAGTAAGCAAAGTAGCACAGATCAAAATACAAAAATAAGTTTGATTCCTCTATGATAGCAAAGAGAACTTGGAAAAGGAAATAAAGATAACAATGCTATTTAAGTTGTTGTTCTATGCCATCAAATTACCTATGACTCATAGTGACTCAATAGCTCTGACTTCCATCCTATAGTGAGCTAATCTCACTATCTCCCACATAACTGCCCCTACTACCACAATCACTGTGTCAATCCATCTCATCCAGGGTCTATCCTGCATTGTCCCTCCACCCATGCTGTCCTTCTCCAAGGACTGGTCCCTCCTGGTAACATGCCCAAAGTTTGTGAAAGCTGCAAAATCCTTGCATCCAGAGAGCAACTTGATTTCACTCTGTCCAGAATAGACCCGTTTGTTCTCTTGGCAGTCCATGGTATGTACTCTTCTCCAGCACCATAACTCAAAGACATCAATTTTTCTTCTGTCATCCTTATTCATTGTTGAGTTTTCTGATGCATAGCAAATAATTGTGAACATCATGGCCTGGATCAAGTGCACCTTAGTCTCTAGACTGGCATCTTTGCAATTCAGCACATTGGAGAAGTCCCTAACAACAGACTTTCTTACTCCAATTTGTCTTTTGATTTCTTGCCTGCTGGTTTCAAGAGTGTTGATTATATACTCAAACAAGTTGAAATTGTTGACAATCTCTTCTTCATCTATCAGGATTCCTCCAATTGACCCAGTGGTGAAAATCTTTGTTTTCGTGATGTTGAGTGTCAATTCATATTGAAAACTGCAGTCTTTGACTTTCTTCAGAAGATGCCTCAGGTCCTCCTCAGTTTCAGCAAGCGAGGTTATATTATCTCCATAACACAAGTTGTTAATGAGTGTTCCTTCAATTCTAATGCCACATTTCCTTTCATAAAGAACAGTCTTCCGAATGATCTATTCTACATATAGACTGAAAAGTTATGGAGACAGGATGCATCCCTAATGCACTCCTTTCCTGATTTTGAACCATACAGTGTTTTCTTGCTTTGTTCTGATGACTGCCTGCTGGTTCAAGTACACGTTTCACATGAGCACAGTCAGTTGTTCTGGGATTTTCACTCTTTTCAATATTAACCACAATTTGTTGTGATCCACACAGTGAAATGCCTTCGCATTGTCAATGAAACACAGCCATTCTTCTGGTACTCTCTGCTTTCAGCCAATATCCATCTGACATTGACAATGATGTCCCTAGTGCCAAGGCCTCTTCTAAACCCGGCTTGTACTTCTGGCAGTTCTCTGTTAATGTATTGTTCCAGTAATTATTTTATAATCTTCAGCAAGGTTTTGCTTACAATTGATATTAGTGATGTTGTTCGATAATTTCCACACTGTCATATCATCCTCTTTTAGAATGGGAATAAACATGGATCTCTTCTAGTCAGCTTGCCAGGTGGCTGTCCTCCAGATTTCTTGGCACCTTGGTGAGCGTGTCCAGGGCATATCTATTTTGAAATTCCATCAATTCCTGGGGCCTTGTTTTTTGCCACTTCCTTCAGAGCTGCTTTAACTTCCTCTTTCATCAATCATCTTTGCCTCTTGGTCATATGCTTTTTAATGGAATTCATCTGACAGCCAATTCTTTTTGGTACATTGACTCTGCACTTCTTCCATCTTCTTTTGATGCGTCCTGGATTATTTAATAATCTGCCCATAGCATGTTTTAAGTATTGCAACTCGAGACTTGAATTTGTTCTTCAGTTACTTCAGCTTAAGAAATGCTGAGTAAATTCGTCCCTTCTGATTCTCTGACTCTAGCTCTTTGCACATTTCGTTATAATACTTTGGTTTGTCTTCCTGAACTGCCCTTTGAAATCTTCTGTTTAGCTCCTTAACTTCTTAATTTCTTCCCTGTTGCTTTGGCTTCTCAGTGCCTAGTGAAATATTCAAAGTCTCATCTGACATCTTTCTCAGTATTTTCTTCCTCTTCGGTCTTTGTAATGACCTTTTGCATTCATCATGGACGATATTCTTGCTATCTTCCCACAGCTCATCTAGTCTTCGTTTACTCATGTCTAAGGTCTCAAAATTGTTCCTTTGTTGTTATTTTTGTTTTGCTTTTGTTGGGGGTTTTTAGTTTGTTTTTAAGTTTAAAAGTTTGTATTTTGGAGTAATGTTGCAAAAAATAATTTACCCATATAACTTAGTGATTGAAGTTAAATATTTGTTTTTAATATTGAAATATATTGCAAAATTCCCATGACAAAGATATTCACACAACACTGTCTGTTTCTCTAATTCTTGCTAATATTGAGTTTCCATCAAACTTTTAATTTTTTAAATTTTTATTTTATACTGGTATACTTATAATGTTCATATACATTGTTTTTCACATTGGACCTTTCTCATTTTGTTTACCCACCCTACCCTTTACCCATCAAATTTTGTGACCCTGTGATTGACCCTGCCCTCTGTTCCTACACTCCCTCTACCTGGGATCCTCATACGCATCAAACTTGTTCTTGAGATAGTTTTCAAATTCAGGTGAAATAAACTCAAGGTTCTTGTGGATTTGATTTAATTTTCTTTAGCTTTAGTTCGAATTTGCATATGACTAGTTGATGGTCTGTTCCACAATAAGCACTTGGCCTAGTTTTCACAGATGACAGTAAGCTTCTCAAACAATTCTTTACACACACGTAATAAATCTGATTCCTGTGTAAACCATCAGATGAGATCTATGTGTATGGCCATCATTTGTGTTTCCTACATATTTGCAATTAATAAATCATTGATGGTACAAAGTTCTATTATTCTGTTTCTAGCTCATTTCAGTTCCCAAGTCCATGTTTTCCAACTTTTGCATTCCAGTCACCCATTATTAATGCATCTTGGCTGCACGTTCAATAAATTTCTGACTGCAAATGTTGGTAGAAATCTACTTCCTCCTCTTTGGCTCTGGTTATTGGTGTCTATATTTGAACAAGAGTGGTATTATAAATACCTTCTTCTTAGGAATAGGAAGAAATATGGATTTTTTTTTCAGTCAATTGATCAGGTAGAATTTTGTAGATTTCATGGCACAGCCTGGTGAAAATATCCAGAGTTGCATTTGTTTATTGGTACCTGCCCATTGGTATTCCATCAATTCTTAGGGCCTTATTTTTTTCCCATGCTTTCAAGGCAACTTGAGCTTTTTTCCTTCATCACCTTGATTCTTCACTATACCAATTCCTGAAATGGTTCTGTGTCAGCCTATTCTTTTTGGTATAGTGACTCTGTGTGTACTTTCTATCTTCTTTTGATGCTTCCTGGATCATCCAAGATTTTTTCCATAGCATCCTTCAATATTGCGTCTTAAACCTGGGAATTATTCCTCATTTCTTTCAGCTTGAAAAATGCCAGACCAAGTCTTCCCTTTCCCAATTCCAGTTCTTGCACAGTTCTTCTTCATACTATTGCTCTTTGTCATCTCATGCTGCTCTTTGAAATCTTCTGTTACTCTCTTTGTACTCAATTTCCCCCATTGTTTTGGCTTCTCATTATTCTAGTGCAATTTTCATAGCTTTTTCTGACATCCATTTTGGTATTTCCCCCCCTTCCCCTGTCTTTCTAATGATCTTTTGCTGTCTTCCTGGATGATATCCTTGATGTCATCCCACAACCTATCTCGATTTTGTTTGTTAGTTTTGTTAGTGTTCAGTGCCTGAAATCTCTTCCTGAGATGATTTTTAAATATAAGTGATATTGACCCAATGCCACATTTTGGTTCTTGTGAACTTATTTTGACTTTGTTCAGCTTCAAGTTGGATTTATAAGTGGTTGTGGCACCAGGGATATCATTGCTAATGTTAGAGGAAACATAGTTGAAAGTATGGAATACCAGAAGAAAATCTATCTATGTTTTATTGACTGAAAAAAATTTGACTATGTGTAGCAAAACAAATTATAAGTAACACTGAGAAGAACCAGAATCCCAGAACACTTAATTGTGCTTAAGTGCAAGCTATACAGACCAAGAAGCTGTTGTTCAAACAGAGCAAGGGAATATTGTTGTTGTTGTTGTTGTTGTGTGCCGTCGAGTCGCCTGCGACTCATAGCGACCCTATGTACCACAGCCCTAAAGTCCGCTCTGTCCTGTGCCAATCGCACTGTCTCTGACACTCCCAACCCAATTATCCCAGTCACTGAATCAATCCACCTCATAGAGGGCCTTCCCCTGCTGCGCTGCCCCTGCAACCTCCCAAGCATGAAGTCCCTCTCCAAG
>NW_006400093.1:1153188-1186152 GCF_000299155.1 Elephantulus edwardii | reverse complement strand
AGAGCAGAGTTTAGGGCTGCTGTACATAGGGTCGCTATGAGTCGCAAGTGACTCAACGACACATAACAACAACAACAACAGCAAGGTTCCACATGAGCAAATTTAAGTGTCCTAGGATTCCCATTCTTCCCAAAGTCAGCCATAATTTCTTATGATCCATATACTCAAAATGCCTTTGCATAGAAAATTAAGCACAAATAGACATTTTCTGGTGTTCTTTGCTTTTAGCCAAGATCCATCCAACATCAGCAATTATATCTCGTATGTCACAACTCCTTATAATCCGGCCTGAATTTCAGGAAGTTCTCTTTAAATGGAGGATTCTGTTTTTGAATGATGCTCAGCAAGATTGTACTTGCTTATGATATTAATTTTATTGCTTGTTATTTCCCACGTTCCTTTGGATTATTTTTTTGGGGAATGGGAACAATTATTAATCTCTTCCAGTCAGTGGGCCAAATTTCCTAGCATAACTTGATGAACACATCTAGGGCTGCATCTATTTGTAGAAACATGTCAACTAGTATCCTATAATTACCTGGGATATTATTTTTTTATTATCTCCATTGACTCATGGTCATAGGCTACTTCCTGAAATGGTTCTGTGTCAGCCAATTCTTTTTGGTATACTGAATCAGTATGTTCCTTTCATCTTCTTTTGATGCTTCTTGTATTATTCAGATGTTGTCTATGGATCTTTCAGTATTGGAAACTGAGGCTGGAGTTTATTTTTCAGTTCTTTCAGCTTAAGAAATGCTAAACAGTTATTCACTTTTTGTTTTCCAACTCCAGCTCTTTGCACATTCCTTCTTCATACTATTTTCCGTTATCTTCTCAACTGACTTTTTAAATCCTCAGTTTATCTCTTTTGCTTGGCATTTATTCCCTTTGCTTTGGTTTCTTGACATTCAAATCCAATTTTTCAGATTCTTTCCTGACATTCAGTTTGATATTTCCTTTCTCATCTGTCTTTGCAATGACTTTTTGCTTTCTTCCTGTATGATAATATTGATATAATTCCACAGATCATCTGCTCTTTGATCATTAGTGTTCAAGGCCTCAAGCCTATACTTCAGATGGTTTTTAAATTCTGATAGGATAGGCTCAAGATAATTTTTTTTTACTTGTAATATTCTTCACTTTCAATTTGTATTTGAAAATGAGTAGCTGATAGTTCTTCCATAGTCAGAACCTGGCTTGCTTTTACCTGCTAAAATTGAGTGTCACCAAGGAGTCTTTCCACAGATGTAGTCAATTTGATCCTTCTGAAGACCATTAGGTGGGGTTCATTTGTATAGTTGCTACTTGTGTGTTTTTTTAAAAAGTGTTTGAGATTAAGAAAACGTTAATTGTACAAAATTCAATCATTCAATCTACAGCCTCATTCCTGTCACCAAGCCCATGATTTCCAACTTTCAGTCTTTCTATGTTTCCAATGTTTGCATTCCAGTCATCAGTTATTATTACTGGTACCTTGAGTGCATGTTTGGTTCATTTCTGATTGCAGAAGTTGACATAAATCCTCAATTTCATTATCTTTGGCTTTAGTTGTTGGTGCATATATTTGAGCAATAGTAGTATTAACACATCTGCCTTGTATTTGTGTGTTTTGCTGTTGTTATGTACTGTCAAGTCACCTGTGATTCATAGCAATCTATGCATGATATCTCTGAACTCTGCCCTATCCTGAACTAGTCTCACTGCCTTTGACACACTTAACCACATTACCCCAGTTACTGTTCCAATCAATTTCATCCAGGGTCTCCTTCTTCTGCACTGTCTCTCCATTCTTCCAAGCAAATGTCCTTCTGCAACAGAACATGGTCCCTCATGGCAACATGCCCAAAGCATGTGAGATAGGGATTCAAAATTCTTGCCTCCAAGAAGCAACTTGGTTTCACCCTCTCCAGGACAGACCTGATAATTCTCTTCACAGCCCATCAGAACTTTTCCCACATCACAAACTCAAAGACATAGATTCTTCTTCCATAAACCTAAGTCATTGAACAATTCTTGGATGCACAGCAAGTAATTTCTAAGACCATGGCCTGGATCAGACACATCTTATTCTCCAGACTGACATCAATGCTCTTGAGCACTCTGGAGAAGTCTCTGATGGCAGATTTTCCTAATGAAATTTGTCTTTTGATTTCCTGACTGCTGGTGCCAAGAATGATGATTTTGGACCTGAGCAAGCTGAAATTGTTAACAACTTCAATCTCTTCTCTGTCATGGTGCTGTCAATTGGCCCAGTAGTGAGAATTTTTGTTTTCTTGATTTTGAGCTTCAATCTATATTGAAGACCAACAGCCAGAGCCAAAGAGGACTAAATAGAAGATTTTTTTTACCAACTCTTTGCAGTTTGAAATCAGTTAAACATGCAACCAAGATGCATTAAAAACAATGCATAACTGGAATGTGAAAGATGGGGATAAGAAAAATGGATCAATAGTTAGAAACTATGGTGACAGAAATGAGGCTGGAGATAGAATGATAGAATTTTGTACAATCATTTATACGTTGCAAATACCTTTTATAAGAAACATAAACAGTGACTATAGACATGGATCTCACCTGATGTTTTACATAGTAATCAGATTGATTTCATCTGTGGAAAAAATCATTGGGGAAGCTCAATATCAAGGTCAAAAGTACACTCGGTGCTAATTGTAGAACAGACTATCAAGTACTCATACGTAAGTTCAAACTGAAGCCAAAGAAAATGAAAACAAATCCACAAGAATAAAAATTTGACCTTGAGTCTCTCCTACCTGAATTAATAAAACATCTCAGGAACAGGTTTGAGGCCTTTAATACTAATGAGCGTAGAGCAGATGAGCTGTGGGAGGAAATAAAAAATATCATCCATGATTAATGCAAAAGATCATTACAAAGACAGAGGAAGAATAAAAGACCAAGATTGACGTCAGAAGAGACTCTGAATATTGAACTAGAATACCAAGAAGCCAAAGCAAAGGAAAGAAATCAGGAAGTTAGAGACTTGAAAAGATGTCAAAGGGCAGTTTGGGAAGACAGAGCATAATATTATAATGGAATGTGTGAAGAGCTGGAGTCAGAAAATCAAAAGAGACAAAGTTGCTTGGCATTTCTTAAACTGTAGGAACTGAAGAACAAATTCAATTTCCAAATGGCAATGCTTAAGGATGCTATGGCAACAAAATAGAATGATCCAGGAAGCATCAAAAGAATATGGAAGGAGTACAAAGTCACTGTACTGAAGAGAATTGGCTGACATAAAATAATTTAATGAAAAAATCTTTTCATAAAGAGGCAATGGTGATGAAGTAGGAAGTTCAAGCTGCTCTGAAGGAATTGGCAAAAGAAAGCCCCAGGAGTAGATCAAATACCAATTGACATATTTAAACCAACAGGTTGTTCGGAACGTGTTCACCAAGTTGTGCCAGGAAATCTGGAGGACAACTACCTGGCCAATTGACTAGAAGAGATCTGCATTTCTACTCATTCAAGAAAAAAGGTGACCTGACGGAGTGTGGAAATTATTGAACTAATATCACACACAAGCAAAGTCCAGCTGAAGTTTATCCCAAACTGACTGGAGTAGTTCACCAACAGAGAACTGCCAATGGTGCAAGCTGACTTTAGAAGAGTCATTGTAAGCAAGGTCAGATGGATCTTGACTGAAAGCAGAGTGCCAGAGTAATGTCTATCAGTGCATCTTTAACTATGCAAAGGTATTTGACTGAGTAGATCAGAACAAATTGTGACTAACATTGAGAAGAATGAGAATCCCAGAACAACTGATTATGCTCATGGGAAACCTGTACTTGAACCAGGAAGCAGTTGTCAGAACAGAGCAAAGAAACAACATATGGTTCAAAATCAGCAAAGGTGTGTGTCAGTTTTTTCTTTCTCCTCTGTATTTGTATTGACCTTTTACTTTCTTCATGGATGATATCCTTGATATCATTCCATAGCTCATCTGGTCTTCGATCATTGGTCTTCAATGCTTTAAACCTATTCTTAAGATGATCTTGGGATTCAGATGGAATAGATTCAAGATCATATTTTGGTTCTCATGGATTTATTTTAATTTTCTTCAGTTTCAATTTCAACTTGAAAATGAATAATTGATGGTCTGACTCACAGGCCACCTCTGGCCTAGTTTTGACTGCTGATACTGAGTTTCTCTAACAATTCCTTCCATAGATGCAGTCAATATAATTCCTATGCAGCCTATCGGATAAGGTCCATGCATAAAGTTTTAGCTTGTGTTTTTTTAAAAAGGTATTTGCTATGAATAATTATTAAACATGCAAAATTAGATCATTCTATTTCCAGCCACATTTCTATCACCAAGCCCATATTTTCCAACTATTATTCCTTCTTCAGAGAACTCTGGTGGCCGTGTGCAAGAATCTGTGCTGGAATCTTGAGGACATGTGGTTTGAGGACACTCAAATGGGAAATGGATTGCCAGTCTCCTTCCGAGCAATTTACTGCTTTTGAAACCCATTGGAGGGTCAGTTCTGACGGTACACAACAACAACATTCTCTCTTCAGTGTTTCCAACTTTTGCTTTCCACTCACCAATGCATCTTGATTTCATATTTGGTTAATTTCAGACTGTAGGATTTGGTAAAACTTTTCAATTTCTTCTTCTTTGACTCTAGATGTAGGAGCATATTTGAATGACGGTCGTATTAATGGGCTTTCCTTATATGTGTATGCATAATATCCTATCACTCACATTATTGTATTTATTTCAAGATAGAACTTGAAATTTAATTTTTGACTATTAATGCAACACCATGCTCCTGTTTTTCATTCCCAGCATAATACCATGTGATTTTCTGATTCAAAGTGGCCAAAGCTAGTCCATCTCATCTCACTAAAGCCTAGAATGTTGACATTCATGCCTTCCATTTCATTTTCAAAAATTTCTAGTTTTCCAATATTCAAGCTACGTACATTCCATATTCAATTATTAAACAATGTTTGTCATCATTTTTCTTCATTTTAACTGACTTCCAATCTGGGTTCTACTGATACTATAATTTTCTACATTCCTCTACTGTTTAGTTGGATTTTGGAAGGTTGGTCAATTGCACTTAACTAACAATCAAGTGTAAGTTGTTTGGTAATTTCGTTTCATTATCAAGCAGTTGTAGGCTGGTAGCCTTTTGTTTAAACCAATTAGGATGCAGTGAGTGGGCCTTTGTGGTTAAAAGACCATCAAAACTGAAGAAGACCCAGAAATATAGGAGCTACATGAGCCATAACCAAAGCCGCATTGGGAATCACTAGAAGCACCCTGGAGGCCAAGGTAATGCTGGTGGCTTGCATCACCACAGGATCAACTTTGACAAATACCATCCAGGTTATTTTGGAAAAGTTGATATGAGAACTTAACCACCTGAAGAGGAAACAGAACTTTGGCCCAACTGTCAATCTGAACAAATTATAGACCTTGGTCAGGGAGCAGACAAAGGTAAATGCTGTGAAAACAAGACTGGAGCAATTCTCACCATTGATGTAGTTCAACTGGACTACTACAAAGTTTGGGGGAAGGGAAAGTCATCGTGAGGGCCAAATATTAAGGGTATTGGGGAGGTCTGTGTCCTGGTGTCCTGTGTCCTGGTGGCTTGAAGCTGCATTAATTACATGGAGGTTGGTTAATTAAATATATTTCCCTTAAAAAGTAAAAGATGGTTGGTGTGAAGACTGATTTGCAATTAGACTGACAAACTAAATTGTCAGTTTGTTGTATTTGGGGAGAAGATTATTAAAATTAGTACAGAACTTGTCTGTAATTTTGTTGTTCTAAGATAACTTGGGTATTGCTGTCATACTGAAAGCTTTCTCACTGATGTGTTAAATGCCACAAGGGTCACCTATGTTGGACAGGTTTTAGTGGAGCTCCTGGATTAAGAAAGATTAGGAGGTAGGATTGGCCATCCACTTCTTAAATAACAGGCCTCTGAAAACCCTGTGAACAGTAGTAGAGGAATGGCACATACTAAGTTGGACATTAATGACTTTGAGGCTCAAAAAAATAGATGGTTCCCAGCTACCCCCGCTGACCTCTTTAATAGGGATCACAGTACAAGGTTATGGACATATAGGAGAAAAATGTGGAATAAAACTTAAGACTATAAAATTAGCAGGCTTGCTGGTCTGATAGAGAATGGTAGAACCATTGAAACTGTTGCTCTTAGTCACCTTTATTTTGTTGTTGTTGTTGTTGTTGTTGTTATTGTTATGTCTTGTTGAGTTGCCTGTGACTCATAGCAAGCCTATGTTCAGTAGCTCTGAAGCCTATTCTGTCCTGAGCCAGTCTCAGTGACTCTGACACACCTACTCCCATTACCCTAATTACTATATCAATCTATCTCATCCAGGGTCTTCCTCTACTGTGCTGTCCATCTACCCTTCAAAGCACCATGTTCTTCTCCAAGGATCTGTCCTTCTTGGGCATATGCCCAAAACATGTGAGTTGAAGCTTCAAAATCCTAGCCTCCACGGGGAAACTTGTTTTCACACTCTCCAAGACAGAACTATTTTTTTTTTCTTGGAGGTCTATGGTATGCTGAAGACTCTTCTCCAGCACCACAACTCAAAGGCATCAATAATTCTTCTGTCATCCTTAGCCATTATCCAGCTCTCTGATGCATAGCAAGTAATTGTGAAAACCATGGACTAGATCAGACACACTTTAGTCTCTAGACTGACATTGTTGCTTTACAGTACTCTGGAAAGGTCTCTGACAGCAGATTTACCTAATGCAATACACCTTTTGATTTGCTGGCTGTTGATTCCAAAAGTATTGATTGTGAAGCCAAGCAAGTTGTAACTGTTAACAATTTCAATCTCTTCTCAATCCATCATGGTGCTGCCAATTATATATATAATTCCTCATGATCCCAAACGTGCACAAGCTCATTGTTACAATCCCTGAATCAGTCCATATTGTTGAGGGTCTTCCTCTCCTTTTCTAACCTTTCAAAGTATAATTCCTGTCCTCCCCCTGATAATTGGCCCTACTATTAACATGTTCAAATATATGACACAAACTTTCACCATTCTTGCTTTTAAGGAGCATTCTGGTTGCACGTCCTTGAAGACAGACTTGTTTGTTCTTTTGGTAGTCCATAGTATATTCAATATTCTCCATAAACACCACAATTTAAAGGCAATTATTCTGTGTTCTTCCATATTCATTGTACAAGTTTCAGATGTACACTAGGTAATTGAAAAATACCATGGCTTAGATCAGGGGAACCTTATTTCTTAACATATATCCTTCTTCTTAAGAACTTTAAAGAGGTCCTTGAAATCAGATTTTCCCAATGCAACACATCTTTATCTTTTGATTTCTTGACTACTACTACTACCATTTGTGCTTTATTGACTATGCACAGGCATTTGACTGTGTGGAACATAACAAATTGTGGCCAATCTTGAGAAGAATGAGAATCCTATAGCACTTCATTGTGCTCATGCAGAGCCTATATCTCTGTTGCGCAAACAGAGTAGGGGAAGACGGCATGGTTAAAAGTTGAAAAGAAAGAGTATGTATGTCAGGGTTGTATTCTCTCTCCATACAATCTGTATGATGGGCAAATTATCCAAGAAGCTTGACTCTATGAAGAAAAGTGTGGCATCAGGATTAAAGGTAGACTCATTAATAACCTGTGTTATGCAGATGATATTTCGCTTGCTGAAATTGAGGAGGACTTGAAGCAGCTGTTGCAAAAATAAAAAAAAAATGCAGCCTTCAGAATGGATTACATCTCAATAAAAAACAAACAAACAAACAAAAAAAAACCCAAAGAATCTTACCAACTGGACGGAGAGGAGATTTAAACGTTTAACATCTTCATCTTGCTTGGACCCAAAATTAACATCCTTGGTACCAGAATACAAGAAATAAGGAGATACATTGCACTGGGAAAATCTGCAGTTTAGGACCTCTCCAAAATATTGAGAAGTAATGATGTCAGTTTGAGGACTAAGATGAATCTGATTCAGGCCAGTCTTTTTGTTCACTTGCTAAACATCTGAGAGCTGAACAATGAAAAGGGGTGACAGGAAAAGAACTGATGCCTTTGAGCCACGGTGTTGGAGAAAAGCACTGAGCATCCCATGGGTGGCCAAGAGAACAAACAGTTAAGTCTTGGAGAGGATGGAGCCAGAGTGCTTTTTGGAGGCAAGAATGATGAGGCTTTGTCTCACATACTTCGAGCATGTTCCTTGCAGAAGGACATGATGCTTGGAAGGGTGGAGGGTCTGTGAAGGTGAGGAAGACCCTCAACTAGGTGGGTTGGCATGGTGACCGTTGCAGTAGGCTGTTGTGTATCAGGAAGTGTGAGGTTGGCATAGGATAACAGAGTTCAGATCTGTTGTTTATAGGGTTGCTATGAGATGTACTTGACTTGATGGCATCTAGCAACAACAACAACTACTACTACTAACATGAGTGTTGGTTCTGGATCTAACGAAAATGTGATAATCTCTTTTTAGGACACTCACTTTCCAGTTGCATAGCAACTGAAAGTGTTCAACACTCATCAGTCTCTATAACACCAGCCTATGTCACATACAGTCACATGCTGCATTGTCAGGTCCAGGAATGCAGTTATGAGTAGCAGAAGTAGGAGCGATTTCTGAGCAAACAACTAGTTAGGGAAACAGGTTGCACCACTCTACAGACAAAAGAGGACAATAGACTTCAGGATAGGGGCCTGCAATCAGGTGAGAGACTCACTTCCAAAGCAAACACATTGAGGTGCTGGGGAGGGTGGGGCCGGGGCCTGCAATTCCCCTGGAGAGAAACTCCTCCAGTAGGGGAACCTGGCTACCACAGTACTATTCCACAGACCAAAGAGCACAGTAGAATTGAAGAGAGAGGACTGCAATCAGGTGAGGGACTCACTCCCACAGTCAGCGAACTAAAGTACCAGGGAAGAAGCTGCTTGCAACCCCTCTGGACAGAAACTGCTTTGTTTGGGGAACCTGGTTTCACCACTCTGCAGACAAAGAGGACTTCAGGAGAGGGGACTGTAATAAGGCAAGATTAGTGCATGGCTGCACTGCAGACCAGAGAAGAATGGAAGAACTTTAGAAAAGGAAAACTTTCCTGCTCCACAGGATCAGAAAGGACTTCCAGTAGAGCCAATTGCCCACCTCCACTGATGGAACACTTTAAGCCTGAAACTAATCAATAACATGATAAAGAACTGTTAACAACCTATGCATACTCAATAGAAGTGGCCTAGCACATAGCAAGAAAAACTCTATGTAAATGTCAAAAAAGCAATAGGCAGCTTCAAACATTGTGAAATAACAAAATAAAACTCCTCCTAAAACAGTAGGGCATATTGCAGATCTAGTGAATATCCCAGAGACAGGGAGGCAGAAGAAATGTATTATTATGGAGTCACATAA
Organism: Elephantulus edwardii; assembly: GCF_000299155.1. Taxonomy (NCBI): domain Eukaryota; kingdom Metazoa; phylum Chordata; class Mammalia; order Macroscelidea; family Macroscelididae; genus Elephantulus; species Elephantulus edwardii. The sequence goes on along the minus strand of NW_006400093.1, from coordinate 1,176,726 downwards.
ACAGTTACTAAAGAAGGTGGAAGAAAGAATATTATAGTTGCTATTAAGTGCCATCAAGTCAAGTACAACTCATAGTGATCCTACAAACAAAAGATCTAAACCCTGTCCTATCCTGTGCCATTCTCACACTTCCTGACCCATCGCAGCAATAACCTTGTCAATACACCTAGTTGAGGGTCTTTCTTTCCTTTGTGGACCCTCCACTCTTCCCAGCATCACGTCCTTCTCCAAGGAATTGTACCTCTTAGCAACATTCCCAAAGTATGTGGGGTGAAGCCTTATCATTCTTGCCTCCAAAGAGCACTCCGGCTGCACACTGTACAAGACATATCTGTTTGTTTTCTTGGCCATCCATGGAATGTTCAGTGCTGCTCCCCAACACCATGGCTCAAAGATACCAATTTTTTTCCTGTCATCCATTTTCATTGTCCAGCTCTCAGATGCATAGCAAGTGATGAGAAAGACTATGGCCTGAATCAGACACATCTTAGTCCTCAAACTGACATTATTATGCCTCAATAATTTGGAAAGGTCCCTAACTGAAGATTTTCCCAGTGCAATGTGTCTCCTTATTTCCTGACTTGTGGTAACAGGGTATTAATTGTGGATCCAAGCAAGATGAAGCTGTTGACAATTTCAAGCCATAAATAAAGCAAATACTCCAGAGACAGGGAATCAGATGAAATATATTAAGATGGAGTTCTATGAACAGGTATGAAAGAAGGCGTAAATCATGGAAGAATTAATATAAGCCATAAATAAAGTGAATCCCCCAGATACAGGGGGCCAGAAGAAATATATTGATGAGGAGGAACATGAACTATGCAAGATAATGCAAAGAATGAAAGAAAAAATAAAATCATAAAGAGATGATACAAGAACTTAAAGAATTATCACAAGACAGAGGAGGTACAGCCAATACAGTACTGGAAATAATAGAAATTCATGAAAATGTAATCCAGAATATCAAGACTGAAATGACAGAAGTTTCTAACATGCTGGAGGGAGAAAAAGGCAGAACAGAAGAGATGGAACAGAGAGTCCGTGAGCTGGAAGACAAGAACCTCAATGGAAACATACTAAAAGAACAAAAACAGACAGATAACAAAAGAAAGATGAAGAAACATTACAATCATGTGGGATAACATAAAAAAGAAAAACATAAGTATTATTGGAATTCTGGAACATGAGGAGGGCAGGCAAAATATTGAGAAAACAGTGGAAGAGGTACTAGAAGAAAACTTCCCAGATATTATGAAGAACAAAGGAATCCACATTCAAGAAGCTCTGCAAACCCCAAACAGACTAGATTCCAAAAGAAAAATATTAAGACATATTATAATCAAATTCTCCAAAATAAAACTGATTCAAATCCACATGCTTCTCAGCAGGACAAAGATGGCCAATCTCCTTCCCCAGCTAGAGAGTTCTAACTTGACTATACAAAACAACATGCAACATGTGATCTGTTGATGTTTTTACTATTTTGCATTTTTGTTGTTATGTGCTATCAAGTTGACTTTGACTCAGAGTAGCCCTAGGAACAGCAACTCTAAAACTTGCCCTATCCTGAGCCAACCTAACAATCTCTGACAACTTTACTCCATTGCTACAGTCCATCTTTTTAAGGGTCTTCCTCTCTTGCACTGACCCTCCACTTTTCCAAGCATAACTTCGTTCTCCAAGAACTGTCTCCTTTAACAACATACCCAAAGTATGTGAGACTGTGTCACCATCCTTGCCACAGAGGAGCACCTTGTTTTCAATTTCTCTAGGACAGACCTGTTTGCTCTCTTTGCAATCCATGGGATACTCATCTCCAATATCACAACTCAAAGGCATTGATTCTTCTTCAATCATCCTTAGTGATTATTCAGCTTTCAGAGACATAGCAAGCAAATGAAAAAAAAATTATAGGGGAACCTTTGTCTTTAAACTGACATTCTTGCTCTTCAGCACTATGGAGAGATCCTTGAAAGTCAACTTTCCCAGTGCAATTCATCTTTTGATTTCTTGCCTGCTGGTGCCAAAGTTATTGGTTGTGGATTCAGATGAAATCAAATCATTAAAATGTTCAATTGTGCAACAATGAATGAATATTTTAAAAAGAAAGTGAACTCAGGGAGGGGAACAGAGAGAAAGAGAGGGAAACGTGCAAAAATGAATAAATGAAAAATGAATTTTTTGTTAACTTTTGTTAAAAATCACAATAAAATAATAAAAAGGTATACTGTTACAAGCTGGATGCAGAGAGAAAGCAGGGACACGAGGAAATGAATTCTGAATAAGAGGGAAGGCTGAGGCAGAGGTCCTCTCACAGCTTAGCACTCTGAAAAGGCCCTTTTCTTTGTTTCCCTATGATTTTCATATAGTTTAAGCCAATCATCCTAAAAAAGTTCAATCTCTTGAGACTATATTTTCCTAATAATTAAGTGTTGCCAACATAACAATGGGTAAGCTTAACCTTTAAACTAAGACCAAAGTTTAGACATGGCATCCCCTCAGGTGGCAGGCTGGATGGAAATCTCTGTTTGCAGAGGGCAGCCAGTATCTCCTCTGGGGGCTGGGCGAAATTCTCTGTTTTCACAGGATACTCAGTCCTGTCTGGACTCTGATCTCAGCTGTGGCCCGGCTGTCACTATGCCAGGGAATCCACATTTCCCCCCTTCGGTTGATTAGGCATCACTTAGTCATCAAGGTAAATATAACTTCTCTTCCTTTTTCCATTATTCTTTTTTTTTCCATTCTCCACCCTTGACACAAAAACACAAAAATAAGAATTATAAGACAAAACATGATTATAGAAGAACTTCCAAAAATTTTAACATGATCAAAGGGATTGGGGATTGGAGATTCTTTCAGTTATTTCTTCCAGAAAATCAATATTACTGAGTTTTCTCAATTGTTCATTAAAAGTATCATGAATTTGAGCTTGTAACTTCAATGTCTCATCAGATAAATTATCATGATTTATGATGTTTATGAACTTTATCCCAATGCCATTCAGTATTATTCCATACAACAGAGTCACACAAAATTGAGTATTCCAGTCACAGTTTAGCTTCAATTGTCTCTGGAAGTTAGTGATATGATCACCTATCATAACTACTGATTGTTCTAAATCCATTAATAAAGAATTGATTTCAGAATTTACTTGTCTTTGAGATGACCATAATTTTTCAGAATCACTATGCAATTGTTTGACATAGTCTAGTGTTTGAACACTTTGATGTAGAGCAACTCCAGCAGTAGCTGCTGTAGCTGTTATAGCTACGATCCCTAAAAGAGTGGGAATTAATGTTCCAATAAACCTCTTGCTTCTTTTTAATAACTGATTCACAACTGTGAAAAGGCCTCTGCCTCAGACTTTCTCTTTTTCAGAATTCATTTTCCTGTGTACCTCCTTTCTTTCTGTGTCAGGTTTGCAACAGTATACTGTTAAGAGTAAAACAAACAAACAACCAAAACTAATTTTAGTCCTTCAAGATGCTGCCTACTAGTCCAGTCTGATGGTGAAGATTTTTGTTTCCTTGAGGTTGAGATGCAATCCACATTGAAAGCTATATTCCTTGATTTTTTGCAGCAAGTGCTTCAAGTTCTCCCTAGTTTTAGCAAGCAAGATTTTGTCATCTCCATAACACAGATTGTAGATTGTTGATTAGCCTTTCCTTGATACTGATGCCATACTCTTTTTCATCGTGAACTCCAGCTTCTCCAATGATCTGTTCATCACATGGCTTGAAAGGGTATGGAGAAAGTGTACATCCCTGACACACTCCAAATTTGATTTTTAACCATACAGTGTTCCCTTGCTCTGTTTTAAAAAAAGCTTCTTGTTCTCGGTACAGGTTTCTAATGAGCACAATAAGTGTTCTGGGATTCCCATTCTTCTCATTATTAGCCACAATTTATTGTGATTGATCTACATGGTCAAATGCCTTTGCATAGTTGATAAACACAAATAGGTATCTTTCTGGTATTCTCCGCTTTCAGCCAAAATTCATTTGGCCTCAGCAGTGATATTTCTAGTGCCACAAACTCTTCTTAATTTGGCTTTTATTTCCAAAAGTTCTCTGTCAATGTATTGTTCTAGCTGTTTTTGGATAATCTTTAGCACAATTTTGCTTTCATATAATATTAATTCTCACTACTGGACTAATTGGCAGCATCAGGATGGATGGTGAAGAGATTGAGATTGTTCACAGCTTTAGTTTGCTTGGCTAGTCAACTCTCTTGGCACCACTAGCCAGGAAATTAAAAGGCGCATTACCATGGGAAAGTCTGCTGTTAGGGACCTCTCTAAAGTACTGAAGAGCAATGGTGTCTCTCTGGAGACTAAGGTGCGTCTGATACAGGCCATGGTCTTTTCAATCACTTGTTATGCATCGGAGAGTTGGACAATGACCAAGGAGGATAGAAGGAGAACTGATGCCTTTGAGCTGTGGTGCTGGAGAAGAGTATTGAGAGTACCATGGACTGCTAGGAAAACAAACAGATTTGTTCTGGAAAGGGTTAAACCGGGTGGCTCCTTGGAGGCAAGGATTCTGAGGCTCCATCTAACATACTTTGGACATGTTGTGAGGAGAGACTGGTCCTTGGAGAGGGACATCATGCTTGGGAGGGTGGAGGGACAGCGCAGGAGGGGAAGCCCTCTATGAGGTGGATTGATTCAGTTACTGGGGTAATCGGGATGGGAGTGTCAGAGGCAGTGCGATTGGCACAGGACAGAGCAGAGTTTAGGGCTGTTGGACATAGGGTCGCTATGAGTCACAAGCGACTCGACAGCACATAACAACAACAACAACAATAACATAATATTAATTATATTTTTCAATAATTTCCACATTCTGTTGGGTCACTTTTCTTTTGCAATGGAAATAAATATTAATCTCTTCCAGTCAGATCCATGCCTGCATATGTTTATTGGAACATGTCAGTGGGTATTCCATCACTACTTGAGGTCTTATTTTTTGCCAATGCCTTCAAAGCAGCTTGAACTTCTTCCTTCATCACCATTGGTTCTTGATCATACTCTATTTCCTGAAATGCTTCCATATCGGTCAATTCTTTTTGGTTCAATGATTCTTTGTATTCCTTCCATCTCCATACCATACATTCATTCATTTATTTTTAGTAGTTGTATTTTTTAATTTTTTTACAATTTTCTACTAGTTTATTTACAAAATTTGAATACATTGTTTTCAAGAACAAATTCTTTCAATTTCCCGCATCCCCCACCCAACAAATTGTACGACCCCATGATTAATCCGCCCTCCCACCCCCTGCACATCCTCATCCCTCTGGTTCCAACTTCTTGCACCACTCTTGGATTCTTATACTCATTCTACAATAATAGTTTTATACAATATTTATCCAGTCCCTCACAAGTTAGGTAATAATTTACAAAGTCATTGCTCCTGTGTGCTGCATAGCATTCCATTGTGTGAATGTACCATAATTTCTCAATCCATTCGCTTATGGTTGGACATTTGGGCTGTTTCCATGTTCTTGTGATGGTGAATAATGCTGCTATGAACATTGGTGAAAAAATCTCCATTTGTGCCTCAGTTCTTATTTTCTTGGGGTATATTCCAAGTAGTGGAATAGCTGGGTCATATCGAATTCCTATGTTCAGCTTTTTGGGGAAGCGCCAAACTGCCTTCCAGAGTGGTTGTACCATTTAACAATTCCACCAACAATGTATAAGAGTTTCTTTCTCACCACATCCTCTCCAACATTTATTACTTGCTGCCCTGTTAAACTTTGCCATTGTTACTGGAGTGAGATGGTACTTCATTGTGGTTTTGACTTGCCAGTGATTTGGAACATTTCTTCATGTATCTGTTTACTTTCAAATATCTTCCCCTGTGAAAATTCTTTCCGTGTCTTTTGCCCATTTTGTAATCCCAGGTCTCTGATCCACCTTGAGTTGTTTTTTGTGTATGATGTGAGTTTCAGTTTTCTGCAGATGAAAGTCCAGTGTCTTCTTGATCTATTGTGCCTTTAATAAGTATGTAATGCCCTTCCTTATCTTTGATGATGGTTTTCATTGGGAAACTTCTCTTAATTGGTGCATTTAGTCCATCCACATTAAGTGTGATTATTGTCAGGGCCAAGTATTACTTTAGCCATTTTTGCCATGTTTCTTTTTCTGTTGCTTCTGGTTACTGTGGTCCATTCACTTTCCTTTGGTGTCTTTGTGGGTAGGACTTCACTTAAAATTTCTTGTAGTTTTGGTCTTGTTTTCACAAATTCCTTAAGGTCCTTCTTTTCTGCAAAGAACCTAATTTCCCCTTCAGTTTTGAAAGAGAGCTTTTCTGGATATAGGCTCCTTGGCTGGCAATTGTTACCTTCCAACTTTCTGTATATGACATCCCATTGCCTTCTAGCTCACATGGTTTCTGCTGAGAAATCAGAATTTAATCTAATTGTTTCTCCTTTTTAGGTGACTCTTTCTTTTCCTCGTTCTGTATTTGACTATGATATGTCTTGGTGGTTTTCTTTTTGGGTCTAGTCTATTTGGTGTTCTCTGTGCTTCGTGAATGTGGATTTCTCCATTCTTCAAAATACAAGAGAAGTTTTCTTCTAGTACTTCTTCCACAATCTTCTCAGTTATTTCCCTGTCACATTTTGTTTGATGTCATCCCACATAATTCTAATGTTTTCTTCACTTTCTTTACATCTTATCTCTGATTTTTCTTTAAGTATGTTTCTAGTGTGGCTCTTGTCTTCCAGCTCTCTGACTCTCTGTTCCATATCTTCAGTTTTACATTTTTTTCCCTACCACTGTGTTGGACACTTCTGCCATTTCTGTCTTAACATTCTGGATTGTATTTTCATGCTTTTTTGTCTTGTGATGATTTTTTAAATTTCTTGTACCTCTTTTCTATTAATTTTTTTCTTCCATCTTTTGTGTTTTCATTCATATCTGGTCAAGTTTCTCTTCATCCATATATTTCTTCTAATTATCTCTGAAGTATTTGCTCTGTTATTGACTTCCATTGTTTCTTCCCACATTTGCATCTTTTTTTCTGTAGCTGATCAGATAACTCTACATCAACATATTCTTTTTGTTTCTCTCTATCCAGGGTATTCATTGGGTCTGCTTTTTAAGAAGTGCTATTTTATTTTTTCATAGTGACTGATGTGGATTGCTGCTTTCTTGACATTATGGGAGTTTTTTCTTAGTAGATATTAGGCTGTTATAACTATAAAATTACCGAGGGTAGAGCAATGTTTTGTGAAGCACCTATATATTTGTGCTCTCTTCTTGGTCTGAGGTAAGAAAAAGCAGTTCCTCCCCCCCGCCCCCGCCCCCACCCCAAAACTACCTGAATGACAAAGGAGGAAGCCTGTTTTCTCTTTTGGACCTGGCTTCTCCCCTCCATCAAGGTGCTCTGTTGCTTGAGTTAAGGGGTCCCAAGTAGTCAAGCTAGACAGCAGTTTTTCCCCAAAATAACTGTAGGAGCTCCTTCATCTTCTTTTAATGCTTCCTTGATTATTCAAGATTTTGTCCATAGCATTTTTCAGTATTGCAACTCAAGGTTTAATCTTGTTCTTCATTTTTCACAGCTTGAGAAATGAGTGAGTGCTTCTTCTCTTTTGATTTTCTGACTCCAGCTCTTTGCACAGTTCCTCATAGTACTTCACTTTGTCTTCTTGAACTGCCCTTTGAAATTGTCTGTTCAATTTTTAATTTCTTCCCTTTGTTTTGGCTTCTCTGAATTTTAGTGAAATTTTCAGAGTATCCTCTGACATCCATTTTTGTTTTTTCTTCCTCTTCTGTCTTTATAATGGCCTTTTGCTTTCTTCCTGGATAATAGTCTTGATGTCATCTCTCAGCTTTTCAACTGTGATAAATATGTTTGTGGATATGCCTGTTTCACGGCTATCGGACTCTAGGATATACATCTAGGTGTGAAATTGCCTGGTCATATGGTATCTCTACCTCTAACTTCATTTATCAACTGTCAACACTGTGTTTTCCACAACAGCTATAATGTTTTACATTCCCACTCATAATGATGGAAGGATCCAATTTCTTCACATCTCCTCTAACATTTTTTTTAAAATTTAGACATCCTAGCAAGATTGAAATGATAATTACTTTTGATTTTGTTTTGCATCTTTCTGATAGTTTACCATACTTGACATCTTTTCATGTATCTGTTGACCACTGAATATTTTGTTGTGTGAAGGGTCTGTTCATATCCTTTGCCCACTTTTTAATTTAATTATTTCTTTTTTTGTTAAGTTGTACCTTTCTATGAATTTTTATATCAGACCCTTATCAGTTATGTTTTTATTGTTGTGTGCAGTAGAAGTCGAGTTGGAACCACCTCATAGCTGACACTCCAGTAGGTGTTCAGAGGCAATAAATCTCATGAAAGGAGATTGTCCATTTTTCTCCCCAGGAGCAGCTACTGGAATTGTGCCACATGACTTTGGATTGGCAGTGAAACTCGTTACCCACTAGGCCATCAGGACTCCCTTATCACCAGTTATGTTGTTGTTATAAGGTGTTATTAAGTCAAGTCTGATTCATAGAAACCCTAAGAACAACAAATCTGAACTCTGTCATATCTGTGTCAAACTCATCATCTCTGACATACTTGAGCCCATTGTTGCAGTCGTTGCGTTAGTTCATCTTGTTGAGGATATGTATTATACAGATCCTTGCTTGCTAAAAGCTAGGAGGACTTGAGATGCTTGCTGCAGAAATCAAAGACTAGAGCCTTTAATATGATTACATCTCACCATCAAGAAAACAAAAATTCTCACCCCCGGACTGATAGACAACATCATGACAAATGGAGAAAAGATTGAAACTGTCAAATATTTAATCTTATTTAGATCCACAATAAAAATTCTTGATAGCAGCAGTTAAGAAATCAAAAGACATGTTGCATTGGGAAAGTCCGCTATCAAGAACCTGTCCAAATTCTAAGGAGTAATGAGGTCAGTTGCACTGAGGTACACCTAATTCAGGTTATGGTCTTTTTGTTTACTTGCTATGCATCTGAGAGCTACACAATGTGAATAATATACAAAGAATTGACGCCTTTGAGTTGTGATGCTGGAGACAAACACTAAATATTCCCATGGACTGCAAAAAGAATGAACAGATACTTCAATCATAGCATCATCAAAGCATTTTCTCCCAGTCTGTTGGTTGTATCTTTACTTTTTAAATAGTTTTAATGAGCATATGTATTTAACTTTCATGAGATGACAGTTACGTATTTTACTGTTGTGTGTGATAATCTAACATTGAAGGGGAAAAAATCCAAAGCACACCAGGACAGGTCCAAAAGCTATGCTTCTACATTTTCTTCAAAGATCTCTACAGTTTTAGATTTAACAAATGTTAAATTTAAGGGTCTTTTTCATATTGTATTTTTGTGTACAGTGTGATATAGGGATTTTGTTTTATATTTCTGCAAATGGAAATAAAATTTTGCCAGTATTGTTTGTTGAAGATATTATTCTTTCCCCCTTGAATGTATTTGGCTCCTTTATAAAAAAATCAATTGACCATAGAAGTGTGGATTTAGGAGCCCTGGTGGAATAGTGGGTTAAACACTGTGTTTCTAAACAAAATGTTAATGGTTCAAACCCCAGTTACTCCTCAAGAAAAAGATAAGGAAGTCTGTGACCATAACTATTTACAGATTCAGAAAATCCATGAAGCAGTTCTACTCTGTTTTGTGCAGTCACGATGAGTTATCACTTACTTGATGGAAGTGATTTTAAATTTGATTTTGAATTTGGATTTGTTTCTGGGTTTTCAAAGTTATCTAACCGGTATCTGGCTGTGTTGGGTCTCCTACTTTGTGTTTGTTTTTTTTTTCTTCATAGCTACTTTCTTCAACTACTTGAAGTCTCTTGACTTTCCACATAAAATTGAGGATTAGTTTTACTATTTCTGTAAAGAATGATGGTCAAGTTTTTATTGAGATTGCATTGTATCTGTAGATTATTTTTAGTAGCATTGACATCTTGACTATATTGTTTTCATATCCAGGCTGGGAAGATGAGTGGAATGGCTGGATTCTGCAAAGGTGTGTTTTCTGGTTTGGGGCAGAGACTAGGGTGTGGCTTTGCTCATAACAGTGTGTGAACTGATTGGATATGGCCTTGTATTTAAGAAGGCTTTTGGCTGCCACTCTGGGATTATTACCAGGATGGGAAAATGACTGGAATGGCTGAATTCTGCAAAGTTGTGTTTTCTGGTTTGGGGTTGAGAATAGGTGTAGCTTTGCTTGTAGCAAGGTGTAAGCTTATTGGACGTGGTTTTTGTGAATCTCCCGAATAAAACAGGCTTGGAAGCAGGAGTGCCAGCCACTTCCAAAATAAAGCTTGTCTTCAGAAAATCTATGAACTTGGAGGAAAGATGAAAGTTTTGTGTTCTAGACTTTCATTCATAGGGTCGCTATGGGTCATCTATTACTCTACTGCACTTAGAAACAACATCCATAAGCATGTCTTTCCATCTATTTAGTTTTTCTTTATTCTTTATCAGCAATGCTTTATAATTTGTTTGAATAAGTCTTTCATATGCCTGACTAAATTTATTTTTTAAGATATTTAATTATCTTAGATAATATTGTCATGGTAATAGGGATATTGTAACTAGTGTTAGATGGATCTTAGCTGAAAGCAAGGAATACCAGAGGAATGTCTATCTGTGTTTCATTGACTATGCAAAGGCTTTTGACTGTGTGGATCATAACAAACTGCGGCTGACTCTGAGAAGAACGGGAATCCCAGGACACTTGATCATGCTAATGATAAACCTATACTTGGATCAAAAGGTAGTCATCAGAACAGAGCAAGGAAACACTGCATGGTTCAAAATTGGGAAGGGCGTACGCCAGGGATGTGTCCTGTCTCCATACCTTTTCAATCTGTATGAAGAACAGATTATCCGGGAGGCTGGGCTCTATGAGGAGAAATGTGGGGTCAAGATAGGTGGAAGATCTATCAACAATCTGCGTTATGCAGATGATACAACCCTGCTTGCTGAAACTGAGGAGGACCTGAAGCTCTTGCTGCAGAGGGTCAAGGACTGCAGTCTTCAGTACGGATTGAAGCTCAATGTCCAGAAGACAAAGATTCTCACCACTGGACCAATTGGCAGCATCAGGATGGATGGTGAAGAGATTGAGATTGTTCACAGCTTTAGTTTGCTTGGCTCTACAGTCAACATTCTTGGCACCAGTAGCCAGGGAATTAAAAGGTGCATTACCATGGGAAAGTCTGCTGTTAGGAACCTCTCCAAAGTACTGAAGAACAATGGTGTCTCTCTGGAGACTAAGGTGCATCTGATACAGGCCATGGTCTTTGCTATCACTTGCTATGCATCAGAGATTTAGACAATGACTAAGGGGGATAGAAGAAGAATTGATGCCTTTGAGCTGTGGTGCTGGAGAAGAGTATTGAATGTACCATGGACTGCTAGGAAAACAAACAGATTCATCCTGGAAAAGGTTAAATAGGGCAGCTCCTTGGAGGCAAGGATTATGAGGCTCCATCTAACATACTTTGGACATATTGTAAGTAGAGACGGGTTCTTGGAGAAGGACATCATGCTTGGAAGGGTGGAGGGGCAGTGCAGGAGGGGAAGACCCTCTGTGAGGTAGATTGATTCAGTGACTGGAGCAATCAGAATGGGAGTGTCAGAGACAGTGCGATTGGCACAGGACAGAGCAGAGTTTAGGCCTGTTGGACATAGGGTCACTATGAGTCGCAAGCGACTCAATGGCACATAACAACAACAACAATTATTGCAAATTGACTATTAATTTAATTCAGACATTAATCTTACTAATATATACTTTGACTTCCTTTAATAATAAGGGTACAAAGATTCAGAAAAAGTTAAATAACTCTGTCATTTATAGCTAGTTTGCAATAGTGGAATCAGAATTCATATCTACCCTCCATTACTACAAAATCTTGATTCTGCAATTCACCACAGGCTTCCAAAATGCTATAGCTGAAAAATGTTATTGTTGTTGTTATGTATCGTCAAATCAGAACCAACCCACAGCCGACCCTTCAGTGAGTTTTCAGAAGCAATTAATTGTGTGGAAGGAGATCGCCTATCTTTCTCCCATGGAGCAGCTAGTGGATTTCAACCCTAAGCCTTTAGGATTGTAGTGTAGCTTCTTGCCACTAGGCCACCTGTGCTCCCTGAGATGAAGGATAGGGTTCAGTTTTTAGTGGGGTCACTGAAATGGGCTGATTAATCTCAAAACTGATAGGGCAACCTTGAATTTATTAACAAGTACACCACAACAAGACAAAGGTAAACAACCCAATTGCAAAATGGGCACATGATATAAACAGACAATTCACCAAAGAAGACATTCAGATGTAAAAACACATGAAGAAATGTTCAAAATCCCTAGCTCGAAGAGAGATGCAAATCAAAACAACTATGAGACAGTATCTCGCCCCAGTAAGAACAGCAAAATACAACAGAGCAGCAAACAACAAATTCTGGTGAGGTTGTGGAGAAATTGGAACCCTTATTCACTCTTGGTGTGAGTGTAAAATTGTGCAACCAAAGTATGGCGCTTTCTCAAAAAGTTGGAAATTGAAATAGCATTTGACCTAGCAATTCCACTACTGGGAATATACACTAAAGAAATCAGAACTGCCACCCAAACAGATATACATATACCTATGTTTATTTCTGCGTTGTTCACCACACCAAAGAGATGGAAATAACCCACGAACACATCAACAAAAGAATGGATAGAGACACTGTGGTATATTCACACAATGGAATACTATGCAGTACTGAAAAAACCCTCATGAAATATTATATAAAATGGGTGACCCTGGAGGACACTTTGCTGACTGAAATATCTCAGTTACAAAAGAACAAATATTGCATAATGCCACTGTTATAAAGCAAAACTGACATGGGGACTGGAGGGAAATTGGAACAGATGAGTTGGACAGGGTTTGCCAACTCAAGGGCAACAGACAACGTAATGTACATTTTAGGAGGCATAGTGGCACAGTGAAGAGCTCTGGCAGCCTAGTGACAAGAAGCTATGCTGCAATCCTGAAGCCATGTGGTTAGAATCTACCAGCTGCTCTGTAGGAGAAGGATGGGCAATCTCCTCCTGTGCAATTAACTGACTCTGAAAACCCACCAGAGGATCAGCTATGGCTCAATTCTGACTCAACAGCGCAAAACAACAATAATAGTGGCACAGTGGGCTAAATGTTAGAGTGTTAACTGAAAGATCAATAGTTTGAACCCACCACATGTTCCATGAAAGAAAGATGAAGTAATCCAATATCTTAAAGATTCATAGCCTAATAGTTTCATAGGGCAGTTGTACTGTGCCACATACGTTTGATAAGAGTTAGAATCAACTTTATGGCAATGAGTTCAATGTTAACTTTAACCATATGAGTTGAGTGCACACAAACCTGAGTATTAGGCCATAAATAGACTGGGAATATATAGCACATAATCTGGTTAACATAGTTCATTGGTGTGATAAAACTATTATTGATATTTAGTAATTAATCTAATGGAAGCACCTTTCCTTCGCAAAACATTTCACTGGTCATACAACATTTCATAGCTGTTGTTTTACTTGATCCATGCATTGAAACTACATGCAGTGTAAAACAAACTCAAAGGCAAAGTAGTTAAGAAATCTACTCAAGATTTCAAAGGCTCAAGACCTTTGCCAGGGTAGGGTGTAAGCTACCATGCCAAGAAATTGTCCGGGAAAGTGAGAGTCAAGTATAGTGGGAGCTTAACAACTATAGTGTGCTAAGTATTGTCATGTATTACAAATATGAGTGATATTCCTTACCTCAAAGACACATAAATGTATGTTTAGACTGGTTAGTGAAAAGAAACAGAATTCACAATGAGATATTTAGACCTTCCGTTATCTCACATTGCCTCCCACAATTTTGTTGAGAGGACCAGTTCCCACTTACCACCTCTTAGCTCTTACTCCTTAAGCTCTCAGAAGCCAGCTTTTGGAATTCATACAAAGTAGATTTTGTTGAAGCTTCACTGCTCTCTAGAGAAAGAATAAGAACATATTGGTTGGAGACCAACATTGAGAGATTGCTAGTATCTCCTGCAGAGAAAGCGAAATCAAGAGGTTAGTGATAGGAATAGATGACCGCTGGAATTCTGTACTTTTCCCATTTGCCAAATATGCAGTTGGTTTTGAATAACAAATCATAAGTACATTTGAGAGGGAATCAGGGTAAAGTAGAGAAACAAAAATGAGAGAAGAGAAAAGGAAGAAAGAACAAAAGGGAAGCCTTTGTTTTTGTGTACATGAAATTTATACTAAGAGATAAGATATTTCTATTAAGATAAACTATATACCTTTGCTGGGGTAGGGTGTAAGTAGATTAGTGGAGGCCAATGATTTTTCAGTACTTGCTATTCTTGAGAACAGGGCAAGAATTAACTAAGTGAAAATATGGTTGGTCTTTTAATCCTAGAGAACCCAGTCACGTGACACAGACATTATTGAGGCTTTGTTCACAATAGCAAAGAGCTGGAAACAACCTAAGTGCCGGTCAACAAACGAATAGATAGAGAAGCTATGGTATATTCACACAACGGAATACTGTGCAGCATTAAATTGATGACTTTGAACTGTGATGTTGAAAAAGAGTGCTTGAATATCCCATGGACTGCCAAAAGAACAAACAAATATGTCTTGGAGAGTGCTCCTCGGAGGCAAAGATGATGAGGCTTTGCTTCACATACTTTGGACATGCTGCTAGGAGAGGCCATTCTTTGGAAAGATGCTCAGAAAGGTAGAGGGTCAGCAAAGGAGAGGAAGACCCTCGACCAGGCCGAATGACACAATGACTGATGCAATGGGTTCTAATTGTGTTAGGAAGTGTGAGGATGGCACAGGATAGGACAGGGTTCAGATCTGCTGTTTATAGGGTCGCTATAAGTTGTACTCCACGCAATGGCACCTAATAAGAACAACAACAACAACAATGGCAGAGGCCTGATAGACAATCTAGTGAATAAGGAAGAAGCTGCTCTGCCAATCCAAAGGCATTGTGCTTGGAAAGGAAGAGGGTCGACAAAAGAGAGGAAGATCCTTGACCAGGTGAATTGACATAGTATCAGGAAATGTAAGAATGGCACAGAATAAGAGAGGATTCTGATCTGTTGTTCATAGGATTGCTATGGATCATACTCAACTTTAAGGCTCCATACCTTTTCAACCTGTATACAGAACAGATTATCCGAGAGGCTGGGCTCTATGAGGAAAAGTGCGACGTCAGGATTAGTGGAAGATCTATTAACAATCTGCATTATGCAGATGACACAACCCTGCTTGCTGAAACTGAGGAGGACCTGAAGCTCTTGCTGCAGAGGGTCAAGGACTGCAGCCTTCAGTATGGACTGAAATTCAATGTCAAGAAGACAAAGATTCTCACCACTGGACCAATTGGCAGCATCAGGATGGATGGTGAAGAGATTGAGATTGTTAACAACTTTAGTCTGCTTGGCTCCACGTAGCCAGGAAATCAAAAAACGTATTGCAATGGGAAAGTCTGCTGTTAGGGACATCTCCAGGGTACTGAAGAGCAATGGTGTCACTCTGGAGACTAAGGTGCATCTGATACAGGCTATAGTCTTTGCAATCACTTGTTATGCATCAGAGTTGGACAATGACTAGGAAGTATAGAAAGAGAATTGATACCTTTGAGCTGTGGTGCTGGAGAAGAGTATTGAATGTACCATGGACTGCCAAGATTCATCCTTGAGAGGGATAAACCAGGCTGCTCCTTGGAGGCAAGGATTCTGGGGCTTCGTCTGACATACTTTGGACATGTTGTAGGGAGGGACAGGTCCTTGGAGAGGGATATTACGGCGCAAGAAGGGAAGACCCTCTATGAGGTGTATTGATTCAGTGACTGGGGTAATCGGGATGGGTGTGTCAGAGGCAGTGCGATTGGCACAGAATAGAGCAGGGTTTAGGGCTGTTGTACATAGGGTGGCTATGAGTCGCAAGCAACTCAATGGCAAATAACAACAGCAACAACAATAACAACAGCATGCACACCCGCATACAAGTAAACATGAATTCTTGGTAATGTGTCTAATGCTAGTCCAGTACTACAGAGTTCATTCTGCTCTTCCTCTCTTGTTTTGGTAACTTTCTTATCTATCATTGGCCTGGCCCTCACTATCTATCATTTGTTTATTTATTCTAACCCAAACTGTAGTTTCAGAATTATTAACCTGAAACCCCATGAGATAAAAATTCACCACCTAGAGCGCTGTGTTTATGTTTAGTTCTTTTATTTTAATTTATATTTTAACGAAAGTTTATAGAGAATTTAGATTTACATTTATTCATTGTTGCACCTTTTCCTCCTTGCCCACCCCTGCCCCTCAGTTAGTTTTTCTCTTTGAAAAGAAAAAAAATTATTTCATTATTCTATAAAACCCCTCCCCACACATCCACTTTACTATGAATGCAGCTCTTATTCTGGGCTCTTGTCATGAAAATAATACCCAATCATATAGTCCTTTTAAACAGTTCTCTCCATCTGTTTCAAGGTAGTGTACATTATTTATCTCTCTTTTCTTAGCTTCCCCCCTTTAGATCTTTTGATTTATAATTTCAAGTCAAGTAATCATTTCCGAAAGTTATGTATGTCAGCTCTTTTCTTCTTTTCACATCCTCATTGTGTTTATATCACACATTTTTAATAGTTAGATTTATTAGTAAAAATCCTTATTCAACCCTAGGTTCTCACAACATGCAAATATTTTTAAATTTGCATACATTAATGCTCACTTTTTGTAAAGTTCTGGAGGTTTTGACAAATGCAAAGTGTCAAATATTCACTGCTTCAGTGCCATATAGGCTCAAAAACTCCTCATCATTGTGACCCAGTCTCTTCTTATTCATTGAATATAAAATTTATCCCTAATGTTTTTTTTTAATTTTTTTCCAAAATTTCATATCAATGAAATTATGAGTACATGTAGCTTTTGGCTTATAGCTGCTTTCTTGTTGCATGAATCAATACCTTGCTCTTTATTACTGAATAATAGTATATGTTAAGGCTATTTGTTTTTCTATTTTCTTGTTGAAAGTTATCTTATTTGCTTCCAAATTTTGAAAATTATGAATATATTTTCTATAAACATACACTTTTGAGTGTACATAATTTTTATTCACTTGAGTAAATGCTTAGAAATATGCTTGATGGGTTGTAAAGTGTTTAAAATATTAGCTTTTAACACAATTTCTTTTGAAGAAGTCTTATAATTATATATATTATAATTATAACTAGAACTAGAACTAGAACTAGAACTAGAACTAGAACTAGAACTAGAACAACTATAAACTATAATGTGTTTGGTACAGTGGAACATCCACATGAGTGTAATAAAGAACTTCTACAGGATGTCCCCTTCCAAGAGTACCAGGAAGACAATTCCTTACATCACTAGATTGTAGGATACTTCCTGACACCTAGGGTGCTAGAAATTTTGTGGAAATTCTGGGAAACTATTAACATTGCATCATACCACACTCTTGAGTTTATGGACAAAGTAATAGTTGATAACTGCCATCGAGTCATCTCTAATTTATAGTGACCTTGTGCAGAAAGAAATGTTGTGTGAAAGTTCTGTGAAAAATCCATTGAAAGAAAGTCTTGGGTCATCAGATTGTCAGTGCATTTGAGTCCATTGTTACTGTTATATTGGTTTTTCTCAGGATTTCCTTTGTTTTCATTGCCATTCATTGATATCAAGCACCACATTCTTTTTTAAGGATTGGTCATTCCATATAGTACTAAAGTAAACACATAGAAATACATGGAGCAAGCAAGATAAAGAGTCCTGGTGGTCCAATGGATAAGGAGTTGTGCTATCAACTAAAAAATAGACATTTGAATCCACCAGCTGCCCTGCGGGAGAAAGATGGGCAATCTCCTCCCATGCAATTTGTAACTTGCTTGAGGGCCAGCTCTGAGTAAATTTCTATTAGATGATAATTAGTTATTACTTTTGCTGTTGTGTGCCATCAAGTAGACTCAGTGGGTTTTTAGAGGCTAAAACTTGCATTGGAAGAGATGCCCATCTTTCTCTTGCAGTGGCTTTGAACTGCCTGCTTTTGAGTTGGCAGAGCAACACCTTACCAGTAGATCACCGGAGCTCAATGAGTTATTTGAGTTTAAATACATAGAGATCTTGGCATTCTTGGTTGTAAGGGATATTCTAGTGGTATTTATTTTAAGATTGATTTGTTCATACTTGCAGTAGTCCATGATACATTCAATATTCTTTAACAAAGCCAATTTGAATTTTGTCTGTTTCCACATTCTTGCTATGGTGAATAATGCTGCTATGAACATTGGTATACAAGTCTCTGTTAGTGCCTCAGCTCTTATTTTCGCAGGGTATATTCCAAGCAATGAAATAGCTAGCTGTGGCATCTGGAATTTCTATATCTAGCTTTTTATAGAAACGCCAAACTGCCTTTCAGAGTGATTGTACCAGTTTACAATTCCACCAACAATGTAGAAGAGTTGCTATCTCTCCACATTCTCTCTAACATTTATTACTTGTTGATCTGTTAAAGTTTGCCACTGCTACTAGTGTAAGATGGTATTTGATTGTAGTTTTGATTTCATCTTTCTTATTGCCAGTGATTTGGAGCATTTCTTCAGCATGTACTTTTTGGCCATCCAAACATCCTTCTCTCAACCAAAATGGAATGGATTGAGACGTTATGGTACAGTCACGCAATGGAATACTATGCAGCATGCAGGAGCAATGCTTTTGTAAATTACTACTTAACATGGGAGGGACTGGAGAGCATTATGTCAAGTGAACTAACTCAGTCCCACAAGGATAAATACTGTATAGGACCATTATTGTAGAGTATGTACGAGAATCCAAGGAGAGGAGGGGTGGCTTAAACATAGGGTCACACAATTTGATGGGTGGAGGGAGGAATTGGTAAAGGAAAGGGGAAAGGTCCAGTGTGAAAAACAATGTATATAAACTTTATGAATTTTGTATGTAAACCAGTATAAAATTATTACCTAACCTGAGAGGGACTGAAGAGCATTATGCTGAGTGAACTAACTCAGTCCCTCAAAGACAAATACTGTATAAAACCATTTTTGTAGAATGAGTATGAAGATTCAAGGGGGAGAGGATGGAAGCAAATGGGTGAGGATGTTCTGGGTTGGGTGGGGATTAATCATGAGGTCATACAACTTGATGGGGGATGAGGGAAATGGGAAGGATCTGGTGTGAAAAACAATGTATTTGAGTTTTGTAAATAAAGCAGTATTTTTTTTAAAAAAGGAATAAAGCATATATTGTCAAAAAAACCTCAGTTTGAATACATCAATTCTTGTTCTGTCTTCCTTTTTTTTTTTTAACCTTCGTATGCTTTTTATTTACTCATTGGATAGTTTGAATAAACTGATTACACTGTCTGATAATACATTATTATTTTTTAAAACAAGCACAGTACCACATGAAATGGAATTTTTAATCAATACTAGTTAATGATGCTGGTAGTTCAAGATACTTATAATCAGCAGTCAATTTCCTTATCCTTTACTCTCGACCTCACCACCACCACTTGCTTCATTTTACATAGAACAATGGTTACTGGAGATATGTGATCTCTTTAAAAGTGACCCATTCATTACAGTGACTTAAGAGTTGATTTTTTCTGAAAGCTTCGCTCTAAATCAAAGTTTGTTTTAGGCTAGGAATAAAATCTCCAATAAATTATGCTATTTAACATAGAAGTACTGGATTCACGCTTTAGATTAAGAGATTGTCTCATATTTGGAAACCTTCCCACATCAGCTGGGATAAGTAAAAGTCTTGAATTTGAGACCAGTCAAAATTTCATTAGTCAGTTGTTGTGTATCTGTCTTCCTTTTTAATTATCCAACTTTCACATACATATGAGGTGATTGAAAAGATCATGACTTGTGTTAAAATCACCTTTGTCATTAAAATCACATGCATATTTTTATTATTTTTAAAAAATTCTTCACGTGCCAAATTTTTTTCTAATTTTATTATTTTTGTGTGTGTGTTTGTACCGTCAAATCGGATCTGACTGGTACAGGAGGAGATTGTCCTTCCTTCTCCAGCAGAGCATCTGGTTGATTTGAACCGCATACCTCTGGGATGGCTCATATGCTTATTTTTTTAAAAAATTTAAAAACTTTAAAAAGATGTTTTGCAGCATATTTTCCAGATGTAATATGTAATTTGATTTCTTAACTGTTTTAAGGACTTTATTCATCAAAGTACAATAACATTGTTGACAACTTTGATTTCTGTCATTTATTACTTCGCTTATTAAAATTTTTATTTTGATGTTCAAGTTTAATTTATGCTGATGGGTGTAGGTGTTCATATTCATCACCAGGAACTTCAAGTCCTCTTCACTTTTGTCAAGCAAAGTTGTGTCGTCAACCTTTAGTGTTTTATGATGTTGTTGTTGTTATACACACTGTCAAATGTCACTGCATAATCAATAAAAGACAGATAAATATCTTTTTCTTGTTCACTGTCCATGACCCAGATTCAACTATTAAAACAAAGACAGAGACTGACTGTGGAAGAGATTGTCAATTGCTCATATAAGTTCAAGTTGAAACTGAAGAAAATAAAAGGAAGCTCATGATAGCCAAAGTACAACTTTTATTGTATCACACAGATTTAGACACCATTTCAAGAGCAGAGTTGTTAAGGTGAACATTAATGACTGAAAATAAGAACTGTGGGGAAACATTAAGGTCACCATACATGAAGAAACAGACAGATTATTGAAAAGACAGGAAAGAAATTTGAAAATCAAAATGGGTGTCAGAGCAAACTGAAACTTTCTTTTATGTATTGATTCACCAAAATAAAGGGAGCTCTGGTTTGGCAACCACTTTACAAGTGGTTCAAATCAACTACATGCTCCATGGAAGAAAGATGGACAACCTCCTCCCATGTATTTACAGTTTCTGAAACCCCACTGAAGTTTCTATTAGTTGATTCCAGCTTAATAACACGTAACAAGAAGAGTCAAAATAAATGGAAGAAATACTGAAGCAAAATAACTAAACGGAGAATTTGAAAGGGAAGCTGACACAGAGAAGATAAAGTATTATGAGGAAAGCTATAGAGATTATAAAATAAAATATAGGGGCAAATTTAGGAGTCTGATCTAAGGTGCAAGTAGACTAGAAAATGGAATTAAAAACACACAATGAACAAAGGATAATCTAGACTTTCAGTTTAAAAAATTGAATCCTTATATGTATCAAAAGACTTAAAAAGCAACAAGAAAATCTACAGACTTGGAAAAAGTATTTGGCAACAACATGTGTTTCAAAAGAATAACCTCTAAAATATATAGAAAACTCCAACATCTCAATAAGAAAAACAGATTACAAAATGAGCAGAGGACATAAAAAGACACTTCGCCAAGAAGACATTCAGATGATCAGAAAAGACATGAAGATTATTAATTATTAAGGATGTAAATAAAAACTACAATTTCACTAGAAAAACAATAGCAAAATTTAATAAAGCAGAAAATAACAAATGGTGTGGAGAGATCTAAACTCATGCACTACTGATTGGAATGCAAAATGGCCTAATTATAGAAAGCAGTTATTTAAAAATCTTCCTTGTTGTTGATGTTGTGTGTCTTCTAGTCACCTGCAACTCATAGCAACCCTATCCTGAACCAATCATCGTTTTAAACACACCTAATTCCACTTCTCCAGCCACTGAGTCAATCCATATCATCTTGGGTCTTCCTCTACTATGCTGTTCCTCCACCCTTGTTTTCTCCAAGGACTGGTCTCTCCTGACCACATTCCCAAAGTATGTGTGACAGAGCTTCAAAATCCTTGCCTCCAGGGAGCAGCTTGGTTTCATTCACTCCAGCATTGATCTGTTTGTTCTCCTGACAGTACACAGTATGTACAACACTCTTCTCCAGTACCACAACATGAAGACATCAATTCTTCTATCATTTTAAGTCATTGTCCAGCTCTCTGATGTTAGCAAGTAATTGTGAAGAGCATGGCTTGGATCAGGTGCACCTTAGTCTTCAGACTGACACCATTCTTCAGTAATCTAGAGAGGTCCCTGACAACAGATTTTCCCAACACAACTCATTTTTTGATTTTCTAATTGCTGGTGCCAATAGTGTTGATTGTGAAGCCAAGAAAGCAGAAGCTATTTACAATCTCAATCTCTTTTCCATCTATCATGAAGCTGCTAATTGGTCCAGTGGCGAGAATCGTTTTCTTGATGTTGAGCTTCAATCTATATCGAAGACTACAGTCCTTGACCTTGTGCAGCAAAAGTCTCATATCCTCCTCAGTTTCAGCAAGCAAGGTTGTGTCATCTGCATAATGCAGTTTCTTGATAAGTCTTCCTACATTTTGGATAAAGACCAACCTCCCGAATGATCTTCCATATATAGGTTGTTGTTGTTTGCTGTTATGTGCTATCAAGTCACTTGTGACTCATAGTGACCCTATCTACAAAAGCCCTAAATCCCGTTCTGTCCTGTGCCAACCTTGCCGTCTCCAACACACTCATTCCCACCACCCTAATCACAGAATCAATCCATCTCATCGAGAGTCTTCCTCTCCTGCACTGTCCCTCCACTCTCTCAAACATGATGTCCCTCTCCAACGACCAGTCCCTCCTTGCAACATGCCCTAAAAATATGTCAGGCAAAGCTTCAGAATCCTTAACTCCAAGGAGCATTCCGCCTTCACCCTCTCCAGGACAAACCTGTTTGCTCTTCTAGCAGTCCATAGTATATTCCACACTCTTGGCCAGCACCACAGATCAAAGGCATCAATTCTCTTTCTATCATCCCTAGTCACTGTTCAACTCTCCAATGCATAGCACGTTAATTGTGAAGACTATAGCCTGAATCAGGTGCACCTTATTTTCCAGCCTGATGTAATTGCGCTTCAGTACTCTTGAGAGGTCCCTCACAGCTGACTTTTCCAATGCAAATCTTCTCCTGATTTCCTGGCTGCTGTTACCAAGAAGTATTTGCTGAAAATTATCCAAAAACATTTGGAGCAGTATGTCAACAGAGAACTGTCAGATGTGCAGGCTGGATTTAGAGGAGGTCGTGGTACTAGGAATATGATAGCTAATGTTAGATGGCTCTTGGCAGAAAGCAGAGAATACTAGAAGAATGTCTATGTGTGCTTCATTGACTATGCAAAGGCCTTTGACTGTGTGGATCACAACAAACAATGGCTGACTCTGAGGAGAATGGAAATCCCAGAACATTTGATTGTGCTAATGTGAAACCTATATTTGGACCAAGAGGCAGTCATCAGAGCAGAGCAAGGAGACACTAGGTGGTTCAAAATCAAGAAGAGGGTCCATACCATTTGACCCAGCAATTCCACTACTGGGAATATACCCTGAAGAGACCATAGCTGACATCCAAGCAGATATATGCACACCCATGTTTATTG
>NW_006400093.1:1146547-1152323 GCF_000299155.1 Elephantulus edwardii | reverse complement strand
AAACCCAAGATCTCTGTAAATGTTTATGAAAATTAATAAAATATAATTTAAAAAAAAGAAAAAAAAGAAGGGGGTCCATCAGGGATGTATTTCCTCTCCATACCTTTTCAATCTGTATGCGGAACAGATCATCCAAGACGCTTGGCTGTACGAGGAGGAATGTGACATCAG
Source organism: Elephantulus edwardii (assembly GCF_000299155.1). Classification (NCBI taxonomy): domain Eukaryota; kingdom Metazoa; phylum Chordata; class Mammalia; order Macroscelidea; family Macroscelididae; genus Elephantulus; species Elephantulus edwardii. Next base: position 1,152,152 of record NW_006400093.1, on the reverse strand, counting down.
GATTGGTGGAAGAGTCATCAACAACCTGCCTTATGCAGATGACACAACCCTGATTGCTGAAACTGAGGAGGACCTGAAGTGCTTGCTGCAGAAGGTCAAGGACTGCAGCCTTCAATATGCATTGAAGCTCAACATCAAGAAAACAAAGATTCTCACCACTGGGCCAATTGTCAGCATCAGTATGGATGGTGAAGAGATTGAGATAGTTAACAGTTTTAGTTTACTTGGCTCCACAGTCAACACTCTTGGTAACAGTAGCCAGAAAATCAGGAGACATATAGGATATTGGGAAAAAATTATACTGGTTTGCTTACAAAGTTTGTATACATTTTTTTTCACTGCGAATCTTTCAAATTGTGTGACCCTATGTTTACATGACCCCTTGCCCATCGTCACCCTTATAGTCCTACTCTCTCCACCTTGGATCCTTCTACTCGTTTTACTAGTTATCTTTATATTTTTACAATAATGGTCATATGCAGTATTTGTCCTTATGGGGATGAGTTAGTTCACTTAGCATAATGCTTTCCAGTCCGTCCCATATTATTTAGTAATTTTCAAAATCATTGCTCCTGCAGGTTTCATAGTGTTCCATCATGTGAATGCACCACAATTGGTCAATCCATTTGATTGTGGTTAGACATTTGGGCTGTTTCCATGTTCTTGAGATAGTAAATAACCCTGCTATGATCATTGCTGTACAAATTGTCATTTGTGTCTTAGTTCTATTTTTTCAGAGTATATTCCAAGTAGTGAAATAGCTGGGTTATATGGAATTTCTATGTTCAGCTTTTTGAGGAAACGTCAAACTGCCTTCCAGAATGGTTGTAACATTTTACAATCTCACCAACAATGTATAAGAGTTCCTGTGGCTCTACATCCTCTCCATCATTTGTTACTTGCTTATCTGTTAAACTATGTGATTGTTACTGTGGTGAGATGATATCTCATTGGGATTTTAATTTGCATCTCTTTTATTAACAGTGATTTTGAAAATTTCTTCATGTATCTGTTGGATATCCAAATAGCTTCTTCTGTGTAAGGCCTTTCCATGTCTTTTGCCTATTTTGTAATTTGGTTATCAGTCTTTTTCTTGTGGAGGTTCTGTAGGATTCTGTAAACTTTTGTTATGAAACCCTTATCGGAGATGGTATTGCCAAATGTTTTTCCCCAGTCAGTAGGTTTTCTTTTCATTCTATTCACAGAAATGTAATCTTTAAAAGTTCCCATTTATCAATTTCATCCTTCCCTGGTTGTGTATTTGTGGCTGTATTTGTCAACCTTTTCATACCATGAGTTAAACCTTCTAGCCTTGCTCCTACTCCCTTCAGAAAGCTGAAGCAGGATGCACTCCTCTCACCATACACAAAAATCAACACAAGGTGGATCAGAGACCTAGGGGTAAAACCCCAAACCATAAAGATCATAAGAGACAAAATAGGACCGCATACAGATTGAAAAGGTATTGGGATATGATGCATCCCTGATGCATACTTTTCTTGATCCTGGACCATGCAGGGTTCCCCTGCTCTGTTCTGAGGTCTGCTTCCTTGTCCAAGTATAGGTTTCACATGATAATAATTAAGTGCTCTGGGATTTCCATTCTCCTCAAAGTTAGCCACAATTTGTTGTGATCCACACAGACAAATGCCTTTGTGTACTCAATGAAACACAGATAGACATTCCTCTAGTGTTCTCTCCTTTTGGCCAAGATTCATCTAATGTTGGCTATGATATCCCCAGTGCCACAGCTTGCACATCTGGCAGTTCTCTGTTGATGTGCTTTTCCAGTCTTTTGGGATAATCTTCAGCAGGATCTTGCTTGCATGTGATATTACTGATATTGTTCAATAATTTTCACTCTATCAGGTCACCTTTTTTGAAATGGGAATAAATATAGCTCTCTTCCAGGTGTTGGCTAGGTAGTTGTCCTCCAGATTTCTTGGCACAACCTGAGGAATGTGTCCAGGACAGCATCTGTTTGTTGAAATATGTTAATCAGTATTCTATCAATTCCTGGGGCCTTCTTTTTTGCCAAGTCCTTCAGGGCATGTTGAACTTCTCATTCATCATCATTGACTCTTGGTCACATGATGTTTAGTGAAATTCTACTGTTCCAGGCACTTCTTTTTGGTGCAGTGATTCTGCACTATCTTCTTTTGATGCTTCCTGGATCATTCAACATTCTGCCCTAAGCATCCTTAAGTTTTGCAACTCAAAGTTTGAACTTGTTCTTCACCTCCTTCAGTTTAAGAAATGATGTGTGAGTTCATCAAATTTTATTTTTCAACTCCAGCTACTTGAACATTTCATTATAACACTTTGCTTTGTCTTCCCATGCTGCCCTTTGAAATCCCCTGTTCAGCTACTTCTTGATTTTTCCCCCTTTGCTTTGGCTTCTCAGTGCTCTAGTGCAATACTCAGAGTATCTTCTGACATCCATCTTGGCTTTTTCTTCCTCTTCTCTCTTTGTAATGACTTTTTGCATTCTTCATGGATGATATCCCTGATGTCCTCTCACAGCTCATGTGGTCCTCACTCATTAGTGTTCAAGGCCTCAAATCTGTTCCTGAGATGGTCTTTAAATTCTGGTGGGCTAGACTCAAGGTCAAACTTTGGTTCTTGTGGATTTGATTTGATTTTCTGTAGCTTCAGTCTGAACTTGAATAAGAGTTGTTGGTGGTCTTGTCCACAGTCAGCACCTGACCTCGTTTTCACAGATGATATTGAGCTTCTCCAATGACCTTTTTTCCACAGATATAGTCAATCTGATTCCTGTGTATAGCATCAGGTGAAGTCCATGTGTATAGTCACCGTTTATGTTTCTTATACAAGCTATTTGCAGTGAATAGGCCATTGGTCATACAAAATTCTATTGTTTAATCTCCAGCTTCTTTTCTGCCACCAAGTCCATGCTTTCCCACTACTGATCCTTCTTCTCTTTTCCCAACTTTTGCATTCCAGTCACCTGTTATTATCAAAGAATCTTGGTTGCATATCTGGTCGATTTCCAACTGCAAATGTTGCTGGAAGTCATCTATTTTCTCCCCTTTTGGCTTAAATTGTTGTATAAATTTTATTGGTGCATAAAATTGTATGATAGTGGTATTAACAGGTCTTCATTGTAAATTGTTGTTGTATACCACCGAGTCAGAATTGACTCATAGTTAACCCTCTGGTGGGTTTTCAGGGGCAGTAAGTTGAACAGAAGGAGATTGCCCATCCTCCTGCAGAGCAGCTGGTGGATTGTAACCATGTGCTTTCAGGGTTGCAGCAGAGCTTCTTACCACAAGTCTACCAGATGTGTATGGCTATTAGTCTGTCACTCACAACATTGTATTTCAAAATATATTTAGAAATGGTCTTTTTAACTATGAATGCAACCCAATTTCCCCTCAGCTTTTCATTTCCAGTGTAGTAGACCAAAGGAAGAAACAGAATTTTTACCAAATCTTGCAGTCTGAAATTGACCAAACATGCAATCAAGATGTATTAATAATAATTGGTGATTATTATTAATGTAACAGTTGGAAGCAGTGAAGAAAGGGTTGTTGTTGTTGTTGTTGTTTTGTGTTGTTGAGTTGTCTGCACCTTATAGTGACTCTATGTACAACAGCCCTAATCCCTGCTCTATCCTGTGCCAACCTTATTGTCTCTGACACACCTACCCACATTACCCCAGTCACTGAGTCAATTCATCTCATTGAAGGTCTTCCTCTCTTGCTCTGTCCCTCCACCCTCCCAAGCATGAGATCCCCCTCCAAGCACTGGTCCTACATTGCAACATGTCCAAAGTATTTCAGACAAAGCTACAGAATCCTTGCCTCCAAGGAGCAACCTGGTCTCACCCTCTCCAGGACGAACCTGTTCGTTCTCCTAGTAGTCCATGGTATATTCAATACTCTTCTCGAGCACCACAGCTCAAAGGCATCAATTCTCCTTCTACCATCCCTAGACATTGTCCAGATTTCTGATGCAAAGCAAGTAATTGCAGAGACTATGAATTGAAAAAAGGGTAGTAGTTGGAAAATATGGGCTTGGTGATAGAAATGAGGCTGGAAATAGGATTATTGAATTTTGTGTAATGATTTATTCATTGCAAATACCTTTTTAAAAAGCTACACATGATGACTTTACACATATATCTCACCTGATGGACTGCATAGAAATCAGGTTGACTACATTTGTGGAAGAAACTGTTGGAGAAACTCAATTTTGGTAGTCAAAACTAGGCCAGCAGCAGATTGTGGGTCAGATAATCAAATACTCATATGCAAGTTCAAATTGAGGCCGAAGAAAATGAAAATAAGTCCACAGAAACCAAGATACTATCTTGAATCTATTCCATCTGAATTTCAATATCATTTTAGGAATAGATTTGAGGCACTGAACACAAATGATAGAAAACCAGATGAGTTGTGGGATGCTACCAAGGATATCATCCATGAAGAAAGCAAAAAGGTCATTACAAAAACAGAGGAGAAAGAAAAAATAAAAATGGATGTCAAAAGGACTCTAAAAATTGCACTAGAGCATCGAGAAGCCAAAACAAAAGGAAAACATGCTGAAGTAAAGGAGCTGAACAGAAGATTGCAAAGGACAGCTCAGGAGGGCAAAGCAGAGTATTATAATGGAATGTGCAGAGAGCTGGAAATGAAGAATAGAAAGGGAAGAACTCACTTTGCACTTCTCAAGCTGAGAGAACTGAAACACAAATGTGAGCCTTGAGTCACAATATTGAAAGATTGCTATGGGCAATTTATTGAATGACCCAGAAAGCATCAGAAGAAGATGGAGAGAATACACAGAATCACTGTACCAGAAAGAATTGATTGACGCTGAAAAATTTCAGGAAATACTATGTTAATAAGAGTCAATTGTAATTAAGGAGGAAGTAGAAACTGCATTGAAGGCATTGGCAAAAAATAAGGCCCAGGAATGGATGTGATACCAATTGATTTGTTTCAATTATAAGATGCAGCCTTGCATGTGCTCACCAGTCTATGCTAGGAAATTTGGAGGACAACTATCTGTCCAACAGATTGGAGGAGGTCCATATTTGCTCTCATTCCCAAGAAAAGTAATTCAACCAAATGTGGAAACTATTGAATAATATCATTAATATTACATGCAAGCCAAATACTGCTAAAGATCATTCAAAAGTGGTTAGAACGGTACATAGCAGTACAAAGGAGTGCAACTGCCAGAAGTTCAAGCAGGATTTAGAAGAGACTGCAGAACCAGAGATAGCAATGCTGATGTCAGAAAGATTCTAGCTGAAAGTAAAGAATACCAAAAGAATGTCTATGTCTGCTTTATTGACTATGCAAAGGCATTTAACTATGTGGATCACAACAAGTTGTAGCTGACGTAGAGGAGAATGAGAATCCCAGAGCACATAATTCTGCTCATGTGAAACCTACATCTGGACCAGGATGCAGTTATTCGAACAGAGCAGGAAAACATTACATAGTTTAAAATTAAGAAGGGAGTGCATCAGGGTTGTATTCTTTCTCAATACCCATTTAGTCTGTATGCTGTTGTTGTTGTTAAGTGCCGTCGAGTCACCTGTGACTCATAGCGACCCTATGTACAACAGCCCTAA
>NW_006400093.1:1145586-1146447 GCF_000299155.1 Elephantulus edwardii | reverse complement strand
CACCATCCACCAGGATACCCATCCACTTCTACCCCCTCCCTTCACATCTATTTCCCTTTGACCAGCCCTCCATCTAAAAGGGGAAGACATAAATTGTCCTTACATAAGAATTGCAAAGAAGTACTCCCTTTTTGAGGAGGTCAAATTTGATGGTAGATTATTAGTGACTAATATCCAAGGAATGAAGAATGAAAAGTGTAAAAAAGGAATTACACAGTACAGTAACATGGAAAATATTATCTTAACCAAGTGATCAAAGCTAACATCACTAGTGAAAAGTCATGATGCTATCATGTACCCTTGAAGTAATGGAATGAAAATGGATTGCAACTATGTGATAGTCTTTTTAAAAATTGATAACTCCACTGTAATGATAAGAAAAGCCATAAAACAAACAAAAAATGAGGGACATTTTACAAGATATCTGACCAATATTTCACAAAATTGTTAAGGTCATGAAAAACAAGGAAAACTGAGGGTTTTTTTAGAGCAAAAACTCTATTTTTATTAAAATAAAATCTTATTGTAGTTGTAATTTTAAAAATATTTTTTACTATACTACTTTATTTGTGCAAAATTGACACACAATGTTGAGTGTGGAAACTATAGAACAATATCATTAATTTCACATGCAAGCAAGATTCTACTGAAGATTATCCAAAAACGACTGTAACAACACATCAGCAGAGAACTGCCAGAAGTCCAGGCTGGGTTTAGAAGGGGTCGTGTTACTAGAGATATGGTAGCTAAAGTTAGATGGATCTTGGCTGAAAGCAGGGAATACCAGAGGAATGTCTATCTGTGTTTCATTGACTATGCAAAGGGGTTTGACTGTGTGGATCATAACAAATTGTGGCTGAC
>NW_006400093.1:1133630-1144951 GCF_000299155.1 Elephantulus edwardii | reverse complement strand
TCTCTCTGGAGACTAAGGTGCGTCTGATACAGGCTATGGTCTTCGTAATCACTTGTTATGCATCAGAGAGTTAGACAATGACCAAGTAGGCTAGAAGGAGAGTTGATGCCTTTGAGCTGTGGTGCTGGAGAAGAGTATTGAGAATACCATGGACTGCTAGGAAAACAAACAGATTTATCCTGGAAAGGTTCAAACCGGGCAACTCCTTGGAGGCAAGGATTCTGAGGCTCCATCTAACATACTTTGGACATGTTGTAAGAAGAGACCGTTCCTTGGAGAGGGACATCATGGTTGGTAAGGTGGAGGGACAGCGCAGGATGGGAAGGCCCTCTATGAGGTGGACTGATTCAGTGACTGGGGCAATTGGGATGGGTGTATCGGAGATGGTGCAATTAGCACAGGACAGAGAGGAGTTTAGGGCTGTTGTACATAGAGTTGCTGTGAGTTGCACGCAACTCGATGGTATAAAACAACAACAACAACTTTATTTACAAAATTTGGATTCACACCTCACTCCACATACAAAAACCAACTCAAGGTGGATTATGGACCTAGAACTAAAACCAAGGACTATAAACTTCATTAAAGAAACGCTTGGAAGAACTCTAGTAGTCCTAATCCACAACATAAACAATCTTCCAAGTATCCTGAAAGATCTACAACCAGGAGAAGATAAAATAGATGAATGGAACCTTCTAAGAATCAAATCCCTATGCACATCCAAAAACTTCTCCAACAGGGTAAAAAAGGAAAAAGGCATTTCATAATGACATGTCAGATAAGGGACTTATATCTAAAATTTATAAAATACTTGAGCACCACAATAAGATAAAGGTAAAGAATCCAATTGAAAAATGGGCACAGGATATGAACAGACACTTCACCAAAGAAGACATTCAGATGGCAAACAAGGACATGAAGAAATGTTCAAAATCCCTAGCTCTAAGAGAGATGCAAATCAAAACCACTATGAGATATCATCTCACTGCAGTAAGAATAGCAAAAATTAACAGAACAGCAAGCAACAAATGCTGGCGAGATTGTGGAGAAACTGGAACCCTTATTCCCTGTTGGTGGAAGTGTAAAATGGTGCAACCACTGTGGAACGTGTTGTGGCACTTTCTCAAAAAGATGCAAATAGAGATACCATTTCACCCAGCAATCCTAATACTGGAAATATACCCTAAGGAGACCATAACTGACATCCAAGCAGTTATATGCAAACCCATGTTTATCGTGGCTTTGTTCACAATAGCCAGGAGTATAGTTACACAACAGAATACTATGCTGTATTGAAACAAGGAACTCATGCAATATTCAAAATGGGTGACCTTGGATGACATTATGCTGAGCCAAATATGTCAGTCACGAAAGGACAAATACTGCATGGTGCTACTGCTGTAGAATGGGACTGACATCAGGATTGGGGTAAGACTGACAAAAACTGGATAAATTATATATACTGCATTGAAACATATGAGTAAGAGAACAGTTTAAAAGTGATATATGATAGGGTATTATGGTTATTACAGTGTCCAGAATCAAGGTTGCATAGTGGAGTGTACTCTGGCCGCGGTGGGGGTGGGGGATTGTATACCAATGAAGAAATTTTTCTTTTACTTTTCAGAAAGAGGAGCGGACTGGGGGGGGAGGGGTAGGCAGGGAAAAAATTGCAACAATAAATGAATGTAAATCCAAAATTTCTGTAACTGTTCATTAAAATTAATAAAAAAATAAAAATGTGAATGCATTATTTTCCAGACTGGTTCTTCCAATTTCCCTCATCCACCATCACCATCAAATTGCACAACTCCATGACTAGTCCTCCCCTCCCCCTGCACATCCTCATCCCTCTGCTTCCAACTACCAGACACCCCCCCCTTTGGATACTTATAGTCATGGTACAATGATCGTTTTATACCATATTTGTCCTTGTGGGACTGAGTTACTTCATTCAGCATAATGCTCCCAGTCTCTTCCATGTTAGGTAATAATTTACAAAATCATTGCTCCTGCATGCTGTGTGGTATTCCATTGTGTGAATGTACCATAATTTCGGAGAAAAGAAAACCTACAAACTGGGAACAAACATTTGGCAATAATAGCTCAGACAAGAGCCTCATAATGAAAGTTTACAGAATACACTTGAGCCTCCACAAGAAAAAGACTGATAGCCCAATTACAAAATGGGCAAAAGACATGGAAAGCATTTTCCCAGAGGAAGATATTTGAATGGCAAACAGCCACATGAAAAAAAAATCTCAAAATCACTAGCAATAAGACAGATGCAAATCAAAACTACAAGGAGGTACCAGCTCACTCCAGTACAGTGGCAAAATTTAACAGGGCAGCAAGTAATAAATTTTGGAGAAGATATGGCAAGAAATGAACTCTTATACGTTTTTGGTGGGATTGTAAAATGGTACAGCCATTCTGGAAGGCAGTTTGGTGCTTCCTCAAAAAGCTGAACATGGACATTCCATATTAAAGTCCCAGTTATTCCACTACTTGGAATATATCTTGAGAAAATGAGAACAGAGACACAAACAGAGACCTGAACATCAATGTTCATAGTATCATTATTTACCATCACAAAACCTGAGAAATCTTCACAAACCGGAGGAGAATATGAACACAGGAAGATTACATGGAATTCAGTATCTCAGATTATATCTTAACATTTTTTAAATGATATTAATAGAAAAATGAGTGAAATGTGAATGAATTCTATAGTTCAGCTAGTACAAATATATTAGTATTTGTTTCTCAGTTTTGATAAATGTAACAGTAATGTAATCATATTAGGAAAAACTGATTGAGGGGTGTATAGAAATCTCTATGTTTTATCTTTGACATTTTTTTTGTAAATCTGAAATTAATCTAAAATAAAGCTTTAATTAATCCATATGCAATATTCCTTACTTGCTCTTATTAATACAATACTTGTCAGTCACTTTACTATATCTGGGTAACTTGTGGGTTGCTGTGATACTGAAAGCTATGCCACTAGTGTTCTAAATACCAGAAGGGTCACTCATGGTGACAGGTTTCCACAGAGCTCCCATTTTAGGAGAGAATATGAAATCGTTGAGAATCTCTTTTCTCTGTTTATCATGATGCTTTTGGTCTAGTTGTGGGGATGTTTTTATCCTCATGTTGAGCTTAGCATCAATAATGAAAGTTACATATTCTAGTGGTGTTCAAACTGCCCTTAAAATGAGTTTGCATTTATAGCACTCAGAATTACTGAATGTATGTTACAGTTGTGTGCCATCAATTGATTACAACTCGTAGCAACCTTGTAAGACAGAAAAGAAATGCGCCATAGAGTTTCTTTGGCTGAAATATTTATGGGAGCAAATGGCCAGGGCTTTTCTCTCATGGAGTGGCTGATGGATTTGAACTTCTGACTTCTTTGTTTTACTGCAAGTGTAAAACTGTTGTGCTACCAGGGCCCCTTTTATGTATATTTACAGGTATATATCATTTGACATTCTGGACAATGTTGTACTGCATATATATGTGTGTGGTCTTTTAAATGTTCTTTTTTCCTTTTTGTTTGTTTTTAGAGGAGAAGTAGCTCTCCTTTTATTATTTCCTTCTAATACGAGACTCTACAGCCGCAAAAGTATGCTGTTTGAAACCACCAGCTGCTACAAGGAAGAAGGATGAGCATTTCCCCATACCCCCCAGAAATTTATTGCCTTTCGAAACTCTCTGGAGGATCAGTCTCAACAGCACACAACAAGAAAAAGCAGAGTTGGCTATCCACTTCTGAAATAACGAGTTTCTGAAAATCCTATGAACAATAAAGGAATACAATATTACGGGTAGAACCCAGAGAGGAAGTCGCTCAAAATGAGGATGTGGTAACTACAGCAATAGGCTCAAGTGTGTCAGAGATGCTGTAGATGGCACAGAATAGACAGGGCTCAAATCTCTTGTTCATAGGATTGCTATGATTTGTACTCAACTCGAGGGCACCTAGCAACAACACAATATGTGGAAAATGTTCTGGCACATAGTAATTTAAACAGATATGCATACTACCTAATATTAATTTAGAGCAGAAGGACAATCTTCTGAATGCAGAAGTTCACCATTATTTGATTGTATGGTTTTGAGAACGTTCTCATTTACCTAGGTTTGAATTTACCATCTATACTATGACACATTAAGTTAATGGTCCGTTTTAGTTATCTAGTACCACTTTAACAGAAATACAATTGAGACACTTTAACAAAGAGAAATTAATATTCTCACAATTTAGGAGGTCCAAAGTCAAAGTTATTGCTGTGAAGTCAGAACTGACTCACAACTGACCCTGCAGATTTCTGAAGCTGTCAATCACAGGGGAGCAGTGGACTGCCCATGTTTTCCCAAGAAGCCACTAGTGAAGATTAGATGTTCGAATTTAGGGCACAAGCTATAGGAGGAAAAATATTCTTTCTGTTGGCTCCAAGAGAAGACTCTTTCTCAGCATGTTTCTTGGTTCTCTGGAGATCTCAAATGGTATGAAATCTATCTTCCCCTATCTGTGACTGTTTGCTTGGTTGCTTTTTCAGTCTACTCTTATATGTCAAAAGAATTCAACTCAATGTTCAACAAAAAGGTAAAACATTGTATTTTAGTGATTACAGTAATAAAAAGTAATTAAAGTTATAAAATAAAATGTTATGAATGATTAAATAAAATGGTAATTGTCACTGCTGTTGTTAAGTGCCTTCAAGTCAAATATGAGTCATAGCAAACCCATAACTGTAGCTATAAATCTCCTCCTAGCCTGTGTTCACCTGATGGTATGCATAGGAATCAGATCGATTACATCTGTGGAAAGAACCACTGGAGAAGCTCAATATCAGCTGTGAAAACTAGGCCAGGAGGTGATTGTGGAACAGATCACCAACTACTCATATGCAAGTTCAAGCTGAAGTTGACGAAAATTAAACCAAATCCAAGGCAACCAAAATATGACTTTGAGTATATCCCACCTGAATTTCGGAACCATCTCAGGAACAGGTTTGAGGACTTGAACACTAATGAGCGAAAACCTGACGAGTTGTGGGAGGATATCAAGGGTATCATCCAGGAAGAGTGCAAACGGTCTTTACAAAGACAGCAGAGGAAGAGAAGACCAAAATGGATGTCAGAAGAGACTCTGAAAATTGCACTGGAGCATAGAGAAGCCAAAGCACAAGGAAGAATTGAAGATACTAAATAATTGAATAGAAGATTTCAAAAGGCAGCAGACGATGACAAAGTAAAATATTACACTGAAATGTGTAAGGAGTTGGGGTCAGAAAATCAAAAGGGCAGAACTCGCTCAGCATTTCTTAAGCTCAAGGAACTGAAGAACAAATTCAAACCTTGAATTGCTATAATCAAGGATGCTTTAGGCAGAATATTAAATGATCCAGGAAGTATTAAAAGAAGATGGAAAGAATATACTGAATCACTGTATCGGAAGGAATTGGCAAACACAGAAGAATTTCATGAAGCAACATATGAGCAAGAGCCTATGGTTATGAAAGAAGAAGTTCAGGCTGCTTTGAAGGAAATAGCAAAAAATAAGGCCCCAGGAATTGATGGTAAACCAATTGACATATTTCAGCTAACAGATGCTGCCCTGCATATACTCACCAAGTTGTGCCAAGAAATCTGGAGAACCACTTGGTCAACTGACTGGAAGAGATCTATATTTGTTCCCACTCCAAAGAAAGGTGACCCAACAGAGTGTGGAAACTATAGAACAATCTCATTGATTTCCCATGCAAGCACGATTCTACTGAAGATTATCCAAAAACAATTGGAACAACACATCAACAGAGAACTGCCAGAAGTCCAGGCTGGGTCTAGAAGGGTTCGTGGTACTAGGGATATTGTAGCTGATGTTAGATGGATCTTGGCTGAAAGCAGGGAATACCACAGGAATGTGTATCTGTGTTTCATTGACTATGCAAAGGCGTTTGACTGTGTGGATCATAACAAACTGTGGCTGACTCTGAGAAGAGTGGGAATCCCGGAACACTTGATCGTGCTAATGAGAAACCTATACTTGGGCCAGGAGGCAGTCATAAGAACAGAGAAGGTAAACGCTGTATGATTCAAAATCAGGAAAGGTGTACATTAGGGATGAATCCTATCTCCATAATGTTTCAATCTATTTACAGAACATATCATCTAGCAGACTGGAGTCTATGAGGAAGAAGGTGGCATCAGGATTGAATGAAGATTCATCAACAACTTTGTTATGCAGATGATACAACCTTGCTTCCTGAAACCGAGGAGGATCTGAGACACTTGCTGCAGAAGGTGTTATTAACTGCAGTCTTCAATATTAATTGAAGCTTAACATCAAGATTCTCACCACTGGGCCAATTGTTAGCACTGTGATAAACAGGAAAGAGATTGAAACTGTTGACAATTTGAGCTTGTTTTGTTCCATGATCAACACTCTCGACACCATCAGTCAGGAAATAAAAAGATTGATTGCATTTGGAAAATCTACCATCAAGGACATCTCCAGAGTACTGAAGAGCAAAAATATCAATCTAGAGGCTAAAGTGCACTTAATACAAGCCATAGTCTTCTCAATTACTTGCTGTGCATCAGAGAGCTGGAAAATGATTAAGGATGATAGAAGAAGAATCAATGACTTTGAGTTGTGGTGCTGGAGAAGAGTATTGAACACACCATGGATGGCTAAAAGAACAAACATTTCTGCCCTGGAGAAGGTAAAACCAAGTTGCTATCTGGAGCCAAGGATTTTGAAGGTCCATCTCACATACTTTGGGCATGTTGCCAGGAAGGTCCAGTTCTTGGAGAAGTATATCATGCTTGGAAGGGTGGAGGGACAGCACAGGAGTAGAAGACCCTGGATGAGACTCAGTAACTGGTGTGCATAATGGGGATAGGCATGTTGGAGATAGTGAAATTGGCCCAGGATCGGGCAGGTTTCAGACTCAACAGCACATAACAACAAAAGCATGAATGATTGAATGAAATTGTAATTATAATATTTTAAACAAAATGAATAAAAAAGTCATGATTTGTAAACTCTTACTCAAATAAATAGAGAAAATCCAAGTTTAAAAAAAGGTACAAATTACTCAAGCCATTGTTGTCGAGTAATAACCAACTCATAGCTGAATTCATAGCATGGTGGGTTTTCAGAGGCAGTTAACTGCAATGAAGGAGGAGATTGCGAATTTTTCTCCTGTGCAGCAGCTGGTGGATTTGAACCTCAGGCATACAAGCAAGATTGCTGTGCAGCTTTTTACAACTAGGCCACCATAGCTCAGTGCTGGATTCAAACTGTATGCTTCTAGTTTGGCGGTACAACTCCCTACCTACTAGGCCACCAGAGCTCTCTCAATACTGTCTTTAATACTTACTCTAATATGTCTAATTAACATACTAAAGAAGCCTCATTTTCAAATGAGATAATAGTAGGTATTGTTGTGTACCATTGAGTTGAAAGTGACCCATAGCTGACCCTCCAGCAAGTTTTCAGACAGTTGATTGCAAGAGAGGAGACTGCCCATTCTTCTCCCACGGAACAGCTGATGGCCTCAAACCTCGTGCCTTTGGGATTGCAGCTCAGCTTCTTGTCACTAGGCCACCAGAGCTCCCCTAATATAGGGTATATGAGTTAGGATTTTCAACACATATTGGGAGGCACAATTCAATCAATGAAACTTTCTAAAGACTTTTTAGCTCCAATTAGACTGTGTTTCTTTCCACTATGTGGGAGTTAGGAACAGAATCCCATGACTTTTTTTGGCTTTGCCTGTGTAACAAAACCAGATAGATTCCTTTCCAATAAGAGCTCAATCTTTATGTAATTTCCATTTACCAGGAACCCCAAACAGATAGAGGCAGAATGGAACTGTGCATGGTATTAGGCTCCTTTATGGGCGGGATTCTGAGCTCTTCAGGAAGTGAGAGTCAGTCATAAGCAGGGCTTAAGAAGAAAACAGAATGAAAAACAAAAATTGTAGCTCCCTGATTAAAACAAGCTTGGAAGCAGGAGTGGCATCCACTTAATAAATAGCTTGCCTCTGCAAACTATGAACTTGGGTACATGATGAAAGTTATACAATTGTTCAGGTCTTTTGTTCATAGGGTGGTTAGGAGTCATCTATGACTCGACGGCACTTAATAACAACAACAACAACGAGAGAGCTCTGTGGGCCTGGTGGATAGAAAGTTATGCTACTGTGTCAAAGGTGGGTGATTTTAATCTGTAGCCCTTAAGCCTGGTTTGGGTTTTGGTGAAACATTCTTCCAAGTGGTATAGCACTGGACTGTCCATTTACTATACAGAGGTAACTCATGGTTGCTGTGATGCTAAACACTGTGACACTGATGCATCAAGTGTTATAATGGTTACCCATGGTGGACAGTGATTGGTGGAGCTCCCTGATTAAAACAAGATTGGAAGCAGGAGTAGTATCCACTTCCAAAATGACTTGCCTCTGGAAACTCTATGAACCTGGATAATCGATGGAAGTTATGCAATTGTTCAGGCCTTTTGTTCATAGGGTTGTTATGAGTCATCTATGTCTTAATGGTATTTAACAACAACAACAGCATTTAAGATATATATTGCTTCTTGCTGAACCATGGCTATTCAATAATATTGGCAATACTCTTAGTACCAGCAGCCAGGAAATAAAAAGGGTGAATTATGTTAGGAAAATCTGCTGTCAGGGACCTCTCCAGCATACTGAAGAGCAATAATGTCAGTTTAGAGACTAAGGTACACCTGATCTAGGCTATGGTCTTCGCAATGATCTTCTATTCTGTCTATCAGAGAGCTAGACAGTGACTAAGGATAATAGAAGAATAGATGCCTTTGATTTGTGGTGCTGGAGAAGAGTATTGAATGTACCATGGAGTGCTAAAGAGAGGAAAGAGGCCTGTTTTGGAGAGACT
Organism: Elephantulus edwardii; assembly: GCF_000299155.1. NCBI lineage: Eukaryota > Metazoa > Chordata > Mammalia > Macroscelidea > Macroscelididae > Elephantulus > Elephantulus edwardii. The sequence continues at coordinate 1,136,014 of NW_006400093.1, read as the reverse complement.
GAAACCAGGCTGCTCCCTGGAGGAAAGGAATCTGAAGCTTCAATGGGCATACTTTGGGCATGTTGCCAGGAAGGACCAATATTTGGAGAGGGACATCATACTTGGAAGGGTAGAAGGACAGCACAAGATAGATGAAATGAACTGACTCATTGACTAGGGTAATGAGGTTAGGTCTGCCAATGATGATGAAATTGGCTCAAGATAGAGCAGCATTCAGAGCTGTTATACACAGGGTTGTTAGGAGTCAAAGTAAACTCTATGGCACATAACAATAACAAACAACAAAAAAGTAAACCAAAATAATTGAAAGATATCATGCTTTGTGTTCACTAGGAGAAAAGGAATCACTCTGGTTTATCATATTTACATTCCTAGTCTTTTAAGGCTTTTTTTTGTAGCCTTAAAAATGGGTTGAAGCTCAACATCAAGGTAACAAAGGTTTCCATCACTGAGCCAATTGGCAGCATCATGATAGATGGTGAAGAGATTAACTTTGTTAATAGTTTGTTTGCTTAGCGCCACAATCAACGCTCTTGGTACCATCAGCCAGGAAATGAGGGCACTGTGAGAGTCATCCATAAGCAGGGCTTAAGAAGGAAACAGAACAACAAAAAATTTATTTCTATATTTAAGATATATGTTGCTTCTTACTGAACTCCAATAATATGTTCTCCAATAATATTGGCAATATTCTTGGTACCAGCACCCAGGAAATCAAAAGACAAATTGTATTGGGAAAGTCTGCTGTCAGGGACCTCTCCAGAGTACTGAAGAGCAACAATGTCAGTCTGGAGACTAAGGTGTAACTGATCCAAGCCATGGTCTCCGCAACTATTTGCTATACTTCAAAAAGCTGGACAATGACTACGGATGACAGAAAGAGATTTGAACCCTTTGAGCTGTGGTGCTGGAGAAGAGCATTGAATATACCATGGACTGCTAGGAGAACAAACAAGTTTGTTGTAGAGAGGATGAATCCAGGCTGCTCTTTGGAAGTAAGGATTCTGAAGCTTTGTCTGACACACTTTGAGCATGTTGCAGGGATGGATCAGTCCTCAGAGAGGAACATTATGCTTCGGAGGGTGGAGGGACAGCCCAAGAGAGGAAGACCATCGATGGGATGTATTGATCCAGTGACTGAGGTAATGGTAGTAGGTGTGTCAGAGACAATAAAATTGGTATAGGATAGAGGAGGGTTTAGGACTGCTGTACATAGGGTTGCTATAAGTGACTTGATGGACATAACAACAACAACAACAACAACTCTTTTAAGATTATTTGTAAGCTAGACTCTTCAAAGAAATAACTCCTAGTTATAAATAGTTCCAAAAACTAGAATATATATTGTATATATAATTTCAAAACTTTAATTACTTCAGTAGCTTTTTAGAAAAGAGATGGCTCAGAAAGATGTGCACCCTCACTTTCGAAGACAGTGTCTGTGTGTGATAAATATATATATATACTCACACACAGTACACCAACCTCAAAACTAAAGGGCTAGATCACCATCATGTAAAATAAAAGTATAGAGGTGAAAAATGTATCTAAAATTGAAATCTAATGTCCAAGCCTTATTAGTCTTCAAAAGAATTAAGTACTGTCACATTAAGAAACACCATCAACACTACTCACAAATATATGTCAAGTCACTAATGTCAACCACTAAGTTGTGCTTAAATCCAATAAATAGTTCCTCTTATAGATTGTTAGTATAGAATGGTACAACCATTCTGGAAGGCAGTTTGGCACTTCCTTAAAAAGCTGAACATAGAAATTCCACATGACCCAGCTATTCCACTGCTTGGAATATACCCTAAGACAATGAGAACTGAGGTCCAAACAGAGTACACCAATGCTCATAGCAGCATTATTCACCACACCAAGGCCATGAAAATAACTCAGATGTCCAATCACAATCGAATGGATTGAGAAATTATAGTACATTCATACAATGGAATGCTACGTAGTACACAGGAGCAATGTTTTTGTAAATTATTACCTAACTTGGGAGGGACTAGAGAGCATTAAGCTGGGGGAACTAACTCAGTCCACAAGGACAAATACTGTATAAAACCATTATTGTAGAATGAGTGTAAGGATTCAATGTGGGGGAGGAGGGAAGTTAGAAGCAGAAGCAGAGGGATAAGGATGTGCAGGGCGTGGGGTGGTTAATCATGGGCTGCACAATCCGATGGAGGGGGTGAGGAAAATGGGAAGGATCTGGTGTGAAAAACAACACATTTGAATTTTGTAAATAAACTATTATAAAACATAATAGAAAATAGAATGTATATGAAACACAATGTAAATGAAAGATTGTATAAAACAATGTATATGAATGAAACATCCTATAAAGGTATTATTATAGGAAAATAAATTTA
>NW_006400093.1:1117399-1132875 GCF_000299155.1 Elephantulus edwardii | reverse complement strand
TTCTGTTAAATTTTGCTATTCTGACTGGGGTGAGATGATATCTCATAGTTGTTTTAATTTGCATCTCCCTTAGAGCTAGGGACTTTGAACATTTCTTCATGTGCTTGTTGGCCATCTGAATGTTTTCTTTGGTTAAGTGTCTGTTCATATCCTCTGCCCATTTTTCAATTTGATTATTTACCTTTATCTTTTTTGTGGTACTAAAAATACTTTTAAAATCCAACAGTTCCACTTATATTTAACTTTTCCATATATTATAACTTCTAATAGGCCCACCATCAGTGTGACAATCTGAGAAACACTAGATTTAGCCTGAAACTCATCCTGTGAAACTAAAAGACTTTTCTGTCCAGGCTGTTTTTCAGGGTAGAGTCTTTATCTTTGTTTTCATCTTTGTATTTAGGTACTTGTCATAAAGAGCTGGGTGAACGTTTGAACCCACTATCACTTGAAAGTGGGAGTGGCATCCACTTCCCAAACACCACCACTCTGGAAACTCTATGAACTTTGAGAAAAGACGATAGATATAGAAACGCTTCAGGTCTTTTGTTCATAGGGTGGCTATGAGTCATGCTCAACAGCAATCAACAACAACAACAACAACACTTTATAGTTAGAATTTTTTTTTTTGCTTTTTCCACCAGTACATTATTTTGCTGTATGCAAAGAAGTTCTAATTACATGATGACAGAGTATAAACTTTTACTTTTACTTTTATATTTTTCTACAGATTGTAAAAATTATGATTATTTCTTCAATTAATATACCCATTAAAGTGTTAAAAAGCAACGATGTCAGTATAAGGTGCACCTGATCCAAGCTATGGTCTTTTCAATTAGTCCTTATGCACTCAATAACTGGAAATGAATACGGATAACAGAAGAAATATTAATGCTTTGAATAATGGTATTGGAAAAGAGTTCTGAATATTCCATGAACTTCCAAAAGAATAAGTCTGTCTTGGAGGAAGTATAGTCAGCATGCTTAGAGGTAAAGATGGCGAAACTCAGTCTCACATACTATTTTGCAGATGTTGTCAGTAGGTGCCAAGTCCTTAGGAAAAGATATCACGGTAGGAAAAGTGGAGCATCAGTGGAAGAGAGGAAAAGCCTCAAAGACATAGTGACTGACACAGTGACTGTAACAATGTTAAGTATATCAGAGAGCATGAGAATCATGTGGGATATGGAAAAGTTGTTCTTAGGGTGTCTTTGAGTCATAGTTGACTCAATAATAACAACAAAAGTGACCTTAAGGGAGCTATGGAGATCTAGTCCATAAGGAGGTGTGACTCTCTGCCACTTGAACTCAGGAACCATTATTCAGGAGAAAGATAGGTACTCTCATTTTGTGTGATTCAATGGAGGATTTACTATGAGTTGGAGACAATTCCAACTCAACAGTAATGAGGGTTTTCTGGTGTGTGAACTCAACTTGAAAGAGTTAATTTAACCTCAAAGGCATTTGACTGTGTGGATCATAACAAACTGTGGCTAACTCTGAGAAGAATGGGAATCCCACTTGATCATGCTAATGTGAAACCTATACTGGGACCAAGAGGTAGTCGTCAGAACAGAGCAAGGAAATACTGCATGGTCCAAAATTGGGAAGGGCATACACCAGGGATATGTCCTCCATACCTTTTCAAGCTGTATGCAGAAACAGATTATCTGGGAGGCTGGGCTCTATGAGAAGTGTGGGGTCAGGATTGGTGGAAGATCTATTAGCAATCTGCGATATGCAGATGACACAACCCTGCTTGCGGAAAGTGAGGAGGACCTGAAGCATTTGCTGCAGAGGGTCAAGGACTGCAGCCTTCAATACGGATTGATGCCCAATGTCAAGAAGACAAAGATTCTCACCACTGGAACAATTGACAGCATCAGGATGGATGGTGAAGAGATTGAGATTGTTCACAGCTTTAGTTTACTTGGCTCCACAGTCAACACTCTCGGCACCAGTAGCCAGGAAATTAAAAGACATATTACGATGGGAAAGTCTGCTGTTAGGCGCCTTTCCAAAGTACTGAGGAGCAATAGTGTCTCTCTGGAGACTAAGGTGCATCTGATACAGGCCATGGTCTTTGCACTCACTTGTTTTGCATCAGAGTGCTGGACAATGACTAGGGAGGATCGAAGGAGAATTGATGCCTTTGAGCTGTGGTGCTGGAGAATATTGAGAATACCATGGACTGCTAGGAAAACAAACAGATTTGTCCTGGAAAGGGTTAAACCGGGCGGCTTCTTGGAGGCAAGGTTTCTGAGGCTCCGTCTAACATAATTTGTACATGTTGTAAGGACAGACCAGTCCTTGGAGAAGGACATCATGCTTGGTAGGGTGAAGGGACAGTGCAGGAGATGAAGGCCCTCTATGAGGTGGATTGTTTCAGTTACTGGGGGAATCAGGATGGGTGTATCGGAGACAGTGCAATTGGCACAGGACAGAGAAGAGTTTAGGGTTGTCGTTATGAGTCGCAAGCCACTTGTCGGCACATAAGAACAACAGCCCTGGTGCAGAAATGTAACCATCACAGAATAAATGTTAAAAAACAACAACAAAGCAATTAAAGTGGGAAAGAAACATACAGCAAATTCATGGGAAAGAAAGGTAAATAAAAGTAGAGAAGAGAAAATAAAACATAGAAAGAAAATAGAGGAAACAAAAGAGAGGAAGGAAAAGAAAAGATAAAGGAAAGAAGATAAGTAATAAGGGAGCAATGGAGAAAACATTAAAATTATTCCCATGCTTTTCAATTTTATTTAAGATTGATAGTGTAGGAGGCAGTTTTTGAGAGGATCTCACTGCTTTTCCAGATCTTAAATAAAGTGCTTTGCATATTGGTGAGGGGAAGGGTGGAATGTGATAGTGTAGACCTAAGAAGATTTGTTGTTGATGGTGGTGTCCAATTGCTATCTGTATGTATAAGACAGACTCACACAAAGGATTCATTGATGGCTTGACTCTATCTTATAATGAGACTCATTTGCAACTTAGCTGTAAATTAATATTAGAATAAACCATCATTGTGGACAAGTTGTTTCAGACTCAAAGCAATCCTCTTTTAGATTTCTAAGACTGAAAATATTTATGAGCGGTAACTGCCCATATTTGTCCTATTGAGTGGCTTCTGGATTTGAACCACCAGGTGTTCTGTTGTTACATGTCATTAAGTAATAACACACTCATAGCTGGCCCTCCAGAAGATTTTCACAGGCAATAAATCACACAGAGGGAGATTGCTTATCTTTCCCCTGTGGAGTAGTTGGTGGGTACAAACTGCTCGCCTTTACATACGCAGCACAGCTCATTACTACTTATTTACCAGAACTTCCTAAACTTTCTATTAGTTGGGTATGATATACTTTATACCACTAAGGCTACTTCTTATTTTTCTGTTTGTTTTCCTACAATAATTTGTATATATTGTGTTTCACTCATGTACACTGTGTTTTATATTGTCATTTACATTGTGTTTCACATGATAATTCATATATTTTATATTTTCAGCAATCAATCAATCATCTATGCCTATTATTGCATCTTTTCAAGTGCCCATTGAGTATTTCATATTCTTTAACTCCCTCATCCACCCACAAACCCTTTTAGCCTAGTCATTAATATCCACTCTTCCCCCTGTTCGGCTCCCTTCTCCCCTCCTCTGTTCAGAACATATATAAACAATTTTTTATAAACATTTTTATAATAATGGTCTTATGAGGTATTTGTCCTTATGAAACTGAGTAATTTCACTCAGAATAATGCTTTCTAGATTCTCCAATGTTATATTTATGTATTTTATAAAATCACCATAAAGTACTGCCAAAAGAACAAACAAATATATCTTGGAGAAGGTGCAGATGGAGAGCTCCTTGGAGGAAAAGAAGAAAAATCTTTGTCTCATATATTCTGGGCATTTTGCTAGGAGAGGTTATTCCTTGGAGAGGGACATAATGCTTGGATGGGGAAGGAGAGGAAGACCATCAACCAGGAGGACGGACACAGTGACTACAGCAATGTGCTTGAGTGTGTCAGAGATTTTGAGGATGGCACAGAATAGGACAGGCTTTGTATGTTTTGTTCATGGGGTCAGTATGAATCATTCTCAATTCACTGAAACCTAACAACAACAGTGCTATGTAATATTCCATTGTGTGAATATATCATAATTTATCAATCCTTTCATTTATTGATGGGCATTTGGGCTTTTCTCATTTTGTTCCTATTGTGAATAATGCTCCTATGAACATAAATGTTCATGTCTTACTGCTAATTTCATGGGCAATATTCTAGAAGTAGAATAGCTGGGCCATATGTGATTTCTATGTGATTTCTTTTTTAGGAAATCCAAACTACGGTCCAGAGTGGTTATAATATTTTACAATCCCACTAGCAGCGCATGAGAGTTCCAATCTCTCTGCATCCTCTAACATTTATAGCTTACTGTCCTGTGAAATTTTGCTACTGCTGCTGGAGTGAGATATCTAATAACTGTTTTTATTTGCACTCTTTTTATTGCCAGTGATTTTGAGCATTTCTTCATATGTTTGTTTGCCATCCAAATGTGTTCTATTATGAAAAGTCTTTCCATAACTTTTGTCCATTTTTCTCCATGAAGAGAAAAAAAAATTCTTTCATTGTTATACAATCATCTCCCCCACCCCCAGTCCACTTTACTATGCACCTCTTATTCTGGACTCTTGTCATGAAAATAATACCTAATCACATATTCCTTTTAAACAGTTCTCTCCCTCATCTGTTGTAATGCCGTGTACATTATTTATCCTCTCTTTTCTTAAGTTCCTCCCGACCCTGATGTCAGTCCCGTTTTACATAATGGCACTATGCAGTATTTGTCCTGTTGTGACTGAGATATTTCACTCAGTATAATGTCCTCCAGAGTCATCCATTTTGTATAATATTCCATGAGTTCCTTGTTTTTCAAGGCAGCATAATATCCCATTGTGTGAATATAGCACAGCTTCTCTATCCATTCATTTGTTGATGGGTACTTGGGTTGTTTCCAACTCTTTGCTATTGTGAACAAAGCTGCAATAAACATAGGTGTGCATATATCTGCTTGGGCGGCAGTTATGATTTCTTTAGGGTATATTCCCAGTAGTGAAATTGCTGGGTCAAATGGTATTTCTATTTGGAATCGTTTGAGAAAGTGTCATACTGCTTTCCATAGTGGTTGCACCATTTTACATTCCCACCAACAGTGACTAAGGGTTCCAGTTTCTCCACAACTTCGCCAGCATTTGTTGTTCTCTGTTTTGTTGAATTTTGCTATTCTTCCTGGAGATGATATCTCATAGTTGTTTTGAATTGCATCTCTCTTAGAGCTAGGGATTTTGATCATTTCTTCAGGTGTTTCCCATCTGAATGTCGGCTTCGGTGAAGTGTCTGATCATAACTTGTGCCCATTTTGCAATTAGGTTGTTTACCTTTATCTTGTGCCCATTTTGCAATTGTGTTGTTTACCTTTATTTGTTGTGTGCTCAAGTATTCTATAAATTCTAGACATAAATCCCTAATCAAACATGTCATTACCAAATATTTTTTCCCAATCTGTGGCTTCCTTTTTACCCTGTTGGAGAAGTTTTTGAATGTGCATAGGGATTTGATTCTTAGAAGGTCCCATTCATCTATTTTATCCTCTCTTGGCTGTAGGTATTTCAGGATGCTTGGAAGACTGTTTACATTGTGGATTAGGGCTTTTAGAGTTCTTCCAAACTTTTCTCTAATGATGTTTATAGTCCTTGGTTTCAGTCCTAGGTCCTTGATCCACTTTGAGTTGGTTTTTGAGTATGGTGTGAGGTGTGGATCTTGCTTGAGTTTTCAACAGATAGTTTTCCAATTTTGCCAGCACCATTTGTTAAAAAGGCTGTCATTTCCCCACTTAACTAATTTCATCTCCTTGTCAAAAATCAGTTGTCTATAGGTACATGGGCTGATTTCAGGGTTCTCAATTCTATTCCTTTGATCTATGTGTCTGTTATTGTACCATTACCATGCTGTCTTGACCACCACGGCAGTGCAGTAAGATTTGAAGTCAAGGAGTGAGATGCCTCATATCTTTCTCTCTTTTTATTTTTTTAAATGAAAGTTTACAGAGACTTTGGATTTCCAGTCATTCATTATTGCACTTTTCTCTCTGCCCACCTCTCCTCCACAATACACTTTTCTTTTTGAAAAGTAAAAGAAAAAAATTCTTTCATTGTTATTCAATCCCTCCCTCCAAGTCCACTCCACTATGCTACATTCATTCTGGACTCTTCTCATTACAATAATATTTAATCATATATCCATTTTAAACAGTTCTTTCCCTTATCCATTTCAACACCGTATGCGTTCTTTATCCCATCTTTCTAAGGAGTATTCAGGCTTCTTTCCATTTCAAATAAAATTGGAGATTGTCTTTTTCATCTCCTTGAAGAATGAAATTGGTATTTGTATTGAGATTGCACAGAATGTGTAAATTGCCTTTGCACACTATTGAGTCTTCCTATCTACAAGCAAGGTATAGTCTTCCATTTCTCCAGGTCACTTTTTGTTTCTTGTAGTAATGTTTTGTAATTTTCTTTTAATAGACCCTTTGTATTTCTGGTTAGATTTATTCCCAAGTATTTAATCTTGTGGTTAGCTATTGTAAAGGGTATTGTTTTTCTTAGCTTCAGTTCTGTATTCTCATTGTCACTATAGAGAAATCAAATTGACGTTTGTATGTTGATCTTGTATCCTGCCATTTTGCTGAATAGGTCAACTATGTCCAGTAGTTTTCTTGCTGAGTCGTTGAGGGTTTCTTAGTATACTATCATATCATCTGCATATAGAGATAATTTTACCTCTTCTTTGCCAATTTGGATACCTCTTATATCCTTCTCTTGTCTCATTGCTATCGCTAAGACTTTTAATACAATATTGAATAAGAGAGGTGATAGTGGGCATACTTTCCTCATTCCTGTTCTCAAAGGGAATGCATTTAATCTCTCTCCATTGAGAACAATGTTGGCTCTCGGGTTTGTGTATATTCATTTTAATATATTGAAGAAGTTTCCCTTTAATCCTATTTTGTTGAGTGTTTTAGTCAGGAAAGGGTGTTGGATTTTGTCAAAGGCCTTTTCTGCATCAATTGATAGGATTACGTGGTTGTTGTTCTTTGCTTTGTTAATGTGATGAATAACATTGATTGTTTTTCTTATGTTGAACCATCCTTGCATACCTCTTATGAATCTCACTTGGTCATGATGATTTTTTTTTTATGTATTGTTGGATTCTCTTGGCCAAGATTTTATTCAGGATTTTTGCATCTATGTTCATGAGAGATATTGGTCTATAGTTTTCTATTTTGGTGATGTCTTTACCTGGCTTTGGTATCAAGAATATGCTTCATAGAATGAGTCTGGAAGAATTCTATCTTTTTCTATTGTCTGAAATAGTTTATGTAGAATTGGTGATAGTTCTTCTCTGAATGTTTGATACAATTCACTTGTAAAACCATCTGGTCCCGGGGTTTTGTTGACTGGAAATTGTTTTATTACCTATTCAATTTCTTCTTTTATAATGGGTCTATTCAGGTGTTCAATTTCCATTTTGTGAGTTTAGGTAGGTTGTGAATTTCTAAATACTTGCCCATTTCCTCTAGGTTTTCATATTTGTTTGAATATAATTCTATTGTTAGCCTATTTATTTTACTTGTTTCTGTTGTTATGTTGCCAATTTCATCTTTTATTAGGATTATTTGTGTCTTTTCTTTTGTTAGTTTTGCTAGTGGATTGTCAATTTTATTGACTTTTTCAAAGAATCAACTATGTGTTGATGGCATCACTTGTTTTTTTCCTTTCTATTTCATTTATTTCTGCCCTAATTTTTATAATTACATTTTTTAGGGGGTGTCAGGTTTTCTTGCTGTTCTTTTTCAATTTGTTGAAGATTTTCCCACCCCCACGCCTTTTGATGTGTTTGCTTATTGCTATAAATTGACATCTGATTACTGCTTTGGCTGTTTCCCAGAGGTTTTGGTAAGTGGTGTTTTCATTGTCATTTGTTTCAAGAAACTTTTTCATTTCATTTTTTTCTTTCTCCTAGTGCCCACTCATGTTCAAGCAAGGTGTTGCTCAGCTTCCAAATGTAAGGGGTCCCCCCCCATCCTCTTGTTATTAATTTCTAATTTTGTAGCATTGTGGTCTGAGAAGATGCTTTGTATTATTTCTATGTTTTTAATTTATTGATGCTTGCCTTGTGGCCCAAGATATGATCTATTCTCGAGAATTTTCCATGCACATTGGAGAAGAAGGTATACTGTGCTTTTGGGGGGGGTGCATTATCCTATAAAAATCCATGAGATGGAGTTGGGTTTATTGTGTGGTTTAATTCTTCAATATCTTTGTTGAGTTTCTTTCTGGTAGTTCTTTCTTTTCTTGAGAGTGTTGTATTGAAGTCTCCAAGTACTATAGTAGTGTTGCATATTTCCTTTTTCAGTTTTGTTAATGTTTGTTTTATACATTTTGCAGGTCTATCATTTGGTGCATAAATACTTATTATTGTTATGTCCTTATGTTCTACTGACCCTTTAATCACTATGTAGTGACTTTCCTTGTCCTTTGTGATGGTTTTTGTATTGAAATTTATTTTGTTGGAAATTAATATCGCTACTCCTGCTTTTTTCTAGTTGCTATTTGCTTAGAATAATTTGTTCCACCCTTTTATTTTTAATCTTTCTTTATCTTCACTTTTCAGGTGTTTCTCTTGTAGACAGCATATTGATGGATTTTGTTTTTGGCTTTTTTTTTATCCAATCTGTTACTCTTTCTCTCTTCAGTGGTGCATTTAAACCATTCACATTCAGTGTGACTATTGAGAGGCAGCTTTTTTTCTATACATTGTGTTGAGTTCTATTTTGTGTTGTTGCTAGTTACCTTGATCCATCCTGCTTTCTTTGACATCTCTGTAAGAAGGACATCTCTCAGTGTTTCTTGCAATGCTGATCTTGGTTTTACAAACTCCCTTAGGTTCTGTTTTTCTGGGAATATCTTGATCTCTCCTTCATATTTGATGGATAATTTTGCTGGGTACCGTATTCTTGGTTGACAGTTGTGTTCTTTGAGTGTTTGATATATGTCCTTCCACTGTCTTCTTGCTCGTATGGTTTCTCCTGCAAAATTGGCACTTAATTTTATCTGTTCTCCTGTATCACTGCTTTCAGAATTCTCTCTTTATCTATGATATGACTTGTTGTTTTTCTTTGGGGGTCTATTCTATATGGTGTTCACTCAGCTTACTGAATATATATTATCTCATTCTTCATTATGCCTGGGCAGTTTTCTTCTAGTAATTCTTCCACATCTTTAGTAATGCTCTTAGTTGCTTCTTCCGGTTCTGGTATTCTGATTATGAACTTATTATTTCTTTGGTGGTTTCCCACATTATTCTTTGATTTTTCTTTTTCCTTCCTTTTTGATTCTGTTTTTTGCTCTAGCCTATCAGTCAGTGGTGATGATTCTATCTTCTATTTCACTGAGTTTGTGTTCCATCTCTTCAACTCTGTTCTTGTGTCCCTCCATCATGTTGATAGCATCTGAAACTTTGGACCTCATATGTCGGATCATGATTTCTTATTTTTCCAGTGTCTCTAATGACTCATTTGTTTTATCTGGATGGTTTTTAAAGCTCCTCCTGGTTTTTGCTTGCTGTGTCCTGTGACTTTTCAAGATTGTCTTTCACCCATTGAAAATAATCAATCACTATTCTTTTAAATTCTGTGTCAGAAAGTTCCATCAGACTTTCTGTGTTCAGGAACTCTATTGGAACTGTGTAACTTCAAGGGGGTGACATCTCTTGCTTTGCACTTGTGTTGTTTGTGAGGTGGCCTGTTTCTTTCATGATGTTACTGTGCTAGAGTTTTTCAAGCCTGAGGTGATGATAGATTCTTGATCTGAAGTCACTGAGTTGAGGTGGGTGGAGCATAGAGGCAGGAGGAGGGCATGGCTTGTAGAAGTGGGTGCCCAGCGAGTTACATAGAGGCAGGCTGTGTAGAGGCAGCGCGCCAGGTGCAGCACCTAGAGGTGGGTGCCCAGCTTGGCCCTATCTGTTCATTTGTTGATGGCTTTTTTAGTTTCTTCCATCTCTTTGCTATTGTGAAAAACACAGCAATAAATATGGGTGTGCATATATCTGTTTGGGCAGCAGTTCTGGTTTCTTTAGGTATAGTCCTAGAAGGGGAATGGCTGAGTCAAATAGTATTTCTATTTCCAAATTTTTGAGAAAGCACCATACAGCTTTCCATAGTGGTTGCCCCATTTTATGCTCCCACCAGCAGTGTATAAGGGTTCCAGTCTCTCTACAACCTCACCAGCTTTTGTTGTTTGCTGCTCTGTTGAAATTTGCTATTGTTGCTGGGGTGAGATGATATCTCATAGTTGTTTTGATTTGCATGTCTCTAATAGCTAAGGTCACTCACAATTGGAGAAGAGTATTGGATTACTATGGACTGCTAGGAGAACAAAAAGGATTGTTTTAAAGAGGGTGAAACCAGGTTGCGCCTTGGAAGCAAGGATTTTGAAACTTCGTTTGATATACTTTGGGTGTTTTGTAGGAAGGGACCAGTCCTTAGGAGGGACATCACGCTTGGAAGGGTAGAGGGACAGCACAGGAAAAGTATACCCTGGATGAGATGGATTAACTCATAAACTTTGGTAATGAGGGTAGGTGTGTCAGGGACAATGAGGTTGGCTCAGGATAGAGCAGGATTCAGAGCTGTTGTACATAGGGTCACTGAATGTCAAGGGACTTGGCGCCACAGAACAACAACAACAACTAGGAATTTTGAATATTTATTTACGTGTTTGCTTGCCATCTGAATGTATTTTTTTATTTAGTTGTTTATTATTTTTTTCCCTTTGAGGTGCTGATATGAGTCCCTTGATTTGAAACCCTTATCAGATATGCCATTGCCAAATATCCGCCCCCCACCCCGTCTGTGAAACTTTTTTTTTAATGTTCTTTGGGATTTGATTCTTAGAAGGTCCCGTTAATCTATTTTATTTTCTCCTGGTTGTAGGATTTTCATGATGCTTGGAAGACTGTTCATACTATGGATTAGGGATTCTAGAATTCTTCCAAGCTTTTCTCTGATGAATTTTATAGTCTTTAGTTTTCCTCCTAGGTCTTTGATCCACCTTGATTTGGTTTTTGTGTTTTGTGTGTGGGTTTTTCTTGAGTTTTCTACAGATGGTTTTACAATTTTACCAACACTATTTGTTAAAAAGTCAGACATTTCGACACTGAACTGATTTAGTCTTGTTGTTGTTGTTGTCTTGTGCCATCGAGACGCTTGCAACTCATAGTGACCCTATGTACAACAGCCCTAAACTCTGCTCTGTCCTGTGCGAATCGCACTGTCTCTGACACACCCATCCCGATCACCCTAGTCACTGAATCGATCCACCTCATAGAGGGCCTTCCTCTCCTGCACTGTCCCTCCACCCTCCCAAGCATGAAGTCCTTCTCCAAGGACCGGTCCCTCCTTACAACATGTCCAAAGTATGTGAGATAAAACCTCAGAATCCTTGCCTCCAAGGAGCAACCTGGTTTAACCCTCTCCACAGTGAATCTGTTTGTTTTCCTAGCAATCCATGGTACACTCAATATTCTTCTCCAGAACCACAGCTCAAAGGCATCAATTCTCCTTCTATCTTCCCTAGTCATTCTCCAACTCTCTGACACATAGCAAGTGATTGCAAAGACCATAGCCTGTATCAGACGTACCTTAGTCTCCAGAGAGACACCATTGCTCTTCAGTACTTTGGAGAGGTCCCTAACAGCAGAATTTCCCATCGCAATAAGTCTTTTAATTTCCTGGCTACTGGTACCAAGCGTGTTGACTGTGGAGCTAAGCAAACTAGAGCTGTTAACAATCTCACTCTCTTCACCATCCATCCTGATGCTGCTAATTGGTCCAGTAGTGAGAATTTGCCTACTTGTAAAAAAAAATCACTTGACCATGGATAGATTAGCTGGTTTCTCGGTTCTCAGTTCTATTCCATTAATGTATTTGTCTCTCACTATAAAAGTACCATGATGTTTGACCACCACGGCTGTGTAGTAGGATTTGAGATCAGGGAGTATTATGCCTCCTACCTTGTTTCTCATTTTCAGGAGTGCTTTGCTTATTCGGTGTCTCTTCCATTCCACATAAAATTGGATATTGCCTTTCCCATTTCATTGAAGAACGGAATAGGTATCTTTATTGGGATTGCATTGAACTTGTAGATTGCCTTTGGTAGAATTGTCATTTTCATGATATTGTTTCTTCCTATCCATGAGCATGGCATATTCTTCCATTTCTCCAGGTCTCCATTTATTTCTTGTAGTAAGTATTTGTAATTTTCTTAGTATATGTAGGTCTTTTGTGTTTCTAGTTAGGTTTACTCCCAAGTATTTAATAATTTGATTAGTTATTGTGATGGGTATTGTTTTTCTTAGCTCCATTTCTGTATTTGTCACAGTAGAGACATCTAACTGACTTTTGTATGTCGATCTTGTATCCAGCTACTTTGCTGAATTCTAAAGTTTTTGATGCTTACTGAGACTTAATTTTTAGAAGGTCCCATTCATCAAGTCTATCTCCTCCTGGTTGTGCACTTCTGACTATATTTGTAAGCCTATTTCTGCCATAGCCTGGGGCTTCTAAGTTTGATCCTATTTTGTTTCTTCTGATCCTTATAGTTTGTCCCTAGGTCTCCAAGCCATCTTGAGTTGATTTTTGTGTATAGTGTGAGATGTGGATCCTAATTCCGTTTCCTGCAGGTAGATGTTCTATTTTGCCACCACCATTTGTTGAAGAGGTTGTTGTTTCTCCATTTGATAGGTTTTGTATCCTTGTCAAATACCAATTGACCTTAGGTAGTTGAGTTAATTTCTAGATGTATTGATTATATTCCAAAGGCCTATATGTTTGTCACTGTACCAATATCATATTCAACCTGTCAATTGCCCTTTTTTATCTCTTTGAAAATTTAGTTTGTTATCTGTATTGGGATTGTGTTGAACATGTAGATTGCTTTTCTTAGGATTGTCATTTTCATTGTGTTGAGTCTTCCTACCCATAAACAAGGAATATTTTCCCATTTATTTCGATATCTTCTTTTTTTTTCTTTGAACTAGTGCATTTTTAGCTTTATTTTCAATTCTTCTGTCTTTTACAATTTCTTTAGTAGTTGTTTATGTTCCTTCATATCAATACATTTCTTTGACTTTCTCTTTCTGAAATATTTACTTTATGGCTTTCATTCTTTATTCCATCATTTGTACCTTCTTCATTATCTTTTCATATAAGTCGACATCAATATATGTCTTCTCCTTTCCTATCTCTGGAGTATTCATTTAGTTTGCAGTATGTTGTATTTATTAGGAAAAGTCTTGTTTTTTTCCCCACAGTGTTTGATGCTATCTGCTGCATTCTCAAAATTATGGGAACTTTCTCTTGGTATGTGTTGGGCCTTTTCATTTGTGTCTGCTTAGTTTAGTGATAGTTATTCAACTTTCTGAAGCTATTGATTAGTTGCAAGCATATAGTATTCCATTTATGGTGGTGGGCAACCGGAAATCCTTTATGTCCCTGTGCAGTGGAAAAGTCTCTTTCCTAAAGTCCTTCAGGTATTATCTGGTCTTCAGCATAGCCTTGTGGGAATCTCACCTGACTATGGCCAGATTTTCCTAAAATCTATTATTATCCCAGGAATTAGGTTCCCCAACTAAAGCAGTTTCTCTCCTGAGTAGTTGCAGGCAGTCCCCTCCCCTGTTGCTCAATATGTCCTCTCTGGAAGGAAATCTCTTATCTGAATAAGGGCCCCCTCTTCAGAAATCTATTGTCTGTTCTCTTGGATTGCATTTAGCCCAGTGGGAAACTCTACTGCTTAAAGCTCACCTCTCCTAAAGTCTACTATTGCCCTAGATAGTCTGCAACTTGACCAGAGACCAGTTTAGCCCTGACAGCTGCACTCTCTTTGGGGCAGATGGGTGGGCCTCTTGGGAATTTCTCCTGTGTGTAGCCAGTGTCTCCTAAAGTCTGTAATTGTCTTTGGTGGTGTGCAGCTAGCTGGAGACTTCTTTCTTGTCTTGTTGCACAGTATTCAGTCACCCTCTTAGGTCTTTTGTAGCTTGATAGAAATCTCTCCTGTCTCTGGCCCACATGCACTGAAGTCTGTAATTGTCCTGGGTGTTGTACAGTGTGGCCAGAGACAGGTTTCCTCAACACAATATCTTTCATAGATTATATAATCACCATACAACTGATTGTGAAAGTGATTCATGGAAAAATCACCGTAAGTTACAACTGATTTAGTGGAAACTACTTTGCTATGCATCAGAGAGCTGGACAATGACTAGGTGTGATAGAAGGAGAGTTGATCCTTTTGAGCTGTGGTGCTGGAAAAGAGTACATGGACTGCTAGGAGAACAAACAAGTTCATCCTGGAGAGAGTGAAACCCGGATGCTCCATGGAAGCAAGGATTCTGAAGCTTCATCTGACAATCTTTGAACATGGTAAGATCAGTCCTTGGAGAGGGATGTCATGCTTGGGAAGTGGGAGGAGAGGAAGACCCTCGATGAAATGGATTGATTCAGTGACTGGGGTAATGGGGATAAGTGTGTTGGAGACAATAAGATTGGTAAATGATAGAGCAGGATTTAGGGCTGTTGTACATAGGGTCGCTATGAGTTGCAGGCAACTCGATGGCACATAACCACAACCCCCACCAACAACAACAGAATTATGAGAAATCATTTTTTAAAGTAGTTTATTATTTTTTTCTAATTGATGAATACTAAGCGGGTGTCAGCTAACTGTACTTTTGCCTGATTTAGCTAACATTGACCCAACATTTGAGGGTATACTTGATTTATAGTCAACCAGCATGAATTAATTTAAATGATAATTGTTGTTGTTAAGTTGTCAAGTGCTGTCGGGTCACAGACGACTCATAGTGACCCTAAGAACGAAAGACCCAAACACTTGCATAACTTTGGTCTTTTCTCCATGTTCATAGAGTTTCCAGAGGCAAGCCATTTCAGAAGTGGATGCCACTCCTGTTTCCTAGCTTGTTTTAATCAGGAAGCTCCAACAAACACTGTCCACCATGAGTAACCAATATCTCATTTGGCACATCAGTGTCACAGTGTTTGGCATCACAACAACCTCGAGCTACCTCTGTACAGCAATGCTCAGACCAGTGCTATATCAATTAGAAGAATATTTGACCAAAACCAGTTTAAACCAGTCCTGAGGGCTGCAGTTTAAATCACCCACCTTGGGCTTGGTAGCATATCTTTCTGTCCACTAGGCCCACATAGCTCTTTGTTGTTAAATGTCGTTGAGTCATAGATGACTCATAGCAACCCTATGAACAAAAGACCTGAACACTTGTATAACTGGTCATTTCCCCATGTTCATAGAGTTTATAATTATATAATATAT
>NW_006400093.1:1116354-1117064 GCF_000299155.1 Elephantulus edwardii | reverse complement strand
TCTTCTAGGTCGTATAGCCCTGGTGTGTCCACTTGCCATACAGAGGTAACTTGTGGTTGCTGTGAAGCTGAACACTGTGACACTGATGTGTCAAAAGCGATAATGATTGCCCATTGTGGACAGTGTATGGTGGAGCTCCCCAATTAGAACAAGCTTGGAAGCAGGAGTGGCATCCACTCCTGTAAATAGCTTGCCTCCAGAAACCCTGTGAACCTGGAGAAAGGATGAAAGTCATACGAGTGTTGAGGACTTTTGTTCATAGGGTCGCTATGAGTCGCCTACGACTCAACGACACTTAACAACAACAACAGTAGTGTTTTGTAACTTCTCTTATAAAGAACTTTGATGACTCTAGTTTTGTTGATTCCCAAGTATTTCATTGTGTGGTTTGTTATGGTAAATTGTACTGGTTTCTCAGCTTTTTTTCCATGTTTCCTTTTCTGCTATAGAGAAATCCCAGTGACTTTAAAAAAAAATTTTTTTATTTAATTTAGTTTGCTTATTTTTCATGTCAATGAACATCTACAGAGATTTTGGAATTCCATTCATTCATTGTTGCACCCTTCTCCCCGCACAATCCCCCCGTTTGCTCCTCTCCCTGAAAAGCAAATAAAAACTCCCTCATTAGTACACAATCCCCCCACACCTCCCCAAACCCCACCCCCACCCCCAAATATAATCCACTCTGCAACCCTCATTGCGTACTCCTA
>NW_006400093.1:1112084-1113916 GCF_000299155.1 Elephantulus edwardii | reverse complement strand
AGGACTGCAGCCTGCAATATGGATTGAGGCTCAATGTCAAGAAGACAAAGATTCTCACCACTGGACCAATCGGCAGCATCAGGATGGATGGTGAAGAGAAGAGGCAATAATTAGGAAACTTAAATTCAGATACTTTGGACATGCTGCTTGGAGGGCTGTTCCTTGGACAAAGACATCATGCTTAGAAAGGTATAAGTTCCTGTGAAAGAGATGAGATAGATTGAAACAATGACTAAAGCAGTGGGCTCAAGTATGTCAAAGATGACAAGGATGGCACAGGATAGGACACGGTTCAGATCTATTCTTCATAGTGTCATTGAGTAGTACTTGACGGCATCTAACAACAACATGAGCATTTGTTATTGCTGATACTGCAGGATTATGTGTGTAATAGTGTTTCCCTTTGTATAATATTTCTTGTGCACCTCTCCATGCCTTCCATTTCTTTAGTGATATTATACTAACCAGTCCCTTATATATTGTCCTTCAGTTTAACCATATTAGTTCAGTCTCTATTATGTAATTATTGACTTTTACTCAATTTTTTAACTCAAAATAATGTCCTCTAGATTTATCCATGTTATGTGGTGTGTCACACGTTCTTATTATTTGTGTTGCAAAGCATTCTATTGTGCATGTGTAATATGCACCAAAAAAATCTTCTTCATTGTTTGTGTTGCAAAGCATTCTATAGTGCATTTGGAATATGTAAAAAAAAAATATCCCCTTGTATATAGGGAATACGTATAGGGGCTTTTAAAAAAAATTCAAAGTGATTCTTAATCATAGGTAGCCTACACTATAATTAAAAGTGTAATGATACAATCTTTCATTGTTTTTGTTCAGACATTTCCTCTAAGTCGTATAGCCCCGGTGTACAAGTTGCCGTACTGTGACACTGATGTGTCAAATGTGTTAATGGCTGGTTACCCAATGTGGACAGAAAGTCGGGTGGAGCTTCCCTGATTAAAACAAGCTTGGAAGGAGGAGTGGCATTCACTTCCGTAATAGCTTGCCTCCGTAAACCCTATGAACCTGGAGAGAGAATGAAAGACACCCAAGCGTTGAGGACTCTTCTTCATAGGGTCACTATGAGTCGCATGCGACTCGACAGCACTTAACAACAACAACAACGATACAATTATTATTGAGATTTAGTTTTCAGTCTGTAGTCTTTGTAAGCCTCTCTACACTAATTTCCACATCAAATCGCTGGACAGGATCAATCTTTTACTTATTATTGAATAGATAATTAACTTAGATTGGGGGATTGTTCCATTATAGATATTACCCATGTCTATCTAATTATTTGTAGTTATTGTACATTTTTACAATTTTTTGCATATTTTTAAATTCATTACTGCACATTTTCTTCTCCCCCTCGACAATTCCACCCTGCAATGCACCATTTGTTCCAGATTGTTGTCATACATATAACGCCTAATCAAATACTCCTTTCAGATATTTCTTCCCCTCATATGGTCTACTACAGTGTTTATTATCTATTCAGTGTTTTCTCATTCTCTCTCCAACCCCCCATGTATGTCCTGTTTTAAAACAGCGGTGTTGTGCCGTATTTGTCCTTTTTGTGACTGAGAAATTTCACTCAACATAACGCCTTCCAGGCTCCCCCATGTTGTATAATATTTTATAAGCTCATCGTTTTTCAAGGCCTCAAACCTGTTCCTAGATGATTCTGAAATTCAGGTGGGATGAAATTAAAGCCATATTTTGGCTCCTGTGGATTCGGTTTAATTTTCCTCAGCTTCAGCTTGAACTTGCATATGAGTAGTTGGTGCAATCACTTCTTATGCATCAGAGAGTTGGACAAT
>NW_006400093.1:1101923-1111984 GCF_000299155.1 Elephantulus edwardii | reverse complement strand
CAGGAGAAGATAAAATAGATGAATGGGAAAAAGTTTTTGGTAATGACATGTCAGACAAGGGACTGATATCTAGAATTTATAAAATACTTGAGCACCACAAGATAAAGGTGAATAATCCAATTGAAAAATGGGCACAGGATATGAACAGACACTTCACCAAGGAAGACTTTTTAAAAAAAATACTGATCTTTTATCCTGCCAATCTACTAAATTGGTCTACTAGGTCTAACAGATTTTTTTTTTTATTGAACCCTTGAGGTTTTCTCTGTACACTATCATATCATTTGCATATTGCAACATTTTTACCACCTCTTTGCCAATTTAGATGACTCTTATGTCCTTTATTGTCATATTGACCCAGTAAATACTTCCAATGCAAAATTAAATAGGACTGGTAGTAGTGGACATACTTATCTAGTACCTGTTCAGAAGGTGAATGAATGTCTTTAACCTTCTTTAATGAGAATCATATTGGCTCTTGGTTTTGTGTATATACTTTTCACTGTCTCGAGGAAATTCTCTTCTATTTCTATTTTGCTGAGTGCTTTAATTGGGAAGACATGTTGGATTTTGTTGAAGGTCTTTCCTGCATCAATTGATAGGATCATGTTATTGTTCTTTGTTTTGTTAACATGGATTATGTTGATTATTTTTCTTATTTTGAACAATCATTCCATACCTGTTATGAATCCCACTTGGTCATGATGGATTTTTTGTAATATATATACTTTGTGAGTTTATTTGCTAAAATGTTGTTAAGGATTTGTGCATCTATGTTCATCAGAGTTATTGGTCTATAGTTTTCTTTTGTGGTAATGTGTGCTTGGTTTTGGTATTAGGGTTATGTTTGCTTCACAGAATGACTTTGTGAGTGTTACATATTTTTCTATTTTTTTTAATAATTTAAATAATTTAAGCTGAATCGGTGATAGTTCATCTCTGAATGTTTGGTAGTAGTCACCTGTGAAGCTGTCTGGGCCAAGACTATTTTGGGGGTTGTTATTGTTAAGTGCTGTCAAGTCAAGCATGACCCATAGTAACCCTATGAACAAAAGATCTGAACCCTGTTCTATAACTATAGTAATTTCTCTAATGTTAATAGAGTTTCCAAAGGCCTGTTGTTTAAGAAGTGGATGCCAATACTGCTTCAGACATGGCCAATTTCTTCTTTTGTGATGGGTCTGCTCAAGTTCTCTGTATCTGTCTTTATCAACCTGGACAGAGTTTCTAGGAATTCATCTGTTTCTTTTAGGTTTCAAATTTATCGAACTATGTTGTTCTTGTTATGTGCCATTGAGTGGCCTACAACTCATAGCAACCCTATGTACAACTCTGAACCCTGCTCTATCCTAAGTCAAGTCTCTTACACACCTACCCCTATTACCCCAGTCACTGAATCAATCCATTTTATTGAGGATCTTTCTCTCTTGCAGTGTCCTTCCACCCTCCCAAGCGTGGTGTCCCTCTCCAAAGATTGGTTCCTCCTTGCAACATGCCCAAAGTATATCAGACAAAGCTTCAGAATCCTTGCTTCCAAAGAGCAGCCCGATTTCACCTTCTCCAAGATGAACCTGTTTTTACTTTTTATTCAAAATTTGTTGAGAATTCTTCTCCAGTACCAGAGTTCAAGGCATCAATTTTCTTTCTATCATCATCCGTAGTCATTGTTCAGCTTTTTGATGCATAGCAAGTAATTTCGGAGGCCATGGTCTGGATCAGTTAGTTGCACCTTAGTCTCTGGACTTACATTATTGCTCTTCAGTACTCTGGAAAGGTACCTGACAGCAGACTTTCCCAATGCAATTCGTCATTTTATATCCTGGATGCTAGTACCAAGAGTGTTGGTTGTGGAGCCAAGCAAACTGAAGCTGTTAACAATCTCAATCTCTTCACTATCATGGTAGTGCCAATTGGCCTAGTGGTGAGAATTTTTGTTTTCTTGATATTGAGCTTCAATCCATATTGAAGATTGCAGCCCTTGACCTTCTTCAGCAAATGCTTTCAGGTCCTTTTCAGTTTTTGCAAGCAAGGTTTTATCATCTGAAAATGCAAGTTGTTGATGTGTCTTCCTTAAATCCTAATGCTACATTCCTTCGCATAGAGCCCAGCCTCCCGGATGATATGTTCTGCATGTAGATTGAAAATATATGGAGATATGACACATACCAGGTACACACCCTTCCCAGTGTTGAACCATGCAGTGTTTACTTGCTCTGTTTTGACGATTGCCTCCTAGTCCAAGTATAGATTTTGCATAAGCATAATTGAATATTCTGGGATCCCCATTCTTCTCAGAGTTAGCCACAGTATATTATGATCCACACAGTCAAATGCCTTTGCATAGTCAACGAAACACAGACATTTCTCTGGTACTCTCTGCTTTCAGCCAATATCCATCTAACGTTGGTTATGATGTCCCTCGTGCCTTGGTCTCTTCTAAACCCAGTCTGCACATCTGGCAGTTCTCTGTTGATGTGCTGTTCCAGTCATTTTTGGACCATTTTCAGCAGAATCATGCTTGCATGTGATATAAATGTTATTAATTATTGTTCAATAATTCCCATACTCTGTCAGGTCACCTTTCTTTGGGATGGGAACAGAAGTTGGTCAGGTGATTGTCCTCAAGATTTCTTGGCACAACTTTGTTAGCACATCCAAGGAAGCATCTGTTTGTTGAAACGTGTCAATTGGCATACCATCAATTTCTGGGGCCTTGTTTTTTGCCATTTCCTTCAGAGCAGTGTGAATTTCTTCCTTCATCACGACAGGCTCTTGCTCATACATTGTTTCATGAAATTCTTCTATGTCAGTCAACTCTCTTTGCTCTTTGGTATAATGACTCTGTGTACTCCTTCCATCTTTTTAAATACTTCCTGAACCAGTTAATATTCTGCCCAAAGCAACCTTAAGTATTGCAACTCAAGGTCTGAATTTGTTCTTTAGTTTTAATTTAGTTCTCTGGTCTTCGTTCATAAGTATTCAAGGCCTCAAATTTGTTCCTGAGAAGTATCCACGGTCAAATTTTCGTTCCTGTGGATTTGATTTCATTTTCTTTAGCTTCAGCTTACACTTGCATATGAGTAGTTAGCCTGTTCCACAATCAGCACCTGGCTTAGTTTTCACAACTGATATTGAGCTTCTCCAGTGATTCTTTCCACAGATGTAATTGATCTTATTCCTATAAAAACTATCAGGTGAAATCCACTTGTATAGTCTGCATTTATGTTTCTTGTAAAAAGTATTTGCAATGAATAATCATTGAATGTACAGAATTCCATCATTCCATTTCCACCCTCATTTTTTTTCCAGCTTCATTTCTGTCACCAAGTTCGTTTTCCAACTATTGATCCTTCTTTTCCCCCAACTTTTGCATTCCAGTCTCCCATTATTATTAATGCATCTTGATTGCATGTTCAGCTGACTTCTGACTGTAAAAGTTAGTCAAAATCTTCTATTTCCTCCTTTGGGGCTCTAATTGTTGATGTATATATTGAATGATAGTAGTATGCATTGGACTTCCTTGTATGTGTATGGGTATTATCCTGTCACTCACAACATTGTATTTCAAGATGGATCTTAAAATGACTTTTTTAACTATGTAAGCAACCTCATTTTTCCTCACCTTTTCATCTCTGGTATATGATTGTCCTTTCACCATATTTTGTTATTGTCAATTTAATTTCAGCTTGTTGTGTTGTGATGCCATTTCTTTCATTTCCTATTTGAGTTATTTGTATTTTTCTTTTGTTAAGTTTGCCACCGGTTTATCTATGTTCTTGACCTTTTGGAAGAACCAGCTCCTGGTATAATTGATGGTTTAAATTGTTTTTCTGTTTCCTATGTCATTGATCTTAGCTGTTGTCCTTATAATTCCCTATCTTCTAGAGGCTATTGGATTAGCTTGCTCTTATTTTTTGTAATCGAAGGACGTGTTAAGTCATTAACATGTTAATTAATTAATTAATATTAATTAATGCTAATTTCTTCTTTTTTAAAATTTATTTTCTTTTATTATTATTTTGTGTGTGTACCGTCAAATCATATCTGACTGGTGCAGGAGGAGATTGCCCCTCTTTCTCCAGCAGAGCATCTGGTGGATTTAAACCTCATACCTCTGAGATTGCAGTGCAGCTTCTTGCCACTAGGCCACCAGAGCTCCCTTCATTTCTTCTTTTTATAAAGTATTTACCTATTTCTATGAACTACCTCTTGAGGACTGTTCTGGCTGTATTCCACAAGTTTTGATATGTTGTATTTTCATTTGTTTTGAGGAAGTTTTTTTCTTTCACTTTTTATATAACCCAGTAGTGCTCAAAGTGAGTGTTATTTAGCTTTCCATGTGGACAGATTTTCATCATTTGTCTTCTTGTGGTTAATTTCTAATTTTATGGCATTGTAGTCTGAGAAGATACTTGGTATTATTTCAGTGTTTGCTTGGGTCCTAATATTTGATCAGTTCTCAAGAATGTACCAAATGCACTTGATAAGAAAATAAATTGAGTTTTAGTTGGGTCGAGTACCCTGAATAGGCGATGAAGTCAAGTTAGCTAATTGTATACTTTAGTTCTTCTGCATCTTTGTTGAGTTGCTCTCAAGCTGACATATACTTTGTTGAGAGTGATGTGTTAACATTTCTTACTACTATTGTAGGGTTGTCAATTTCTTTCTTCAAATGTGTTAATTGTTTTTTTATATATTTTACAAGTCTATCATTTGGTAAATAGATGTTAACTAAGGTTATGTCTTTTTTGCCTATTGGTTTTAATCATTATATAGTGCATTTCCTTATCTTTTATGATGGTTTTTCATCCTGAAGTTTAATTTTATCAGAGATTAGAATAGCCACTGCTGCTTTTTGTTGTTGTTGTTGCATACCATTGAGTCAGAACCAACCCATAGCTGACTCTCCAGTGGGTTTTCAAAGGCAGTTAATCGCACAGGAGGAGAATACCTACCCTTCTCCTGGAGTGGATGCTAATTGCTTGTTTTGTTTGATTGTTGTTTAGTTTGGGTTTCCCCCTCCCTCCAGTTCTGATTTTTAGTCCATCTTTTTCCTCATTTCTTAGATGTGTCCCATATAGGCAACATATTGATAGGTTTCTTTAAAAAAAATCCATTCTCTAAACTTTTCTCTTAATTGATGCATTTAAGCCATTCACATTAAGTGTGATTATTAACAACACAGGTTTAATCATTGTCATTTTGCTGTGTTTCTTTATCTGTTGTTTCTTGTTACTATGGTCCATCTATTTTCTTTTGCTTTGTCTGTGTGAAGGATTTCCCTTAGGAGTTTTTGTAGAATTGGTCTTGTTTTCATGAATTCCTTAAGTTCCTGCTTTTCTGCAAATGACCTAATTTCTCATTCATATTTGATGAGGACAAGATTCTTGGCTGGCAATTGTTTTCTTTCAGCCATCTGTATATCCCATTGTCTTCTTGCTCGCATGGTATCTGCTGAGAAATTAGAGCTTAATCTAATTTGTTCTCCCTTGTAGGTAATTATCATTTCTCATACTGATTTTAGAATTCTGAGTTTATTTTGGAGAATTTGGCTATAATATGTCTTGATGGTTTTCTTTTGGGCTCTAGTCTATTTGGAGTTTGCTGAGCTTCTTAAATGTGAATATCTTCATTTTATCACAATATCTGGGAAATTTTCTTCTAGTACTTCTTCCACAATTTTCTCAGTGCTTTCCTTCTCCCCTTTTGGTTCTACAATTCCAGTGACATGTCTGTTGTCCTGTTTGAAGTTAACTCTCATGATTCTAATGTTTTCTTCATTTCCCTTCCATCTTTTCTCTCCTTTTTCTTCTATTAAGTTCCCATTGAGATTTTTGTCTTCTCATTCACTGACTATTCCATGTCTTCTACATTTTGTTGTCACTCCTGCATTTTGGAAAATTGTACCATTTCAGTCTTGATATTCTGGATTACATTCTTACGCATTTTTGTTATTTCCAGTACCATGTTGGTTGTACTTTCTCTGTATTGTGTTGACATTTTTAATTCTGCACCTCTTTATTTATGGTTTCAATTGTTTCTTCCATCAATTCAAACTTGTTCAGTAGCAGTTTGTGTAATTCCTCATCAATATATTTCTTCTCCCTCCTTGTTTCTGGAGGTTTCATTGAGTCTGCAACCTTGTCTGTTTTGTTTTGTGGTTTTTAAATTTTTTTAGGAGAAGGCTTATTTTAGGGTTCCCTCCCCCATAATGTTTGTAGCTGCCTCCTGTTTTCTTGACATTGTGTAAAGTTCCTCATGGTACGTGTGAGACAGCTTCTGTTATGTCTGCATCAGTTGTTGACAGTTCTTTATCTTAATAATGCTATTGATAAGTTACAGATATTAAGTATTGCCTCTCATTGAGTTTCTTAGAGATAGTCTTTCCTGCTAGTCATTTATAAGTGGCTCTGTTTTCTGCTTCATGTGGCAAGCTTCTCACCCAGTTTTCCTTTGAGAGACTGGGAGCTGATGTCTCTCCCTTTGCCCAGCTGTGCTGGGGAGGCTTCTCTGTCCTGTTTTTAGTTTGATACAGGATACGGTCATTACCCCCAGCATGTGACAAAGCCCCACAAATGCTATTAGAGATATATTGCTCAGGAAAACAGCCCAGGAATGTAGTGAAGTTCCAACAATGTAGCCCCCAAGTCCCAATATTTGTTAATGGCCAAGTAGCTCTCCTGAAGTTCCAAAAATGTAGCCCCCAAGTCCCAATATTTGCTAATGGCCAAGTAGCTCTCCTGTCTC
The DNA here is from genome assembly GCF_000299155.1 of Elephantulus edwardii. Lineage (NCBI taxonomy): Eukaryota > Metazoa > Chordata > Mammalia > Macroscelidea > Macroscelididae > Elephantulus > Elephantulus edwardii. Next base: position 1,105,237 of record NW_006400093.1, on the reverse strand, counting down.
TTAGGGTTGGATTGTAGGGAGCTATTGCTGTTTGAGCAGAAAAAGACCCACAGAAGTGACAGGCTACCAACAGTCCAATTCCCAATTCCAGATAGCTACTGATATCCAAGCCACGTATCTGTGTCTCCTGTTTAGAATCAGATGGTTAAGAGGGAAGCTATTGCTGCCCAACATTTAATCTCCCAATTCTACATAGTTGCTAATGTCTGAGGCACATACCTGTGTATCTTCTCCCGTACCTATGTCTCCTCTCCCAAAGCAGCTGGCTGGGACATTGTTTTTTATTAGAGTGTTATTGTTGTATATTGTTGAGTTGAAACAAACTTGTAGCTGACCCTCTTGAGGGTTTCCAAATGCAATAAATAACAGGAGATGAGATTGGCAGCCATTCTCCCAAAGAGGATTTGATCCATATACCTTTGGGTTGACAGTGCACGTCTTTACTTCTATAAAGCTAAGCGCCTCCTAAAAACTTGAACTCAAAATAGCCTTCCCCCCCCTCCATTTACCCCTCCAGCCAGCAGCACATGAATGCACACACATTCACATACCCTTCCAGTTGAAAATTGGCAGGTTACAAAGCAAAAAGTACTCACAAAAAAGGGGGAAAAAGATCATATGTTAATTAAAAACTCAAACAACCCAGAAGATACAAGTCAGAACCAACTTGATGGTGCGTAGTTTGATTTGTTTTGGCTAGAGAGCCTATATCTACTTTAAAACATTTTTGTAATAAAAGCATATAAAATATTTTTTAAAAGAAGATATAACAGTAATAAACATACACACACCTGACACCAGGGCCCCAAAATAAATACGATGAAAATTGAAATAATTGAAGGCAGAAACTGATAACTCTACTTATTTAGCGGAATACTTCAATACTCTACTTTTAATAAAAGATAGAACAACTAGAAAGAACATCACAAAGGAAATTGTTGATGTTGTTGTTATGTATCCTCAAATTGGAACTGATTCAGTGGCAGTAAACTGCACGGGAGGAGATTGCTCATTTTTCTCCCAAGAAGCAGTTGGTGAATTTGAACCTCATGCCTTCCAGTTGGCGGTACAGCTACTTACCACTAAGCCATCAGAGATTGAGGACTTGAACAGCACTATAAACGATATCTAAAAGACATATACACAACACACTACACAATAATATATGCTTTCTTCTCAAGTGTGCATAGACCATTTTGCAGTGCGTATTATATGTTAAGCCATAGAAAAAGTTTCAAGGAATATCTAAGTATTGAAAACAACCAAAGTATGCACTCCGATCACAGTGGAATAAAACAAGAAATCAATAACAAAAAGTAAACTAGACAGTTCACAAATATAAGAAAATTAAACTTCATACTATTAAACTTTATGAGAAAATGAAACTACATACTACTAAACATTATAAGGAAATATAACTGTATATTGTTGTTGTATGCAGTCAAGTTGGAATCAATACATAGTTGAACCTCCAGTGGAATTTCAGAGGCAATAAATTGCATGGCTGGAGATCGTCCTCTTTATTCCATGGAGCAGCTGGTGGATTTGAAACATGATGGATGGAAAAAAAATAAGGTTGTTATCGAGTTCATCTTGCTCAGTTCCACAAGCAACACTCTTGACACCAGCAGTCAGGAAATAAAAAGACGAGTTGCACTGGGAAAATCTGCTGTCAATTACTCCTCCAGAGTACTAAAGAGCAAAGATGTCACTCTAGAAGTTAAGTTAAGGTGCACCTGATCTAGGCCATGGTCTTCTCAATTGTTTGCTATACATCTGAGAGTTGCACAATGACTAAGGCTGACAGAAGAAGAATTGATGTTTGTGAGCTGTCGTGCTTGAAAAAACTATTGAACACACACCATGGACTGGCAAGAGAACAAACAGGTCTGCCCTGGAGAGGGTGAAACAGTTTGAACCTTGAAGTCAATCATGTTGAACCTCCATTTCACATACTTGGGGCATGTCGCCAGTAGGGATCAGTCCTTGAAGAAGTACATTATGCTTGGAAGAATAGAGAATCAGTGCAGGACAAGGAAGATCTTGGATGAGATGCTTGATACAGTGAGTGTGACAATGGGGACAGGTGTTTTAGAGATTGTGAGGTTGGCTCAAGACAGGGCAAGGTTCAGAGCCATTGTTCATAGGGTTGCTATGAGTCATAGTCAACAGAACATAAAAACAATTCTTAAATACAGATTCTGTGACAATGGGTTTAAACACCATAAAGAGAGTGGACCAAGAATCATAGTTGAGGGAGTGCCAACAGGTTTATTGTATCAATAAGCATGATAATTTTAACTTTATTTTTATTTGAGTTAAATTTTACAAATCACATTGGTTTTCCATTTAATCACTCATGCACACATTTATAATATTAATTATAATTCTTGTAATGAATTATAAAGTCTAATCAACCCCTAGTTGTATATTTCTTTCTATTTATCCAATTTATCTACTTATTATTTTTTTACTCCCTTCTGCTCCCTTTCCCATCCCAGTTAACCATCCAAGAATGATTCTACAAATGTTAAGATACAAATGGATATATAGTCAAACATACAAGGCAAACAAATATGGACAGGTGAAAAAGACCACTCATGAAAACAGAGTAACTACAAAATCCCAAAGAAGCTGCAAGGAAAGTATTGCATCTAATTGACAGGTAGATTTGGCAGATGATATTTAGGCATGTATATTAGTATATGTTGTAATTTTATCTATGTGTATGGCAGATCCAACAGGAAATGCAGCATTCAATATAGATATACCTCAACATCAAGAAGACAAAAATCCTCACCACTGGGCCAATACACAACATTAAGATAGATGTAGAAAAGATTGAAATTGTCAACCATTTTATCTTACGCAGTCCACAGTCAACAACCATGATACTAGCAGTCAAGAAATCAAAAGATGTGTTGTATTAGAAAAATATGCTGTCAAGGATCTCTCCAAAGCAATAAGGAGCAATGGTATTGTTTAAAGACTAATGTGCATTTGATTTAAGTCTTGGTCTTTTCATTCATTTGCTACATATTCGAGGGTTGGACAATGACTAAGAATAGCACAAGAACTGATGCCTTTGAATTGTGATGTTGGAGGAGAATACATAAACCACCAAAAGAACAAACAAATGTATTGCACAAAAGTGCAATAGAGTGCTCCTTAGAGGCAATAATTTGTTGTTGTTGTTGTTATGTGCCATCGAGTGGCCTCCGACTCATAGCAACCCTATGTACAACAGCCCTAAACTCCGCTCTGTCCTGTGCCAATCGCACTGTCTCTGACACTCCCATCCCAATTATCCCAGT
>NW_006400093.1:1090076-1097608 GCF_000299155.1 Elephantulus edwardii | reverse complement strand
GAAAATTGAAGCCGTTGAGCTGTGGTGCTGGAGAAGACTCTTGAATGTACCATGGACTGCCAAGAAAACAAACAGATTCATCCTAGAGAGGGTTAAGCCAGGCTACTCCTTGGAGGCAAGGATTCTGGGGCTTCGTCTGATATACTTTGGACATGTTGTAAGGAGAGACAGATCCTTGGAGAGGGGACATCATGCTTGGTAGGGTAGAGGGACAGCGCAGGAGGGGAAGACCCTCTATGAGGTGGATTGATTCAGTGACTGAGGTAATTGGGATGGCACAGGACAGAGCAGGGTTTAGGGCTGTTGTACATAGGGTCGCTATGAGTCGCAAACGACTCGACGGCACATAACAACAACAACATTGTTTTTCAAAGCTACATATTATTCCATTGTGTGAATGTACCATAGTTTTTCTATCCATTCATTTGTTAGTGGGCACTGATGTTTCTTCCGTCTCTTTGCTATTGTGAATAACACGGCAATAAACATGGGTGTACATATACCTGTTTGAGTCATGGCTCTCATTTCTTTAGGGTATATCCTTGTTAGTGGAATTGCTGGGTCAAATAGTATTTCTATTTCCAAATTTTTTAGCAAGTGCCAGACTGACTTCTATAATTTTACACTCCTAACATCAGCGAATAAGAGTTCCAATCTCTCTACGACCTTGCCAGCATTTCTTATTTTTGCCCTGTTGAACTTTGCCTTTGTTGTTTGGGAGAGATTCTATTTCATAATTATTTTGGAATGTATATAGTTTTATCCATTCACTCATTGATGGACACTTGTGTTATTTCCATCTCTTTGCTATCTATTGTAAATGCTGCAGTGAACATAAGTGTGCGTATATCTATTTGTATCACAGCTCTTATTTCTGTAGAAAGTATACCAACTAGTGGGATCGCTAGATCAAATGGTATTTCCATTGTCAACTTTACCAAGAAGTTCCAAACTGTATTCCATAGTGATTATACCAATTTACATTTCACCAACAGTGTGTAAAAGTTCCATATCTCCATATCCTTTTCAGCATCTGTTATTTACTTTATTATTGGATTTTACCACTGTTCTCTGATGGGATGATATCTCATTGTTATTTTCATTTAGATTTTGGCTCATAATAGGGCAAGATTCAGAGCCATTGTTCATAGAGTTTCTATGAGTCATAGTCTACTTGATGGCACAAAACAACAACAGCAACACTACCTAATGAGCTTAATTACCTTACTAAGCTCTGGTGGCTTAGTGGTAAGGAGTTGTATTGTCAACGTAAAGGCATGCAGTTCAAATCTACTAGTTCATCTGAGGGAGAATTTACAGTCTCTTCCCATGCAATTTACTACTGTTGAAAAACCCACTGAAGGGTGGTGGTGTTGTACATAGCGACCTTATGTACAACAGCCCTAAACCCTGCTCTATCCCTTGTCAATCCTATTGTCTCCGACACAATTATCCCCATTACCCCAGCGATGGAATCATTCCATCTCATGAAGGATTTCCTGCGCTATTCCTCCACCCTCCCAAGCATGACGTTCCTCTCCAAGGACTGAGCCCGCCTTGCAACATGTCCTTGCCTCAGCAGTGAGAATCTTTGTTTTCTTGATGTTGAGCTTCAATCCATATTGAAGAAGCATCAATGCCTTTGAGTTGTGGTGCTGGAGAAGAGTGTAGTGTTGAACATACCGTGGACTGCCAGGAGCACATACAGGTGTGTCCTGGAAAGAGTGAAACCAGGGTGCTTCCTAGAGGCAAGAATTTTGAGGTTATGTCTCACATATATCCCGGAGGGACCAGGCATTGGAGAGGGACATCAAGCTTGGAAGAGTGGAGGGATAGTGCGGAGAGGAAGATTCAGGATGAGATGGATTGACTCAGTGACTGGAGAAATGGGATTACGTCTGTTGAAGATGATGAGATTGGCTCAGAATAGGGCAGGTTTCAGAGACAGTGTACATAGGGTCACCATGAGTCCCAGGCAGCTTGGTGGCACATAACAACAACAACAATTATATTATTGAAGAAGTTCTTGTGGGTTAATGGCAAGGACTTGCCCTGTTAACCTAAAGGCACATGGTTTGAATTCACCAGCTGAACAGAAAAAAGAGATGAGCAAACTCTAGTAGTCATTTACTGCCTCTGAAAACTCACCTACAGGGTTAATTATTATTTGGTTCTGACTTTCTGGTATAGCAAATATTATTGAGGAAAAGATCACTGGTGGCATAGTGTGTTACATATTGCAATTTGCCTAAAATATCAGTGCTCAGAACTATATTTGTCCAAAATTTCAGTGATCAGAGCTTTTTTGTATTGTGTTTCTTTCCTCATTTATGAAACTCTCAGAAGAATTTTTCACTTTCAGAAGTTTAAATTTTAATGTAATCACCTGACACGTGCAATCATGACTTTTGGTTCAATACTGGATCATTCAGTGTTGCATTGCACATCAACATAAATTCTCCCAACTGGACCTATAAATAACATAAATTATGACACAGAAAAGTTTGATATTGTCAAGGATTTAATTTTATGTCGATCCACAATCAACAATCATGGAAGCATTGCATTGGGGAAATCTTCTTTAAGGACTATTTTAAAGTGGTAAAGAGCAAGTATGCCATTCTAAATACTAAGGTTCACTTGATCAAAGTCATGTATGTTCTTTTATTATTATTATTATTATTAATTTTAATGAAAATTTACAGAGATTTTTATTTACATTCATTCATTGTTGCACTTTTCTCCCTGCTCACCCCTCCCCTCCAGTTTGTTCCTCTCTTTGAAAAACAAAAGAAAAATTCTTTCCGTGTTATACAACCCCTCGCCCCAAGTCCACTCCACTATGCAGCCTTCATTCTGAACTCATATCACAAAGTCATTGTATTTTCAATTGTTTCACATGAATGTGACAGCTGGGCAATGGATAAGGAAGACACAAAAAGAACTGATGTAAAGAATATTGAATATGCATATCATGGAGTGAGAAAATAACAAATAACTATTAGAAGAAATGCCGCCAGAATTCTCCTTAGAAGCAAGGATGGCAAGATGTTTTCTCACATACAATGGACATGTTATCAGGAAGATGGAGTGACAGTGGTTGAAACAATGGACTACAACATAACAATAATTGTATGGGTGTGCAATATTTAATTCTGTTGTCATTATGGGTCAGAAATTAATGGATGGTATCTAACAGCAACAGAAGATATATTCTTTTTTTAAAATTTTATTAATTTTAATGAACATTTACAGATATTTTGGGTTGTCATTCATTCATTGTTGCACTATTTTCTCTACCCTCCCCCCCAGTTCGTTCCTCTTCCCCCCCTTGAAAGTCTGTTTTAATTATTGCCACAGTGCTTGTCAAAGCCAGTTCTGATTAATCTCCTTTGTCAGTGTGTCCTTTGCCATTCCCTATCACTTCTCCCTGAGAGAGACCTCACCCTGATTCATAAGGAAAAGGGGATGGCATATTCTCTTAGCTACTTCCTGCTGAAAAGGGACGCTGTAGGTTTCAGGGTGAAGATTATTAAGGAGATATTTTCATTTAGTAGTTTCATTTATTAAACTAGGAAACTGAATCATAGGACATGTTGAACCTTGAACTTAAATTTTCTGATGCCAAATCAATTGTTCATTCATGACAATAGACACTGCCTTTGAAAAACCACTATTCCAATACCCATCCATAATACATAGAATTTTAATATTAGTCACACTTGCAACCTGTGCAGTTTTTAGCACACAGTAAGTATTTACTCATCATTTGGCTGAATGATAGCTTTAGTGGTTTATTTTACATAAGAGAGCATAAATGAGAAAACTAAGTAAAAAAAAGAATGGAATCCAGTGATTGGAAGTAAATTTTGGAAGAACAAGACTTTAAAATGGATTGCAAAATAATTCTATACGAGTAGGATTCCTCAACAAGAAGACTCATCCATGTTGTGTAGTGTTTCACAAATTACACATTGTTTTTCAAAGCTGTGTAATACTCCATTGTGTGTATGTAACAGTTTTTTAACCCATTCATTTGTTGATGTGTAGTTGGGCTGCTTGCACCTCTTTGCTGCTGTGAATAATACTGAAACAAACATGGGTGTGCAAACATGGATGAGTCTACGGGACATTATGCTGAGTGAAATAACTTAGTCACAAAAGGGTAAATGCTGTTGAAGAACACTGTTTGAAAAATAGAATGGTTACGGGGGGGGGGGTCATAGTTAGAGTAGGAAAAGAATATAAAAGATAATAAACACTGTATTGGAATAGGTAAAAAGAAAGTAAATCTGAAATAAATGGCTAATCAGATATAATGTATATTGCAGTTAACAACCTGAAATCATAGAACGGCTGTTTAGATGGGGATGAGGGAATGGGGGGGGGAACCCCAAAGGAAAGTTTATAAATTAGTGAATTAAAAAGCAGTGTCTTTCCAAACTTATTTAAATAAAAATTTAAAAAAACAAAATAAAGAAAGAATATATACAAATATGTCTTAGGAATTTTTAAAAAGAAGAAAATGTTAACATATTTTCTTCATTGGAGAGAGTAAGATGGTTCTAAGTTCTAAACTGTATCATCTTTGTAATACATGAAAACATCAATTCTTTAAATGTAGGATGTTTCAGAAAATTACACTTACAGAAAAGTCATCAAAAGGATAAAAGGCCTTTTGTCTATTTACAGTTTTAATAAATTCTAGATTTCAAGGATAAAAATGAGAGATACAAAAGTAAAAGCCTCCTATTGGGTTTAACACTTATAGTCCATAGGAAACTTTAGTCCAAAACCATAAAAGAATACACATTTCTTGAAGAGTGGCCCAAAATTATCAACAAAGGCACAAATGAGGTGCAGTTGCAGGGAGATCCCTGAAAACATTTAGAAATATTTTTAACAGAAAGCTGCCCTTCTCCATGTAACTAAAGTTGTAATTGTATAAACCATTGTTGTAGGAACATATTTCTATATTTTAGATAGATCACCATACAGACTAGAGTTAACAACATTTTTTAATTGTTGTTATGTGTTGTTGAGTTGCTTGTGACTCATAGCGACCCTATGTACAACAGCCCTAAACTCCGCTCTGTCCTGTGCCAATCACACTGCCTCTGACACACACATCCCGATTACCCCAGTCACGAAATCAATCCACCTCATAGAGGGTCTTCCCCTCCTGCGCTGTTCCTCCACCCTACTAAGCATGATGTCCCTCTCCAAGGACCGAGCTCTCCTTACAACATGCCCAAAGTATGTTAGACGGAGCCTCAGAATCCTTGCCTCCAAGGAGCCGCCTCGTTTAACCCTTTCCAAGATGAATCTGTTTGTTTTCCTAGCAGTCTATGGTACCCTCAATACTCTTCTCCAGCACCACAGCTCAAAGTCATCAATTCTCCTTCTATCTCTGATGGAATGGATAACAAGTGATAGCAAAGACCATGGCCTGTATCGGATGCACCTTAGTCTCCAGATAACCTTAATTTATTTCATCATCACAGTCACCATAAGATATCTCTTTCTCTTTGACATCCAGCTGGAACCAACAGATACCTGTCCCGTCATTTGATTTTCAAAGCTGTAAATACTATATTTAGAAGCAGAAGTGGCATCTACTTCCTAAACAACATTCCTCTGGAAACTCTATGAACTTTGAGAAAAGATAATAGTTATAAAAAGGCTTCAGGTCTTTTGATCACAGGGTCGCTATGAGTCATGCTCAATTCGATGTCAATCAACAACAGCAAGTCCATAGAAAAGTGCACTGCTAACCCAATGGTCATGCCATTCTGATAGGTCACAGCTTCCAGTAGTTCTTAGTGTGTAAAATGGGCAATCATTTTTACCATTCACACCCTTGGAAACCCAATGGAGTGTCAGTGAATGAGTGTGTTCAGACTCTAATACAAAAGTTTGAGTTTTTAGTATCACATATTAGGATGTAAATTAGATTAATATTACAGCATTTGTGTAGGTCTAACATAGAAACGAAGACCTGTTAATGTGACTCTTAGTCAAATCACTATATCAAATGTTAATGTTGACTCTTAGCAACTAAAGCCAAAGAAGAGGAAATTGGAGATTTTTACCAAATTTTGCAGCCTGAAATTGACCAAACATGCAGTCAAAATACATTAATAACTATTGGTGAAAGGAATGCAAAAGTTGGAATCAATGAATAAGGAATATTAGCGTAAGTACGGACTTGGTGGCAGAAATGAGGTTAGAAATAGAATGATCAAATTTGTACATTCAATGATTTATTAATCACAAACACCTTAAAAAAATCCACAGTGACTATTACATGAGCCTCACCTGCATAGGAATCAGATTGACTACATCTGTAGAAGAAACTCTCGGAGAAGCTCAATATCAGCAGTCAAAAGAGGGCCAGGTGATAACTGTGGAACAGGTCACTCATGAGCAAGTTCAAATTGAGGTTGAAGAAAATTAAAACAAGTCCAGAAGAACCAAAATATAATCTTGATTCTATTCCACCTGATTTAAAAAATCATCATAAGAATAGATTTGGAGCATGGAAAACTGATGATCGAAGACTTAGTTAAATTGTAAGGTAACATCAAGAATATCATCCATGAGAGTGCAAAAGGTCACTAAAAAAAACACAAAGAAGGGAAAAAGCAAAATGGATATCATAAGAGACCCTGAAAATTTCACTAGAGCATTGAGAAGCCAAAGGAAAGGGAAGAGATGCTGAAGTAAAAGAGTTAAACAGAAGATTCAAAGGGTAGCTTGAGAAACAAAGCAAAGTATGATAATAGGATATGCAGAGAACTGGATTTGGAGGATAAAAAGAGAAGAATTCACTTGGCATTTCTCAAGCTGAAAGGACTCAAAAACAATTCAAGCCTAGAGTTGCAATACTTGGAGATGCTATGGGCAAAATCTTGGATGAAACAGGAAGCATCAAAAGATAATGCAGCATTATTCACAATAGCAAGAACATGGAAACAGCTCAAATGTCCATTAATAAATGGCTTGATTGAGGATCTATGGTACATTCACATGATGGAATACTATGTAGCAGTTAGAAGCAATGATTTTGAAAAATACTATATAACATGGAAGAGGCTAGAGCACATTATATTTAGTGAACTAACTCAGGCACATAAGAACAAATACCGTGTTGGACCATTATTGTAAAAACAGAAGAATAACTAGTGAGATCTGTACGGATATACAAAAGGGGAAGAGGAGAGGACAGGGCTGCTGTAGGGTGGGGGAGGAAAGGGGAAAATCACAGGATCTAAGAGTTTGGTGGATAGAGGAAGGGAGCAAAGGGGAAAATGTACATGAATGAAGCACAATAAAAAAGGGGGGGGATAAAATGGAGGGAATGCACAGAATCACTATATCAAAATGAACTGATCAACACTGAAATAGTTAGGAAGTACCATATGATCAAGAGCCAATGGTAATAAAGGAAGAAGTTTAGACTGCATTGAAAGCAATAGAAAAAAAAATAAAGTCCTTCTCTAGCCATTCGTTTGTTGATGGGCACTTAGGTT
>NW_006400093.1:1082148-1088594 GCF_000299155.1 Elephantulus edwardii | reverse complement strand
AGAAAAAAAAATAAAGTCCTGGGAATCGATGGGATACTAATTGCATGTTTCAACTAAAAGATGCAGTCCTGGACGCGCTCACCAGTCTATCCCAGAAAATTGTGAGGACAGTTGCCTGACCAACTGACTGGAAGAGGTTCATGTTTGTTCCAATTCCCAAAAAAGATGAATCAACAGAATGTGGAAATTGTTGAACAGTATCATTAATATCCCATGCAAGAAAGATATTGATGAAGATCATTTAAAAGTGGTTTGAATAGTACATAGAGAATTGCCAGAAGTTCAGTCTGGATTTAGAAGAAGCTGTGGCACCAAGGATGTCATTACTAGTGTCAGATGGATCCTGGCTGAAAGCAAAGAAGACTATCTGTTGTGCGTTATTGACTATCCATTTGATTGTGTGAATCATAAAAATAAGAATGGGACTCCAAGAACACTTTATTGTCTATATCTAGACCAAGAGGCTGGTATGCAAACAGAGCAAGAGTTTAAAATTAAGAAAGGTGTGCATCAGGATTGTATCCTTTTTTCATCCTTATTTAATCAGTATGCTGAGCAAATTATTATAGAAGGTAGACTCTATAAAGAAGAATGTGGCATCAAGATTTGAGTAAGACTCATGAATAACCTTTGTTATGCAGAAATACAACCTTGCTCGCTGAAAGTCAGGAAGATTTGAAGCACTGGCTGCAGAAGATAAAAATATCTTCAATATGGATTGTATCTCAATGTCAAGAAAACAAAAGTCTTGACCACTGGAATAATGGGCAATATCATGATAGATGGAGAAAAAAATGAAACTGTCAACAACTTCATCTTACTTGGATTCACAATTAACATCCTTGTTGCCAGCAGCCAGGAGACATTTTACTAGGAAAGCATGCAGTTAAGGACTTTTCCAAATTATTGAGGAGCAATGATGCCAGTTTGAGGACTAATGTGCACCTGATTTAGGCCATTGTCTTTTCAATTACTATGCTAATGCATCTGCGAGCTGGATAATGAATGATGACAGAAGGAAAACTGATGCTTTTGAACTGTGGTGTTGGAGGAGAATACTGAGTATCTCATGGACCAGCAAAAGAACAAAAATATTTTGGAGAAGGTGCAGCTCTTTGGAGAAAAGTTGATAAAATGTCATCTCACATATTTTGGGCATGTTGCTAGAAGAGGCTTTTCCTTGGAGAGAGACATGCTTGAAAGGTGATGGGTAAGTGAAAGAGAAGACCCTCTACCAGATGGATTGATACAGTGATTGAGCCAATGGGCTCATGTATTTCAGAGATTGTAAAGATGGTACAGGATAGAACAGGGTTCAGATCTGTTGTTCATAGGGTTGATATAGGTAATACTCAACTCGACAGCCTCTAACAACAACAACAACAATAACAACAACAACTTATTGCTGAAAGTGAGGAGGACTTTAAAAACTGGCTGTAGAAGGAAAATTAAAGACTATAGGCTTCATCTCAACATAAAAAAAGTAAAATCCCACCACTGGGCCAATAGACAGCATAATGATAGATGGGAAAGGATTGAAGTTGTTAAATATTTGACCTTATTTGGATCCACAATCAATACCCTTGGTACCAGCAGTAAAAAATAAAATAAAAAGACATTGAGACAATCCTCTGGCAAGGACCTCTCCAAAGTGCCAAAGAGCAAGGGTGTCAGTTTAAAGACTAAGGTGCATCTCATTCAGGTCACAGTGTTTTCCATTACTTGCTAAACATTTGAAAGTTAGACAATGAATAAAGATGACAATAGAATTGATGATTTTAAGTTGTCATGTCATAGACTGCCAAAACAACAAACAGGTATGTCTTGGAAATAGTGCAAATGGAGTGCTCTGTAAAGGCAAGGATGTTGACACTTTTTATCATGTTCCTTAAGCATGTTGTTAAGCGGCATCAGCCCTTAGAACAGTGGAGAATCAGTGAAAGAGAGGAAAAACTTCAACTTGATGGATTGACATGGTTGTTATAACAATAGGCTCAAGCATATCAAAGATGACGAGGATCCATAGGATGGCATTCACATCCATTTTCTGATCAGAGTGGTTATCAGTTGCAGTCAACTTAATAGCACCCAAAACCAGGAACAACAGCTTTAAAAGGTGGCCAAAGTTGTCTCATTTTTCTTAAGTATCATTGATTCAACAATGACTTACAACAACCCTATAAAAAACAGATCTGATCCTTGCCCCTCACGATCTCTGATATGTTCAAGCCCATTGTTATAGTCACTGTGTCAATCTATCCTGAGTGTCTTCATCTTCTTTGCTGACTCCTTTTACCTTACTCCAAAGGTCACTGTGAAGATCAAATGAAATAACAGAAATTAAGGTTATCACTTGAGGTACAAATTCAAAGTGACATATTCAAACAGAGAGTACGTTAATTGGCTTCTTCCAAAGCTTAATCACCAAACTGGAAACAAAAGAATGCCATATGAGATACTAATTGTTCTTATTATGTGCTGTTGAGTTGCCTACAACCCTTAGCGACCCTATGTATGGCAGCTCTGGAGCCTACCCTGACCTGAGCCAGTCTCACTGATTCCAACACACCTACCCCCATCACCCCAGTTTCTGGATCAATCCATCTCATCTGAGTCTTCCTCTCCTGCACATTCCATCCACCCTTCTGAGCATGGTGTCCTTCTCCAAGGATCAATCCCTCCTGGCCACATGCCCAAAGTAAGTGAGACGGGGCTTCAAAATTCTAGCCTCCAAGGAGAAATTTGGTTTCACTCTCTCCAAAACAGATCTATTTGTTCTCGTGGTGGTCTATGGTATGTTTGAGACTCTTCTCCAGCACCACAACCCGAAGGCATTGATTCTTCTTCTGTCATCCTTAGTCACTGTCCAATTCTCTGATGCATTGCAAGTAATTATGAAGACCATGACCTGAATTAGGCACACCTTAGTCTCTAGACTGACATCATTGTCTTTCAGTACACTGGAGAGCTCTCTGACAGCAGATTTTCCCCAGTGCAACTCACCTTTTGATTTCTTGACTGCTGATGCCAACCAAGAGTGTTGATTGCAGAGTCAAGCAAGCTGTAATTGTTAACAACTTCAATCTCTTCTCCATCTATCATAGTGCTGCCAATTGTCCCAGTGGTGAGAATCTTTTGTCTTCTTGATGTTGAGTCCATATTGAAGACTACAGTCTTCAATTGAAGACTATAGCAAGTACTTCAGGTCCTTCTCAGTTTCAGCAAGCAAGGTTTTATCATTTGCATAATATAGGTTCTTGATGAGTCTTCCTCCAACCCTGATGTCACATTCTGTTCTGCCAGTTATTATTCTAATTACAGAAAGCTATGGTGGCAAAGCCTATAAGGAATTGTGTGTTAACCCAAAGGTGAACTGCTCTGGCTTAAATCCACGAACTTAATCTGCAGGAGAAAGGTCGGTAATCTATTTCTGTGTGATTTACAGTCTATGAAAATCCACTGAAGAGTCAGCTTGAGTCACTTCTGACTTGATGGCAATAAAAGCAGGAGTGGTATTCACTTCCTAAACAACATGCCTCTGGAAACTCTATGAACTTTGATAAATGACAATAGTTATAGGAAGGCTTCCAGACTTTTTTCATAGGTTCGCTATGAGTGGTGCTCGACTCAACGGCAATCAACAACAACATTAGGCATCTACCAGACATTAAAGTTTACATAAATTATCTAATTTAATATTAGATATAGCATTGGGAAAATATGCTATCAGGGACCTCTCCAAAGTCCTAAAAGCAATGATATAAGTTTAAAGACTATAGTACACCTAGTTCAAGTAATAATCTTTCCAATCTCCTATCTGTAGCTGAGAGCTGGACAATGAATAAGAATGACAAAAGAACAATTGATGTCTATGAGCTGTGGTATTAGAAAAGAACAAGGGAGGAAGACCCTTTATGAGACGGATTGACTTAATGGCTGGGGTAGTTGGGAGAGGTGTGTCAGAGACCATGAAATTGGCTCAAGATAGAGGAGGATTCAAAGATGTTGTACATAGGGTCGCTATGAGTAGCAAGAGACTCAATGGCACATAACAACAAGTGACTATCTCATGGATTGGCAAGAGAACAAACAGGTATGTCTTGGAGAAAGTGCAGCCAGAGTACCCCTTAGAGGAAAGGATGGTGAAACTTCATCTCACATATTTTGGGCTTATTGTTAGGAGGGGCTTTTCCTTGGAAAGGGATACCGTGGTTGTAAAGGTGGAGGGTCAGAGAAGGCGAGGAAGACCTTCAACAAGATGGACTGACATAGTGACAATGGCAATGAACTCAAGTGTGTCAGAGGTAATATGGATAGCACAGGATAGTACAGTCATATTTGACTCAACAGCATCTAATATCAACAACAATAAGTTACTATTTAATGCTTAACAATATTAAATGTTAACAATGATGCAAGGAACATTATTCCTTCCTTTATTTTTTAAAAAAGAAAGTGAAACACTGAAAAGAAGCAGTAACACGTGATGGTACCATAAAAAGTAGGCAGGAGAAACAGGATTCAAAGTTAGGTTTACAAGAAATGCTGGCAAGGTTGTGGAGAAACTGAAGCCCTTATTCACTATTAGTGGAAGTGTAAAATGGTGCAACCACTGTGAAAGGCGGTGTGGCACTTTCTCAAAAAGTTGCAAATAGAGATACTATTTGACCCAGCAATTCTACTACTGGAAATATACCCCAAAGAGACCATAACTGCCACCCAAGCAGATATATGCACACCCATGTTTATCGCGGCTTTGTTCACAATAGGAAGGAGTTGGAAACAACCTAAGTGCCCATCTACAAACGAATGGATAGAGAAGCTGTGGTATATTCACACAATGGTATACTATGATGCATTGAAAAACAAGGAACTCATGCAATATTATTCAAAATAGGTGACCCTGGAGGACATTGTGCTGAGTGAAATATCTCAGTCACAAAAGAACAAATACTGCATTGTGCCATTGTTGTAAAACAGGACTTACATCAGGTTTGGGGTGAGACTGAGAAAGATGGGATAGATACTGCCCTGAAACAGACTGAGAGAGAAAACTGTTTAAAAGGATATGTGATTAGGTATTATTGTCATGACAGGAGTCCAGGATGAAGGCTGCATAGTGGAGTGGACCTTGAGGGAGGGATTTTGAAACAATGAAAGGATTTGTCTTTTGCTTTTCAAAGAGAAGAGTGTACTGGTGGGGAGAGGGGTGGGCAGGGAGAAAAGTACAGCAATGAATGAATGGGAATCCAAAGCCTCTGTAAATTTTCATTAAAATTAGTAAGAATAAAGAAAATTTTAAAGTCAGGTTTATTTAGTTACTAAGTCTATGCTTTTCTACTCTTTTCAGTCAAGGTCACATGATAAGTTTTCTGACTGTGTATATATGCAATAAGGTAGTCCTGGGGTCATAGTCTGTAAAGGTATTAAAAAAGCTGTACTACTCTGGTGATTCAAATCCACAAGAGAAAATCAAATCCTCAGGAAAAAGCTGAACAATCTCTTGTGCAATTTATAGACTAAAAAACCCAAAGTATGTTCAGCTATGAGTTAATTCCAACTCAACAGCAATGAAAGCTTATGTACATAGTGGAGTATAGATCACCTCAGCTTGACATTCAAGATTTTTCAAATAAGGTACACATTGTTTACCTTTCCAATCTCATCTCCCAATATGACTTCTTTCTTTTCCTCTTTCCTTCCATTTACCATTGTGTAGGCCATGGTTTGGCCCTTTCTCATAGTTAATGAAAATCATCTTACTTGAAGTAGAAAAAAAATATTCCTATTTCAACGGTCTCATTGTTTATCACATTCCTTTATATCTGATGTTAAAATTGGAATTTATATGTTTAACATGATCTTATACACAAACCCAAACTTTTCCTCAGCATAGGAGGAAGAATCATAGCCCAGTAGCAGTTCCCACACAATCTGGAATGAGAAGACTACGAAACAGGTGTAGGACTGAGTTTGTACACTGTCAAGCAAGAGTCATCAACCTTTCTAAGCAATACTAGTTGGTGTTATCTAGCCATGTCCTTGAACCCATGATGTTATTGTTATAGTTGTGTACTACTAAATTGGAAATGATCCGTAGTTTACCCTCCAACAGGTTTTCAGAGGCAGTAAATCACATGGGAGGAGATAATCCATGAAGCAAATGGTGGACTTCAACCATGTACCTTAGGGTCATATATTTATTACAATGAAAAGTGCAAGGAGTTGGAGTCAGAAAACCAAAAGGGCTGAACTCGCTCAGCATATCTTAAGCTCAAGGAACTGAAGAACAAATTCACCACTATCATTCAAATATATGCACCAACAACCAGAGCCAAGGAAGAGGAGATTGAAGATTTTTACCAACTTTTACAATCGGAGATTGATCGAACATGCAACCAAGATGCATTGATAATAATGGGTGACTGGAATGCAAAAGTCGGGAA
>NW_006400093.1:1071760-1079852 GCF_000299155.1 Elephantulus edwardii | reverse complement strand
GCGACTCGACGGCACATAACAACAACAACAACACCTTAGGGTCAGCAGAGGAATTTAATACCGCTAAGCCACCAGATCTCCCTATAGGCTAGTTATATTATTCATAATCTTCTACTAAACTTATTGAGGAGATCAGTTGCATCATACAACTATTCACAGTTTCTAGGCTCCCTACTTGACAGTAAGAGGATTCCTTTCTTGCTTTTGTGTCTTGTTTTTGTTGTTATATACCATGATCACATTTTTGGGGGGGATGAATTTAGATCTCTTCGAGTCAGTTTGCCAAGCCGTTGTCCTCCAGATTTCTTGGGACAGTCTGGTGAGCACATCCAGGGCAGCATCTGTTTGTTGAAATATGTGAATTGCTATGCTGTCAATTCCTGGTGCCATGATTTTTGCCTATTCTTTCAGAGCAGCCTGAACTTCCTCCTTCATCACCATTGACTCTTGAGCATATGTTGTTTACTGAAATTCGTCTGTGTCAGCCAATTGTTTTTGGTACAGTAACTCTGTATACTCCTTCCAGTATATTTTAATGCTTCCTGGATCATTTAATATTCTGCCCATAGCAACCTTAAGTATTGCAACTTGAGGCTTGAATTTGTTCTTCAGTTCCTTCAGCTTAAGAAATGCCAAGTGAGTTCAGCCGTTCTGATTTTTGGACTCCAGCTCTTTGCACATTTCATTATAATTCTTTGCTTTGTCTTCCTGCACTGCCCTTTGAATTCTTCTGTTCACATCCTTAACTTCTTGATTTCTTCACTTTACATTGACTTCTTGGTGCTCAGTTGCAGTATTCAGACTCTTCTGACATCCACTTCAGTCTTTTCTTCCTCCTTTGTCTTTGTAATGACCTTTTGTATTCTTCTGGGATGATGTTCTTTATATCTTCCCACATCTCACCTGGTCTTTGTTCATTAGTATTCAAGGTCTCAAACTTGTTCCTAAGATGATTTTGAAATTCAGGCAGTATAGACTCAATGCCAAATTTTGGTTCCTGTGGATTTGATTTAACCTTGTTTAGCTTTAGTTTGAACTTGCATTATGAGTAGTTAATGGTCTGTTCCACAATCAGCACCTGGCCTCGTTTTCACAGCTGATAATGAGCTTTTCCAGAGTCTTTCCACAGATGTAATCAATCTGATTCCTGTGCATACAATCAGGTGAAATCCATGTGTATAATCTGCTTTTATGTTTCTGATAAAAAGTCCACATAAAATTGAGCCAATGAGGCCAAACATACCTCTACATACTCCTCCCACATTCTTCTCACAATTCTGACACTAACTGTCCATTTCAGGACTTCTGTGCCTCTGTTATTTGGTCCACTAATCTCTTGCAATGGCCATTCAGAACTCACAGACCATATTCACAATTATAGGACTTATTAGGCAAGTAGTAGGTTACAATTCAGGGTGAAAATAAGACCTATAATTCTTTAGTCAAAACAGTTTCTCAGATGTGCCCAAAGGCCCTTGGATCTTTTCTCCAGTGGTTTTGAGTTAGTGTTCAACTTAAGCATGGAAAGTGGCAAAACGGATTCATTCTCTCAATATTAGTTGTAATGTTAACCTAAAATTTGGCTTTTTATTTTTTTTAAAGCCATTACAGTTAGCCACCTCTGGTCTCTAGCTACCTTAACTGCAGATACATGGTTTTACAAATCAGCATAGTCTTGCAAATCACCAACAGAGATGATATTAGGATAAGTGAAAGAGAGTTTCCCACACTGAGCAGCAAGAATTGAGGTAAGATGTGTAGTGGCAAGACCCTAGTGAGAGTAAGACCCTAGTGGTGCAGAGACTGTGGCATTTCTGTAGAGAAGCAGTGGCAAGGTACGACCTGAGGCTCTTTGCATTTTGTGCTGGCCACAGTTAAAGGTTTGGCTGTTCTTGACGAATGTTTAAAGGAGAAGCTGACTTGTATCAGCTCTGAGGCAAACCGTTTTAGATGATTTGGTTATAACTACTGAGGCAAACTTTGCTGGATGATTTGGATTTGACTACTGAACTGAAACAACTGCTTGGTCTTACTGAGGAATTGTACCTTGAAACTTGGGGGGCTAAAACTTGAATTTGCACAGGTATACTTGGCCTCCTCCTCTCCTCAACTTATTTCCTAATAAACCCCATTGTTGGTACTATAACTGTGAGTCTGTAAGTTAGCAATGAATAAATGAAACTTTTACTGTTACTGTAGCTCTAGAGACACGATAGGGCTCGGCTTTATTTTTATCTGCTTTCTCCTCTGTGGCAGTGGGGGCTGTGCTGTTCGTACCCCCCTGGCACTTTCAGATAGATGCTTATGGCTCTGTACCTTCATGTACCATTTTTTATCCTTTAGACAGTTGTTGTTGTTGTTGTTAAGTGCTGTTAAGTCGTAGACAACTCGTAGCAACCCTATGAACAAAAGACTTGAACACTTTTTTTAAACTTGCATTATAAAAATTAATTTTTTTAATTTAATTTAATTTTATTTTATTTAATAATTTTAATGAACATTTACAGAGAGTTTGGATTATTTTTTAAAACGTAAACAGAAAAATACCATTGAAACTATCAACAAGTCCAACAGTTGGTTCATCCTCAGTTTTGACAGGCAAGGTAGTGTCATCTGCATAACACAAGTTGTTGATGAACCTTCCTCAAATTTTGATGTTCCATTCCTCCTCATAAAGTCCAGTGTCCCAAATTATCTGTTTCATGTATACAATGAAAAAGTGTGGAGATAGGATGCATCCCTGATGCACCCTTTTTCTGATTTTGAACTATGCATTGTTTCCTTGCTCTGTTCTTTGTTTGCTTCATGGTCCAAGGATAGGTTTCACAGAAGCACAATCAAGTGTTCTGGGATTCCCATTCTTCTCAAAATTATCCACAGTTTGTTGTTATCCACACAGTCTAAAGTATTGCACAGTCAATGAAACACAGGTGGACATTGATCTGGCACTATCTTTTTTCAGCAAAGATCCATCCGACATTGGTTATGATGTCCCTAGTGCCATGGCCTGTTATAAATCCAACTTATATTTTTGGTAATTCTCTGTAGACATATTTTCCAGTCTTTCTGGATAATTTTCAGCAAGATCTTGCCTGTGTGTGATATGAATGATATTGTTAGATAATTTCCACACTCTGTGGGATTACCTTGGTTTGGAATGAGAATAAATATGAATCTCTTCCAATTAGTTGGCCAGGTGTTTGTCCTCCAGATTTCTTAGCACAACCTGGTGAACACATCTAGGGAAGCATCTGTTTGTTGAAATGTGCCCATTGGTATTCCATCAATGCCCAGGGCTTTATTTTTTTTATTGTTTGTTTTTGTTTTTTTTTTTTAGGGAACTGTCCAAATTACTATTTTTTGTTTGTTTGTTTGTAAACATCGGGATTTTATTAATGTTGGGTGTTGGGTTGGTTTTTTTTTTTTACACCCAACTCTCTTTACTAGGAGGGTTGGGGTGGGGGGGGCACCCCCCACAGGGCCCAGCGTGCTCATCGTCCCTGCTTCTTAGACTTGAACACTTCTATAACTTGCATTGTTTCTCCAAGTTCATAGTGTTTCCAGAGGCAAGCTATTTCAGAAATGGATGCCACTCCTGCTTCCAAACTTGTTTTAATCGGGGAGCTCCACTAATAATTGTCCATCATGGGCAGCCATTATGGCATCTGAGACCCCCATGGCACAAGGTCAGCTTCACAGCAAACCCAGATTACTTCAGCACAGCAAATTGACAGAAAAGTGCTATACAACTTAGAAGAATGTTCCTCCAAATTATAGTAGCAAAGGATTAAAAAATCCCTCGAACTCGACTTATTAAATATAAGGGCCCTCTAGGAGGTTTTGTTGACTCTTTAATAATAATAATAAAATAATAATAATAAAGGGGCAAAATTCCACAATGATCCTCAACCAAAACAAGAGAGCCTATAATAGAGTCGAGTCACTTCACCCAGTTTCTACACAAATTTCTACAGTAGTAAACACAAATTGTTTGCGTGACACTACCAAAAAGCTGTTATTTACCTATGTAATATTATTAACATAATCCAGTACCAACAATCAGGAAATCAGGAGACGTATTGCATTGGACAAGTTCACTGTCGGGGCCCTCTCCAAAATACTGAAGGCCAATAATGTCAGTTTGAAGAAAAAGGTACGCCTGATTCAGGTCATGGTCTTCCCAATCACCTGATATACAGCAGAAAGCTGGACAATGAATAAGGATAACAGAAGAATAATTAATGCCTTTGAGTAGTGGTGCTGGAGAAGAGTGCTGAATATCCCATAGACTGCCAAAAGAGCAAACCGATATGTCTTGGAGAGGGTGCACCCAAGGTGCTTCCTGGAGGCAAAAAATGTGTGAAACTTTGTCTCTCTTACTTTGGACACATAGCTAGGTGAGTGTATTTCTTGGAAAGGGACATTATGTTTGGAAAGATGGAGGGTCAGTGAAGGAGAGGAAGACTACCAATGAAATGGATTGATACAGGAACTTCAGCAATGGGTTGTAGTGTCAGAGATGATACCGATGGTACAGGATAGGGCAGGGTACAAGTCTGTTGTTCATAGGGTTACTATGAGTCAAACTTAATAGCACCTAACAACAACAACAACAACAACAATACCATCTGCCCCTCACCCTAGCTTGCCCTTCACCCTCGCCCAAAAGACACCTGTTTTTACCCTTCCCAGGTCATGCTGGGCCCATGAGACTTCACCACCCAGAAGACAGCAGTTTTGACCCCACTTCTGCAGGGATCTACTACTTGGAAGATAACCATTTTGTCTCCACCTCAGCCTTACTGGGCCTATATATCTTCAGCAGGAATCTAGGACCTAGAAGACCACTGTTTTGACTCTGCCCCCTCTTTGGACACCAGGGCCATTTTGTACAGAGCACTGGCATCTAATCCATCACCATAACCTTAGTATGCTCATACAGGATGTTATCCTACTGTACCAGCCTTGGGTCTCAACCCAAAGGCTCCAGCATCCACTTGGGGCCCTATCCTGCCATACCACCACAGGCCTCAACTTGGCCCTGTACCATATTTATTCTTGATTTTTTGTTAGAGGTGTAACACTTATCTGTCAGTTTGTTGTTTTGGGGGTATGGCTTGGATAATTCTAATTACTTTATAGCTTAGAGATGTATATGTTTGCTTATTTAACATTCATTCTTATTAGTACAGCACTTGTCTGTTGGTTTGCTGTACTGGGGTAACTTGTGGGTTGTAGTGATGCTGGAAGCTATGCCACCAGTGTGTCCAATGCCAGGAAGGTTGTTCATGGTGGACAGGCTTCAGCAGAACTCCCAGATTAAGACAGATAAGGAAGCAAGATTGGCATCACTTCTCAAATAACAGGCATCTGAATATCCTATGTGTACATATATAGAAACATAGGTAGCTATATATTGTATTAGAGGTAGAACCCAGATTGAAAAGTCAATCGAAATTATGAAAAACATCCGGAAACATCTGTTAATGAGTAGAACATATAATTTACATAGTATAACTATAGAAAATTGTTGTTATTGTTATGTGTCAAAAAATCAACTACAATTCATACTTTATAAACAATAGCTCTGAATCCTGCCCTATCTTGAGTCAATCTCATTTTTTCTGGTACATGTGCTCCCATTGCTACAGTCACTGTGTCAGTCCATTTCACCCAGGATTTTCCTCTCCCGCACTTACCCTCCCATCCTTCTTCTAAGCATGATGTCCTTCTCCAAGGACTGGTCCCTCTGGGCAACATGCCCAAAGTATATGAGATAGAGCTTCACAATCCTTGCCTCAACTTGTTTCACCCTCTCCAGGACAGATCAGTTTGTCCTCTTGTCAGTCCATGGTATTTTTAGTACTCTTACTGAGCACCACAATTCAAAGGCATCAATTCTTCTTCTGTAACTTTAGTCACTGTTCAGCTCTCAGATGCATAGCAACTACTTGAGAAGACCGTGGCATGGATCTGGTGCACCTAAGTCTATAGAATGACATCATTGCTCCGTAGCATTTTTTTTTAGATCTCTGACAGCAGATTTTCTCAAAGCAAGTGACCTTTTGATTTCTTGACTGCTGGTGCCAAGAGTATTGATTGTGACCATGAACAAGATGAAATTATTAACAACCACAATCTCTTCTCCATCTCTCATGATGCCATCAACTGGCCCAGGGGTAAGAATCTTTGTTTTCGTGATGCTGAACTTCAGTCCATATTTCAGACTGTAGCCTTTGTCCTTCCACAGTGAATGCTTCAAGTCTTCCTCAGTATCAGGGAGCAAGGTTGTTTCATTTACATAATGTAGGTTGCTGAAGAGTCTTCCTCCAATCTTGATGTCACATTCCTCCTGATAAAGTCCAGCCTCCCAGATGATCTGTTCTGCATATAGATTGAAAAAGTATGCATAAAAGATACATTTCTGACACAATCCCTTCTTGATTTTGAACCATGCACTTTCCTGGTATAAGTGTAGTTTTCACACAAGCACAATCAAGTGTTCTGGGATTCCCATTCTTCTCAATGTCAGCCACACTTTGTTGTGATCCACACAGTCAAACGCCTTTGCATAGTCAATAAAACACAAGTCTACATTCTCCTGGTACTCTCAGCTTTCAGCCAAGATCCATCAGACATTGGCAATTATATTTCTAGTGACATTAACCTCTTCTAAACTCAGTTTGGATTTCTGGAAGTTCTCTGTCAATGTACTGTTACAGTCTTTTTAAAAAAATAATCTTCAGTAAGATTTTGCTTGCTTGTGATACTAGCGATTCAAGCCATGGTCTTTTCAATCACTTGCTATGTATGTATTTGTGAGTAGAACAATGAGTAAGGATGACAGAAGAAGAATCTATGCCTTTGAGATGTGGTGTTGGAGAATATCCTATAGACTGGCAAAAGAACAAACAAATTTTGGAGAAAATGCAGCCAGAGTGCTCCTAGGAGGCAAAGGTGACAAAGATTTGTCTTCTTGTTGTTACTTTGTGCCGTCGAGTTGCCTGTAACTCATAGTATAATAGCTCTGAAGCCTGCCCTCTCCTGAGCCAGTTTCACTGACTCTGACACACTTAACCACATTGCCCTAGAGAGGAGAAGATATTCTTTGGAAATGGATATCATGCTTGGAAAGGACGTGGGTCAGCAAAAAGAGGAAGTCCCTTAGCCAGATGAATTGACACAAGAACTGCAGCAATAGGCTCAAGTGTGTCAGAAATTATGAAGATGGTAACAGATAGGATAGGGTTCAGATCTATTATTCATGAGTCATATAATGAATCATATTCGACTCAATGGCACCTAATAACCACAAAATCTTGCCTTGTGGTGAAAATCAAAACCAAAATCTCAGAAAGACATGTTGAAAAATTAATCTAGTCCATGTACATAATACAGTCAAGAGACAGAAAAGAGAATTGACATAATAGTTAACAAAGATAATGCTTATGTCTTATCTTGCTGAGTAGCAACTATAGTTTTAAAACTTGTAAAATACTATCTATACATATTTCTCAGAGTCCATCATGAAGAAGAGTGAAGAAAAATCAAGGATAAATAGAAATAATTAGTCCAAAAGACTAATTATGGAACTTGAACCTCATAAACCTTGACACCGGAACTAGATGGTGCTTGACTACCACTGTTGACTTCTCTGAAAGTGATCATAGTAGAAGGTCTGGGGCAGAGTGCAAGAAAAACGTGGAACAAAACTAAAAATTACCGTCTTTTGGGAATTATAAAGATTAGTGGTGCCCGTGAGACTATGGATATTAGTTAACTCTTCAATACTGGAACTTACCACTGTGGCTCAATTTTCATATAGGTTTAAAAGGTGAATGATAACACTAAGGAAATACTGGCTCTATAGAAAAATGAACTATATAAGATTAAAATAATATGGTGCCACTGTTGTAGAATGAGGCTGGCATTGAGGTCGGGGTAAGACTGAGAAAAACTGGATGAAATATGTTTACGGAATTGAAGTCTATGGGGGAGAGAAGAGTCTAAAAGAATTATATTGTAGGGCATTATTTTTATCGTATGAGTATGCAATGAGGGTTGCAGAGTGGATTATATTTGGGGGTAGGGG
>NW_006400093.1:1054164-1069442 GCF_000299155.1 Elephantulus edwardii | reverse complement strand
GGTTTAATTTTCCTCAGCTTCAGCTTGAACTTGCATATGAGTAGTTGGTGGTCTGTTCCACAATCAGGTCCTTGCCTAGTTTTCACAGCTGATATTGAGCTTCTCCAGCGTTTTTTACGCAGATGTAATCGGTCTGATTCCTATGCATACCCCCAGGTGAAATCCATGTGTATAACCTGCGTTTATGTCTCTTAAAAATCGTATTTGCAATGAATAAGTCATTGTGCAAAATTCAGTCATTCTATCTCCAGCCTCATTTCTGTCACCAAGTCCATGTTTTCCGAATACTGATTCTTTTCCCCTGTTCCCCACTTTTGCGTTCCAGTCACCCATTATTATCAATGCACCTTGATTGCATGTTCGATCGATCTCCTGCTGTAAGAGTTGGTAGAATTCCTCTATTTCTTCTTCTTTGGCTCTGGTTGTTGGTGCATATATCTGAATGATAGTGGTATTCACTGGACTTCCTTGTAAGCGTATGGATACAATCCTATCACTCACAATGTTGTACTTCAGGATGGATCTAGAAATTTCTTTTTTAACTATGAAAGCAACCCCATTTTCCCTCACCTTTTCATCTCCAGAATTATATATCATATGATCGTCTGACTCAAAATGCCCCATGCCAGTCCATCTCATCTCTCCAATGCCTCATATGTCAATATTTATGCGTTCCATTTCTTTCTTAACAATTTCTGATTTTCCTACATTCATGGTTCTCACATTCCATGTTCCAATCACTAGTGTCTGCTTACAACTGTTCCTCTTCCTTTGTAGAAAAATTAATGAAAAGAAGAACATAAGAAGGAATGCAAAGATTGTTTGCAATATGGGTATTATAATAAATCTCATAAGACAAAATTCATATGAATAGCTCAAGGAAAACCAATTTGCTACATGAACCAAATCACAAAAATTACTTTTATTCACAGTCATATTGAAGTTGCACAATATTAAACAAGCACGTGAGAGCCAAAATATGACTGAGTGTATCCTAACTAAATTTACAGACTACTTTATTAATAGAATTAGTATAGTAAGCTCTAATTGCTGAAGTTGGAAGGAGGAGTGGAATCCACTTCCATAACAGCCTGCCTCCGGAAACCCTATGAACCTGGAGAGAGGATGAAAGGCACCCGAGAGTCGAGGACTCTCCTTCATAGGGTCGCTATGAGTCGCCTGCGAATCTACGGCACTTAACAACAACAACAACAACAACAACAGCAATTGCTGAAGATCAGATGAGTTGTGAGATATAAAAAAATAGCATAAATGAAGAAAACAAAATATTTCAGTCACATAAGGACAAATATTACATGGGGCACTATTGTGGTAATAGAAGGATAACTGACCAAAATAAGTACAAATGTCAGAAAAAGGAAGGGGGAAGGTAGAAGTCGGGGAAGAAAAACTGGAAGGGAGAAAAATCATTGGGATAGCAGAGATTAGTAGAGGGTTTTAAAGATTGGAAAACGTTCAATAGGGACTTGAAAAGATGGGAGGATAATAGGCATAGAGCAATGATAATTAGTTATATAAAATATAATACATATGAATGTGCAAAACACAATGTACGTGAATGAAACACAACATATATGAATTATTATGTAAAACACAAAGTACACATACAAAATATTATGTAAACAAATGAGTATATTCAAACTCTAAAACTTTCTCTAGAATGTAGAGATACTAAATCAAATTGGAATGAGGAAGTAAGAGACTTGAATAAGTGTCCAAGGATAGCTAGAGAAGACAAAACTAAGTTTTACAACAAATGTGCAGAAACTCACATTTTGGAAATCCAAAGGAAGAACACGTTTAACATTCCTCAGGCTGAAAGAACTGGGGAAAAAATAATTCAAGCCTCAACTTGCAATACTGATGGATTCTATAGGTAAAATATTGAATGAGTCAAGAAACATCAAAAGAAATTGGAAAAAATACACAGTCACTGTACCAATAGGAACTAGTGGGTTTTTTGTCATTTCAGAAAGCAGTGGTATTGAAGGAAGGTGTTTAAGCTGCACTGAAGTCATTGGAGAAGACCAAGGATCCAGGAATTGAGATGTTTCCGCAAATGAATGTGTTCATTCATCTAGGCAAAGAAATTTTGATGAAAAGCTACCTCACCAAAAGACTGAAAGATATCTATTATTTGTTCTCATCTCAAAGAAAAGAGACCTATCAGAATTAGGAAATTTTCAAGTAATGGCATTAATATTAGAACCAGGCAAAATCTTGCTAAAGATAAAAACTGGAGGAGCAGTATATCAACAGGAAACTATCAGAAATTCAGATTGGATTCAGAAGAAAATATGGAACAAGGGTTATCTCTAGAACATGTAGTTGTGCTCTCGTAAAACCTGTACACAAGGGAGCTTTGGTGGCCTACTGGGTTAGAAGCTGTACTGCCAGTACAAAGGCAGGCACTTTGAATATACT
Organism: Elephantulus edwardii; assembly: GCF_000299155.1. NCBI lineage: Eukaryota > Metazoa > Chordata > Mammalia > Macroscelidea > Macroscelididae > Elephantulus > Elephantulus edwardii. Next base: position 1,066,997 of record NW_006400093.1, on the reverse strand, counting down.
AACAGTTCCATGGGAAAAAGATGGGCAATCTCCTCCCTTGCAATTAAAGCCTACTGGATGGTCAGCGATGAGTCTGTTTCAACTAGATTACACATAACACCAACATCAACAATAGCAGAATCTGTACACAGACCAAGAAACAAACATTCAAACAGACCAAAGGGATATTGTTTGGCTTAAAATGGTGAAAGATGTGCATTAGGGCTGTATTATTTTCTCATATTTATTGAATTTGTATGCTGATCAAATATTTTAAAAACTTGGAGTATACGAAGAATAACACAGTATTAACAATCTGCAAGATGCACATGACACAATAAGACTTCAAGTACTTACTTAAGAAGCTCAGAGATTAGTACAGATTTACACTTCAGCACAAAGTAAACAAAACCCCTCACAACTAGGCTAATAGATATCATGAGCAATGGAGAAAAGACTGAAGCTGTCAAGTATTTAATTTTAATTGGATCTATAATCAATGTACATGGAAGCAGCAGTCAAGGATTCAACCAATGAACTGCACTGGGAAAATATGCAGCCAAGTACTTCTTTAGAAGTTAGCCATGTAAATTGATAAGAACTACACCACCCGGGCTGCCCACCAAAGGGCCTCTTTAAAGTGCTAAAAAGCAAACATGCCACTTTAAAGAATAAAGTCCATTTGACATGAGCCATAGTGCTTTAATAGATTCACAGGCATTTGAAAATTGGATAATGAGTAAGGAACACTGAAGAATAATTCTTACCTCTAAATTACGGTGTTCAATATGGATTGAAGCTTAACATCAAGAAGAAAAGCTTCTCACCACTGAGACAATTGCACCATAAAAGAGGGAGAAGAGATTACGATTGTTAATAATTTCAGCTTGCTCGGCTTCAGAATCAACACTCTTAGAACCAGCAGTCAGGGAATCAAAAGACGAATTGCACTGGGAAAATCTGTGGTCAAGGACCTCTCCAGAGTACTGACGAGCAACCATGTCAGTCTAAAGACTAACATGCACCTGATCCAGGCCATAGTTTTCAAAATTACTTGTTATACATCAGAGAGCTAGACAGTAACTAAGGATGATAGAAGAAGAATAAATTCATTTGAGTTGTGGTGCTGGAAAAGAATATTGAACATACCACGGACTGCCAAGAGAATAAATAGGGACTGCCAAGAGAATAAATAGGTCTGTTTTGGAGAGGGCGAAACCAAGTTTCTCCTGGAAGGCAAGGATTTTGAAGCTCCATCTCACATATTTTGGGCACATGGCCATGAGGTACCAATACTTGGAGAAGGACCGCATGCTTGGAAGGGTGGAGGTACAGTGCAAGAGAGGAAGTCCCTGGATAAGATAAATTGACACAGTAAGGAGGGTAATGGGGGTAGGTGTGTCAGAGTCAATGAGACTGGCTCAGGACAAGACAGGCTTTAGAGTTATTGTTCATGTTTTCCAATTACTGATCCTTCTTCCTTGTTCCCAACTTTTGTATTCCAGTCACATTATTATTATTATTATTATTATTATTATTAATGGATATTGGTTGCATGTTTGGTTGATTTTCAACTGCAAAAGTTGGTAGAAATAATCTATTTCCGCATCTTTGGCTCTGTTATTTGTGCTTATACTTGACAGTGGTATTAACAGTTCTCCCTGGTATGCATATGGTTATTATCATTGTTGCTCACAACATGGTGTTTTAAGATAGATCTAAAAATAGTCTTTTTAACTATGAATATGACACCTTTCTTTTTCACCTTTTCATTTCCAGTGTAGTAAATTATGTGATTGTCTGATTCAAAATGTTCTATGTCAATTCATCTTTTGTCAATGCCTAGTATGTCAATCTTTATACATACTACTATTTCTTTTTTTACAATATCCAATTTTCATACATTCATACTTCTCACATTCTACATTATAATAAATAGCGACTATTTCCCTATTTGGATGCCTCTAATTTCCTTCTTTTGCCTTATTGCTCTTTCTAAGACTTACAATACTATAATGAATAGAAGCAGTAATAGTGGACATCTTACCATGTTCCTGTTCTCAAGAGGAATAACTTTAATCTCTTTCTATTGAGAAAAATGTTGGCTCTTGGTTGTCACTGTGTGGTGGTGCTCCATCCACATACACAATTTCATGTTACTTAGATCCAAAATTAACACACTTGGTACTAGCATTCAAGAGATTAGGACATATATTGCACTGGTAAAGTCAGAAATCAAGGATCTCTTCAAATCATTGAGGAGCAATAATGACAGTTTGAGGACTAAGGTACAACTGATTTAGGCCATGGTCTTCCCAAACACCTGGTGATCTGGACAATAAATAAGGATGACAAGAGAATTGATGTATTCGAGCTGTGGTGTTGGAGGAGAGCACTGACTAGCCCATGGACTGCCAAAAGAATAAATGTGTCTTGAAGAAAGTGAAGTGAGAGTGTTTCTTGGAAGCAAAATGTTGAAGTTTAATCTCACACACTTTGGGCATGTTGCTAGGAAAAGCTACTCTTTGGAGAGGGACATCTTGCTTGGAAAGGTAGAGTGTTAGCAAAAAAGACTAAGACCGTAAACCATGTGGATTGACACAGTGACTGCCACAATGGGCTCTAGTGTGTCAGGAAGTGTGAGGATGTCACAGGATAGAACAGGGTCCAGATCTGTTTTTCATAAGGCTGCTATGAGTCATGCTTGACTAGACAGCATCTAACAACAATATGTTGTGGTTGGTGCTTCTGGTCTGTAGCTAGCATGAAAGTTTGTCTCAGCTGGAAATCTTGTTGGGAGGCCAACTCACCCTGTCTGACGTCCTCTGCAGTCTCATGGCTGGTGGGAAAGCGCATCTGGCTGGGGATCTCACCTTTTCAGGGAAGAGAGCATATTGCCCTGCCTGAACTTCTTTCTTGTCCCATCCCTGGTGAGAAAACTAACATCATTGGGGAGCTCACCTCTTCAGGGAAGGGGAGGGCTAGCTCACTTTTGAAGGGAAAGGAAGGGAGGGGAGGGGAGTGGTGGAGAGGGAAAGGAAGAGAAGGGCAGGGTTACTTGCTCTATCTAAAGTTCTCTCTGAACCCATGGCTCAACAGAAACTTCTTAAGCCTGCTCTGAATGTTTCTGGAGTACTGATCCTTCTTCCCTGTTCCCAACATTTATGTTCCAGTCACCCATTATTATTAATGCATCTTGGTTGCATATTCAAGCATTATTTGACTGCAATGTTGTTGTTGTTGTTGTTGTTATGTGCTATCAAGTTACTTGAAACTCATAGCGACCCTATGTACAACAGCCCTAAACTCTGCTCTGTCCTGTGCCAATCGCACTGTCTCTGACACTCCCATCCCGATTACCCCAGTCACTGAATCAATCCACCTCATAGAGGGCCTTCCCCTCCTGCGCTGTCCCTCCGCCCTCCCAAGCACGATGTCCTTCTTCTCCAAGGACCGGTCTCTCCTCACAACATGTCCAAAGTATGTTAGATGGAGCCTCAGAATCCTTGCCTCCAAGGAGCCACCCAGTTTGACCCTTTCCAGGACGAATCTGTTTGTTTTCCTAGCAGTCCGTGGTACTCTCAATACTCTTGTCCAGCACCACAGCTCAAAGGCATCAATTCTCCTTCTATCCTCCTTAGTCATTGTCCAACTCTCTGATGCATAACAAGTGATTGCAAAGACCATGGCCTGTATTAGACTCACCTTAGTCTCCAGAGAGACACCATTGCTCTTCAGTACTTTGGAGAGGTCACTAACAGCAGACTTTCCCATGACATTGTGCCTTTAGTTAGTAGAAATCACCTTTTTTTTCTCATTGACTGTGGTCATTGGTGTATATATTTGAATGATAGTTGCATTAGCAGTCTATATTATCTTCAATAATCCTCTCCAGCATCACAAATCAAAGGCAATGATTATTCTTCTTCCATCCTTAGTAATTGTACAGATCTCTGATGCATAGCAAGTAACTGTGAAAACCATGAACTGAATCATGGCACACCTTAGTCTCCAGACTGACATCAGTGCTCTTCAGTGCCCTGCAGAAGTCCCTAACAGCAGATCTACCTAATGCAATTTGTCTTATGATTTCCTGGCTGCTGGTACCAAGAGTATTGATTGTGGAGCCAAGCAAGCTGAAGCTGCTAACAATCTCAATCTCTTCTCCGTCTATCATCATGCTGCCAATTGGCCCTGTGGTGAGAATCTTTGTTTTCTTGATGTTGATCTTCAATCCATACCGAAGGCTCCAGGCCTTGACCTGCAGCAAATGTCTTAGGTCCTTCTCAGTTTCAGAAAGCAAGGTTGTGTCACCTGCATAATGCAGGTCCCTCCAATCCAGATATCGCATTCCTCCTCATAGAACTCAACCTCCTGGATGATCGCTTCCGCATATATATTTAAAAGGTATGGAGATAGAAAGTATCCCTGATGTTCACCTTTCCTGATTTTGAACCATGCAGTGTTTCCTTGCTATGTTTTTACGACTGACTCCTGGTCCAAGTATAGGTTTCCCCATAGGCACAATAAAGTGTTCTGGGATTCCTGTTCTTCTCAAAGACAACGAAGAGAACAAGTAGATTCATCCTGGAGAGGGTGAAACCAACTTGCTCCTTGGAGACAAGGATTCTGAAGCTCCATATGACATACTTTGGGCATGCTGCAAAAAGGGACCAGTCCTTGGAGAGGGGCATCATGCTTAGAAGAGTGGAGGAACAACACAATAAAGGAAGACCCTGGATGAGATTAACTGACTCAGTGAGTGGGGTAATGGGATTAAGTTTGTCAGAGACAGTGAAGTTTAGCTCAGGATACGGTAGTGTTCAGGGCTGTTGTGCATAGGGTAGCTGAGTCTCAAGTGACTCAGTGGCATATAAAAACTACCACCATGGTATTAAAAGGTCTTTTTGTATGTGCATGGACATTGTCCTGTTATTTATGACATTGTATTTCAAGATGGATCTAGAAATGGCTGTTTTAATGCAAGCAGCCTTAGTTTTCCTCACCTTTTCATCTCCAGCATAGTAGATCATATGACCATCTGATTTAAAACGTCCCTTGCCAAATCATCTTATTTCACCAATTCCTACTATGTCGATATGCATTCAATTTCTTGCTTACCAATGTCTAATTTTTCTACATTCATACTTCTTACATTCCAAGTTCCAATCATTAGTGTCTGCATACAACTGTTACTCCTCTTCTGTGTTTCCCAATACGAGGGCTCAGCGCCAGGTGCCATATCTGCTATCTGCTATAAGTGTGCTCTGTTGTATACAGGGGTTTTTAAAAAACCTGCCATTTTGGAAGTGGATGACCAATCCTTCATCCTAGACTGTCTTAATTTGGATGCTCAGCTTCAGAACAATATCTGACCAACTAGCATTTTCCTGAAAGGAGATAGGACATTTCCCCATCACAAAAGTAACCAAGGGATTCCGTGTCAGTCCCCTTCTTTGGTACATGTGCCTTGGTCCAGTCCCTTTCCAGGTTCCATGAGCATCCCCTTCCATCCTCTACCTAGCCCAGCCAGCACCTACCATTCCACCCACTTCCCACTCCCGCCCCCACACCAACCCTTATTGGCTCAGGCCTCAAGTCATCTCCAAGATGCCTCATGCCTCGCACTGCTGCTGGTCTCTCATGCTGCTGCCAGTCTCTTCCGAGTTTAGGAGGCTCTACCGGAGGCTGGGCTCTATGAAATGGAGTGTGACATCAGCATTGGAGGAAGACTCATCAACAACATGCATTACACAAATGGCACAACTTTATTTGCTGAAACTTAGGAGGACTTGAGGCATTTGCTGCAGAAGGTCAATAACTGGAGCCTTCAACATGGATTGAAGCTCGACATCAAGTAGACTAATTGGGCTAATTGGCAGCATCCTGATAGATGGATAAGAGATTGAGATTGTTAACAGCTTCAATTTGCTTGAGTCAACAATCAACACTCTTTGTACCAATACTCAAGAAATCAAAAGACTAATTGCATTAGGTAAATCTGCTGTTGGGGTACTGAATAGCAATGATGTCAGTCTGGAGACTAAGGTGCACCTGATCCAGGCCATGGTCTTTGCAATTACTTGCTATGCATCAGAGAACTGGATGATAACTAAGGTTGATAGAAGAAGAATCAATATTTTTGAGTTGTATTGGAGAAGAGTATTGAGTATACCATAGATTGGTAACAGTTATGTCCTGCAAAGGGTGAAGCCAGGCTGCTTGTTGGAGATTTTGAAGCTCTATCTCACATATTTGGGGCATATGACCAAGAATATCATGCTTGGAAGGGTGAAGGAAAAGCTCAGGAGAAGACGACCCTCGATGAGATGGATTTACTCATTGACTAGGGTAATGGGGGTAGATGTGCTGGAGACAATGAAATTTAAAGAGGTTGTACCTAGGGCTGGTATGAGTCGCAAGCAACATGGCAACGTAAAACAACAATATCCGAAGCCCAGGTACAAGCTTTAGGAAAGGGATCCTCTCTGTGACAGTTCCTTAGAAAGATCCTTCTAAAGAAAGAGCCTTATCTCTGAGCTTCTGTTCCAGGACTGTCTACTTGTGAATGTCTCTACTCTTCTGGTTTAGGCACACAGCTATCACAGTAGGATAATTTCTCAGGTGAAGGCAATGTCTCCTTTAGATCTGGTATGCTGATGTTGTTTCTTGGCCCAAAAGAGATTTGGAAGTTTAGATGGTTACCTGAGTTTAGATAGCTCTGAATGTACTCTAGCTCATAGACTGCATGCAGGGATCCAACTTCAGAAATATCAGCTGGCCAGCTAAGAGGTAGATCACAACCCAGGGTCATATCAGCATGTGACAGTCTAAACAGGAGCTTTGAAGCAGTAGATAGAGTTTATTGAAAAGGAAAAGGTTTTATTACACAATTAGTGGAACCTCGATTGGCAATTGTTTAAATACTTCATGCAGGTGGAGCACACCTCCTTGGAATCTGCAGGGCCCAAAGCTAAATTTAAAAAGCTGTTCTCCAAAGGGTTCCCCAAGCTATCCAAGTACCCAGAGTTCACAATGGACTTAATTTCGTGAGCTAATAGACTGAAAACATCCAAAAGGAAATTCCATGAAGCCACTGTCAGAGCATGCTTTTGGGGCACCATCCCTGTAAGCTACAAGTCTAGACACCAAGAAAGATGTTTTAATCACCACCCATAAACTCCAAACTCAGTTTCCAGCCTCACACCATATAATGCAAACTGTCTTATTTTTATTACTATAATGTCTTCTAGATACATACATGTTGTTGTTGTTCTGTGCTACAGTGTCACCTGGGACTCATAGCAACCCAAATGTACATTAGCTCTGAACCCTGCCCTATCCTGAGCCAATCTCATCATTTCTGACAAACCTAATCCCATTTCTCCAGTCACTTAATCAATCCATCTCACTCTAGGTCTTCCTTTTCTACATTGTCCCTCCACTCTTCCAAGCCCTTCTCCAAAGATTGGTTCCTCCTGGCCACGTGCTCAAAGTATGTGAAATGGAGCTTGCCTCCAAGGAGGAGCCTAGTTTCAAACTGTTGGTTCTCTTAGAAGTCCATGTGTTCAACACTCTTCTCCAGCACAACTCAAAAGCATCAATCCTTTGTCTATCATCATTAGTTACTGTCCAGTTCTCTGATTCACAGCAAGTGATTGAAAAGACCATGGCCTGGATCAGGCGCACCTTAGTCTTCAGACTAACATCATTACTCTTCAGTACTCTAGCGAGGTCCCTGACAACAGACATTTCCAGTGCAATTAGTCTTTTTATTTACTGACTGATGGTGACAAGAGTGATTGTGGAATCAAACAAGCTGAAGTTATTAACAATCTCAATCTCTTCTCCATCTATCATGATACTACCAATTGGCCCAGTGGTGAGAATCTTTGTTTTCTTGATGTTGAGCTTCAATCCATATTGAAGACTACAGTCCTTGACTTTCTACAGAAAAGGCCTCATATCCTCCTAAGTTTCAGCAAGCCAGGTTGTGTCATCTGCAAAATGCAGGTTGTTGAAGAGTCTTCCTCCAATCTTGATGCCACATTCTTACTCATAAAGTTCAGCCTCCTGAGTGATCTGTTCTGCATATAGATTAAAAAGATAAGAAGATAGGATACATCCCTGACACACATCTTTCCTGATCTTGAACCAGGCAGTGCTTCCTTATTCTGTTCTGATGACTGCTTCCTGGTCCAAGTATAGATTTCACATGAGCACAATTAAGTGTCCTGGGATTAACATCCTTCTCAAGGTTAGCCAAAATTTCTTGTGAACCACACAGCTAAATGTCTTTGTATAGTAACATTTGTCTGTTCTTGTCTTTTTATATAAAAGAGGTTTTACAAAATACTACATAACTTGGGAGAGACTGAGGAGCATTATGCTGAGTGAACTACATCAGTCTCATAAGGATAAATATTGCATAAGACCATTATTGTAAAAATCGAAGGATAACTAGTAAAATATGTATGAGAATCCAAGGGGGAAGGGATAGGAGTGTAGGGGTGAGGATAGGTATGGGTGAAACCACAGGGTTGTGTAGTTTGGTGAGTGGATGGGGGTAAGGAAATGGTAAGAATCTGGGTGAAAAAGCAGGATACTGATTGGCAAAATCCAATGGTGATTAAGTTTTATAAAACAAAATACATGAGAATGATTGCATGAAGCACAAGATGAATGAGGAATAATGTGAAACACAATGTATACGAACTTTGTAATTATACCAATGGAAGGAAGAATACAAGGAGGAAGAGGAGGACGATGAGGAGGAGGAGGAGGAGAGGCTGTTAGAAAAGGTCAGTTCCTAGAAAAAGACATCATTCTGAGAAATATAGAAGGTCAATAAAAGAGGAAGATCCTCAAAGAGATGGATTGACACAGTGAGTGCAATGATGGGCTTGAGCATGGTGCAAATGGCGATGATAGCCTAGGATAGGGCAAAGTTCTGATGTGTTGTTTACACTGTTACTATATTGTTCACAGGATTACTATGAGTCCTGGTAAGCTTGATGATGCTTAATAACAACTTCTATTTTTATTTTTATTCTTTTTTAAAATTTATTACTAATCTCAATGAAAATTAACAGAGACTTTGGATTTCCATTCATTAATTATTGCACTTTTGTCCCCTCCCAACCTTAACCCCTAGTACACTACACTCTTGGAAAAGTAAAAGAAAATTTCTTTCATTCTTTTACAATCCCTCCCCCGAGGTCGACTCTACTATACAGCCTTTGCTCTGGACTCCTCTCATGACAAAAATATCTAATAATTTTCCCTCTTAAATAGTTTTCTCCCTCATCTGTTTCAATGCAGTATACATTATTGAACCCATCCTTCTCAGTCTCCTCCCAACCCCGAGGTTAGTCCTGCTTTACAACAGTGGCACCATGCAGTATTTGTCCTTTTGTGACTAAGATTCTTCACTCAGCATAATGTCCTCCAGGGTCACCCATTTTGAATAATATTGCATGAGTTCCTTGTTTTTCAGTGTAGCGTAGTATTCTATTGTGTGAATATACCACAGCTTCTCTATCCATTCGTTTGCTGATGGGCACTTAAGGTTGCTTCCAACTCCTTGCTATTGTGAACAAAGCCACGATAAACATGGGTGTGCATATATCTGCTTGGATGTCAGTTATGGTCTCTTTAGGGTATATTCCCAGTAGTGGAAGTGCTGCATCAAATGGTATCTCTATTTGCAACTTTTTGACAAAGTGCCATATCGCCTTCCCACCAACAGTGAATAAAGGTTCCGGTTTATTCACAACCTTGCCAGCATTTGTTGCTTGCTGTTATGTTAAATATTGATAGTCTTACTGGGGTGAGATGATATCTCATAATTGTCTTGATTTGCATATCTCTTAGAGCTAGGGATTTTGAACATTTCTTCATATGCTTGTTAGCCATCTAAATGTCTTCTTTTGTGAAGTGTCTCTTCATATCCTGTGCCTATTTTTCGATTGGATTATTTACAAGTATTTTATAAATTCTGGATATAAGTCCCTTATCTGATATGTCATTACCAAATACTTTTCCTCAGTCTGTGGCTTCCCTTTTTACCCTGGTGGAGAAGTTTTTGGATGTGCATAGGGATTTGATTCTTAGAAGATCCCATTCATCTATTTTATCTTCTCCTGGTTGTAGATCTTTCAGTATACTTGGAAGACTGTTTATGTTGTGGATTAGGACTTGTAGCATTCTTCCAAGCTTTTCTTTAATGAAGCTTATGGTCCTTGGTTTTAATCCTAGGTCCATGATCCACCTTGAGTTGGTTTTTGTATATGGAGTCAGGTATGGATCTTGCTTGAGTCTTTCGCAGATGCTTTTCCAATTTTGCCAACACCATTTGTTAAAAAGGCTGTTGTTTCCCCACTTAACTGTTTCATCTCCTTGTCAAAAATCAGTTGACCATACGTAGATGGGCTGATCTCTGGGTTCTCAATTCTATTTCATTGATCTATGTGTCTGTCATTGTACCAGTACCATGCTGTTTTAACCACCCTGGCAGTGTAGTAGGATTTGAAATCAGGGAGTGAGATACCTCCTACCTTTCTTCTATTTTTATGGAGTGCTTTGCTTATTCGGGGCTTCTTTCCATTCCAAGGGAAACTGGAGATTGCCTTTTCCATCTCTTTGAAGAATGAGAATGGGATTGGTATTTGTATTGAGATTGCATTAAATGTATGAATTTCCTTTGGTAGTATTTGCCATTTTTCACAATATTGACTCTTTCTATCCATGAGCAAGGGATATTCTTCCACTTCTCAAGGTCTCTTTTTGTTTCTTGTAATAATGTTTTGTAATTTTCTTTAAATAGATCCTTCGTGTTTCTGGTTAAATTTACTCCCAAGTATTTATTCTGGTGATTAGCTATTGTGAATGGTATTGTTTTTCTTAGTTCCGGCTCTATATTCTCTTTGTCACTGTAGAGAAATGTAACTGATTTTTGTATGTTGATCTTGTAGCCTGCCACTTTGCTAAATTGGTCTACTGTGTCCAATAGTTTTCTTGCTGAGTCTTTAGTGTTTTCTAAGTGTACTATCATATCATCTGCATAGAGAGATAATTTTACCTCCTCTTTGCCAATTTGGATACCTTTAATCTCATCTCTTGTCTTAATGTTATCACTAAGACTTCCAATACAATATTGAATAAGAGAGGTAATAGTGGGCATCCTTGCCTAGTTCCTGTCTTAAAGGGAATGCCTTTAACCTTTCTCCATTGAGAACAATGTTGACTCTCGGGTTTGCACAAATACTTTTTACTATGTTGAAGAAATTCCCCTCTAATCCTATTTTCTTGAGTGTTTTAATCAGGAAAGGGTGTTGGATTTTGTCAAAGGCCTTTTCTGCATCAGTTGATAGGATTATATGGTTCTTGTTCTTTGCTTTGTTAATGTGATGAATTACATTAATTGCTTTCCTTATGTTGAACCATCAATAACAACTTCTTAATAGGAATATTCTTTGCCTCAAATAATAAAGTAATCCAATTCAGAGTGACTTCATAAGACAAAGTAAACAAATGTGTAAGGACGCAGATCGCCATATTTTTTTTCCATTTTACCAGCTAGTGGGTTCAAACTATCAACATTTTGATTAGCAACCAGGTGCTCAGTGAGGAATTGCCTACAATTCAAGGGGTTCAGTGGCTTACTTCATAAAGTATTATTTATGTTTCTGTCACTGCATCTTAACACCATCATTAAGCATGTAGGAGTTTATTTTTATTTCTTGTTTAAGTTCTATAGTTTCTTTACATTCTTGTTCAAATCCTAACTTTTCCAGAAAATACTCTTCAACTACCCTGAAACTCTGATGGCATTGCCTCATCTCCCTGGCAATTTGAATACCCTAGCATCTTCATGGGAAGTAGAGGCAATCTCCTCCTGTGATATACAGCCTCAGAACACCAATCAAGTGTCAGCTATAAGTAGGTTCTAAGTGAATGGCAATAAAAGATAAACCCTACCATAGAGTTGCCCCTTTCTTCATTTAAACTCCAGAGCACCTTCTGTCTTTGCCCTGAGCTTCTTGTGTGTGTTGGTACTGATGATTGATACTACTCACAGATCTATCCTGGAGATATCCATGTCACTCAAAACAATGTGTCTGGCTATTTTTATTTAGTGTAAAGTTACCTTCGTATTAAATTAAATTACTAAATCCTGGAATCTTACAGATCTAAGATTTTTGTTTAATTTCAAGCACATTCAATATGAGTTGTTATTAGGTGCCTTTGAGTTTACTCCAACTTACACAGACCCTATTTAACTCTGACTGATTCTGCACCATCCTAAAATTTTTTTTCTGTATTTAAATCCATGGATATAGTTACTGTGTCACTCCATCTCATAGAGGGTCATCTTCTCTTTTGCTGACTGTCTGCTTTGCCAGTCATAATGTCCTTTTCCAAGGAATGTTCCCTTCTGATAAAATGTCCAAAGTTTGTGAGATGATTTCTCACCATCACTGCCTCTAAAGAGCACACTGACTGCATCTCGTTCAAGACAGATTTGTGTTATCTTTTCCCAGTCCGTGTTGTTGTTATGTGCCAATGAGACACTTGCAACTCATAGCGACCCTGTGTACAAGAGCTCTAAAGGCTTTTCTATGCTGTGCCAACCTAGCCATCTAAAATGCACTTATTTCCACCGCACCAGTCACAGAATCGATCCATCTCAACAAAGGTCTTCCTCTCCTTTGCTGCCCCTCCACTATGCCAAACATGATGTCCCTCTCAAACGACCAGTCCCTCCTTGCAACATGCCCAAAATATGTCAGACGAAGCTTCAGAATCCTTGACTCCAGGGAACACTCTGGCTTCACCCTCTCCAGGACAAACCT
>NW_006400093.1:1046616-1049129 GCF_000299155.1 Elephantulus edwardii | reverse complement strand
CTACATTCATGGTTCTCACATTCCATGTCCCAATCACCAGTGTCTGCCTACAACTGTTCCTCTTCCTTTGTATTTCCATACTTGAAAACTCAACCTCTTTTGCCGTTTCTGTTATCTAAATGTGTTCTGTTGTACATAGGGTTTTCAGAGGCCTGCTATTTCAGAAGTGGATGGCCAATCCTTTTTCCTAGTCTGTTCAGATTTAGAGAAGTATCAGACAGACCAGCATGTTAAAGGTATATCCCTTATTGCGGCGTTAACTTTAGTGTCAGTGTTGTGCCGCCTTTCTCACACGCGGTTTTACCCACTTATTTCCCTGCTCCACCATCCACCAGGATCCCTATCCACTTCTACCCCCTCCCTTCACATCTATCTCTCTTTGACCAGCCCTCCATCTAATAACTTATATATGAGGCTTCCATGGCTTCTGTGATTATTATGGCAGGTACTTAATAATTACATAAATATCACCAGAAACACTCAAAATTTTGAAACATTAACAGTTTTAGCCAAATGATACAAGAATATATCATAGGAATTGGAAACTTCTGTATGAAGGGTAGGCCCTAGTGACATTGTAGTTAAAGTGCTGGACTGCTAACTCAAAGGCCAGTGGTGAATGGCCTGGAGCAGCCCAGGAGACCAGTAAGGAGATCATCTGCATCTGTAAAGATTTACAGTCTCAGAAACCCTAAAGGGCAGTTCTGCTTTGTCCTGTACAGTCACTAAGAGCTGGAATCGACTTGACACAAAGAGGTTTGGTGCTATCATCCAGTCATTAAAATGCAGCCTCAAACTCTACCTGCTCTACACTCTGCAATATAATTATGGAAAAATTTATGCCAAAGAAACATTGCATCATATAAGTAGTAAAATGTGTTTGAGGATCCAAGAGTGGGGAGGGGAGGAGCAGAGGGGTGAAGGATGAGAAGGGGGGGCCATGATAGGGTTACACAATTTAATGAGTGGATGGCAGAGAGGGTAAAGAAAATAGGAAAGATCTGGTGTGGAAAACAATGTATATGAATTTTTCATGTAAATCAGTATAAAATAATTTTTTTTAAAAAAAGAGGTCCTTGACAGCAGACTTGTCCAGCATAATATGTAATTTGATTTCCTGGCTACTGCTTCTATTAGTGTTGTTTATCCACATAAAACTAAATCATTGAAAATTTGATTTTTTTATAGTGGTTCAAATCTACTAGTTTCTCTAGAGAGAGAAAGATGGGCACCTTCCACCTTAATTTAGCCTGATTTTCTTTTAAGCCTCACTAGATTTCTAAATAAGTTCTCCTTAAGCCTGATATTTCCTACTTTTGTATTAAAGTTTAATTACTAATTTTTCATGTATTCTGTTTTCATATGCATTATTAGAATATAAAAGTGTATTTTGTACACTGGCATGAAATGCAAGAATTTGAAAGATTGAGAGATGTGTATTTGATAATGCTTATAATTGACACAAATGTCTTCAGTGAACTAGTTATTGTTGAGAACAGAAAGCTAAAATGAAATTCATTCTATTCATTTACTATTTTTACTCTGTATCTTTAACCATTATAATATTCCACAAAAATAGAAGACTATAAGTGAATCAAAGCTGTGGTCTGTCTTAAACTACCAATTCCCATTGAAGAATTCCCTATGCTATGATAGTTATAACACAGAACACACATCCTAGTGCATTTTCCAGAGGATTAAGACAAGGGAAAAAAAGGCTTCCCTCATCATCTTTTCTGAGTAATGAAATAAAACACCCCAGATTCCTTTAATAATGCATGTACCATGATATCAGGAAAAATTTAAAGGTTATGTAAGTAAAGTTTTATCTGATACTTGAATGCCTTCAGTCAAGACTATGCTCATGTACCAATTCCTGAAAGAAGCCATCCTATTCTATGGTGACTTATGTTGAGTCAATTATTTTTTTTCTATAGATTCTGCCAAATGAAATCAAATGTGCTTCTTCCTTTCCTTTAAATTTTTAGAAACATAAAGACAAACACTGTGCTACTTTCACCTCAACCTTTTATTGTCAAGGATATTCTTCTCTAGTTTCTTCAAATTTTCCTACAACTCCTCTTTCATCATCATCATCATCATAATCATCAATCACAAAAACTCTTTCTTTTTAGTTTTAGGTGATCTTACACAGTAAAATTAGAGACAGATAATCTTCCATATTATTAGAAAGCAAGTGTTTACATGCTTCTTCTAAGGAAACTACTTCGATTCTTATACTTTTGTCATTTTTTTTCACAATATAAATCATCTTATTTTTCTTCTTCCTTCTTCTTTTTATATGCCCATGAAACAAAAACGAAAAACAATTCATTTTGACTCAGTTAAAAAAAATAAGGTAAATGTATCATTTGTATAGGTCTTATATGTTGTTGTTATGTGCTGTCGAGTTGTTTTCGACTCATAGCGACCCTATGCACAACAGCCCTAAACCCTGCTCTATCCTGCGCCAACCGCACTGCCTCTGACACACCCATCACGATTACCCCAGT
>NW_006400093.1:1044350-1045161 GCF_000299155.1 Elephantulus edwardii | reverse complement strand
TTCCATCTTCTTTTAATACTTCCTGGATCATTTAATATTCTGCCCAAAGCATCCTTGATTACAGCAACTCTAGGTTTGAATTTGTTCTTCAGTTCGAAAGTCTAATACTAAAGTAGGTTGCTTTTTTTACCTTATCTCAGTAACAACAGTGAAAAGGAAAGAGAGAGAAGTAGGAAAAACAAAGAAAAATAGTATTAAAATTTGGACTTGCTTTTAAAGCTGTTAATCAGTCTTTATTTTGCATAATGCACCTTTCTTTAGCTTTTTAAAAATGTGCCTATATACCAGTGACTCCTATTCAACTCATAATATAATTCTTTATTACAGAATAAAATATTGCCAGTATTGCACCATCCACACAAGGTATGAGGTCATTGTAACAGCTGCTGTGGTGTTTTTTCCCCCCCACACAGTTCATTGTTTTGTTTTGTTTTAACTGAACCTCTATTTTATTGAGTATGATTGATGTCCTTCTCCAGGTACAGGTCCACCGAAGTGAGACTAAGTTTCCCTTCATGACTTCACTTATTTTTTTAAAATTTTGTTATATTATATTTTATGTGTGTACCATCAAATCAGATCTGACTAATACAGGAAGAGATTGTCCCTCCTTCTCTCGCAGAGCATCTGGTGGATTTGAACTGCGTACGAAGAACGACCACTTGGCCAACTGACTGGAACAGATCTATATTTCTTACTATCCCAAAGAAAGGTGACCCAACAGAATGTGGAAAATACAGAACAATCTCACTGATTTCACATGCAAGCAATATTTTACTGAAGATTATCCAAAAACGACTGGAACAGCACA
>NW_006400093.1:1014945-1043370 GCF_000299155.1 Elephantulus edwardii | reverse complement strand
GTCCTTGGAGAGGGACATCATGCTTGGGAGGGTGGAGGGACAGCGCAGGAGAGGAAGGACCTCTATGAGGTGGATTGATTCAGTGACTGGGATAATTGGTATGGGAGTGTCAGCGACAGTGCGATTGGCACAGGACAGAGTGGAGTTTAGGGCTGTTGTACATAGGGTCGCTATGAGTCGCTGGTGACTCGACGGCACATAACAACAACTTCTGGGATTGCAGTGCAGCTTCTTGCCACTAGGCCACCAGAGCTTGCCTCATGTCTTAACTTTTGAGGAACATTCTGGCTGCATTACTTCCAAAAAATTATTTCTTCTTTTGTCAGTCCATGGCATATTCATTATTGGTGTCAATATTTTTGTTGTTCTTATGTGACATCAAGTTGCCTGTCACACATAGCAGTCTTACGTTCATTAGCAATGGAACCAGCCCTATTCTGTCTGAGCCAATCTCATCATCTCCAACAGACCTAATCCCATTACTCCAGTCACTGAATCAATCCATCTCATCCTGGGTCTTTCTCTCCTGCACTGTTCCTCCATTCTTCCAAGCATGATATCCCTCTCCAAGGACTAGTCCTTCATGGCAATGTGCCCAAGGTATGTGAGACAGAGCCTAAAATACTTGTCTCCAGGGAACAAACCGGTTTCACCCTCTCCAAGAAAGATCTATTTGTTCTCCTGGAAGTTCACAATATATTCAACACTCTTCTCCAACACCAAAACTCAAAAGTATTGATCCTTTTCCTATAATCCTTAGTTATTGGTCAGCTCTCTTATGCGTAGCAAGTAGTTGCAAAGACCATGGCCTGGATCAAGCACACCTTAGTCTTCAGACTGACATCATTGTTCTTGAGTACTCTAGCGAGATCCCTGGCAGCAGACTTTCCTAATTCATCTTCTGATTTCTTGACTGCTGGTGCCAAGAGCGTTGATTGTGGAACCAAGCAAGCTGAAGGTATCAACAATTTCAATCTCTTCATCCATCATGAAGCTGTGAATAGGCCCAATGGTGAGAATCTTTCTTAATTACAATACTTGACCTTCTGCAACATGCCTCATGTCCTCTTTAGTTTCAGCAAGCAAGGTGTGTCATCTTCATAGCAGGTTGTTGATGAGTCATCCTCCAATCATGATGTCACATTCCTCCTCATAAAGCCCAACTTCCCAAATGATCTTTTCTGATATGGTTTGGAAAGGTTTGGGGATAGAACACATACCTTTCCTGATCCTGAACCATGCAGTGTTTCCCTGCTCTGTTCTGAAGTCTGCTTCCTGGTCCAAGTATAGGTTTCACTTGCGCACAATTAAATGTTCTGGAATTCCCATTCTTCTCAAAGTTAGCCACATTTTCTTGTGTTCCACACAGTCAAATGCCTTTGCCTAGTCAATGAAACACAGACATGTCTCTGGTACTTTCTGTTTTTAACCAAGATCCATCTAACGTTGTTTATAATGTCCCCAGGATCTTGCTCACCTGTTATATTAGTGATATTTCCATCTGTGCAATAATATGAAGTCCCTAAAACCCAATCGAGGATCAACCATAACCTTGTTCTGGCTCAATGGCAGTGAGTTTTTATTCTTTTTTTGTGTAGCTCTCATACACACAGAGACGCACAAATACACATGAGGCTTGAGTTAGGTGCACCGTAGTCACCAAAGTAGCATCTTCTCTGTTAAATAATTCTTTTCAAAAGTTTCCCCCCCCCTCAAATCTGTGGGTTTTCTTTTCACTCTATTGGAGAAGTTTGATTTGATTTTTTTTTATTCTGCCTTCTAATATCTACATATCTTCTTTATAAAGGCAAGTGCCAAATAACAGGGATTTGATTGTAAGTAGGTCCCATGTATTGATTTTATCCTCTCCAGTTTGTGCATTTTTCACTATGTTTGCAAGACTACTTGTGTCATAAGCCAGGACTTTAATATTTGTTCTTATTTGTGTCTCTTTTTAAATTTTTTTTAATTTTATTATTTGTGTGTGTGTGTGTGTGTGTGTGTGTGTGTGTGTGTGTGTACCATCAAATCAGATCTAACTGGTACAGGAGATTTTTCCTCCTTCTCCAGCAGAGCATCTTGTGGACTTGAACTGTGCACCTCTGGGATTGAAGTACAGCTTCTTGCCACTAGACCACCAGAGCTCGCTTTTCTTTGTGTCTCTCTCTTTTTATTTTTATTTTTGTCTCTTATGAACCTCATGTTTTATACCTAGATCTCTGATTCACTTTCAGTTGGTTTTGGTATATGCTGTGAGATGATCCTGTTTCAATATTAAGTAGGTGGTCATTTCCCCAGTCAATGGGTTTTCATTATCTTATCAAATATCAGTTGGCATATGTTGATGGTTTGATTGTTTTAATTCTTGATTTTATTTCATTGATTTCTATGTCTGCCTTTGTACAAACACCAAAGCTGTTTTGATTATTACAGTTGTGCAGTGCACTTTGAGATCAAGGAGTGAGATGTGTCCTATTTTATTTGTTTTTCAGAAAAGCTTTGCTTATCTTGGGGCTCTTTTCTTTCCATATGTAACTGTAAATTACCTTTTAGATATCCTTGAATTATGGATCAGTCACATGATGGGATACTATATAGCATTCAGGTGCAAAAGTTTTGAAAAATACTGTATAGTATTTGAGAGATCAGAGGGCATTATGCTGAATGAAGTAATTCAAGCACATAAAAAATTCTGTGTAAGATCATTATTGCAAAAATAGAAAGATAACTAGTAAGAGTCATATAAATGACCAGAGAGGGAAAAGGAGGAGGTAGGGGGGCTGAAAGGGGAAGAATCCCAGGGTCGCAGAGTTTGGTGGGTGGAGGGGTGGAATGAAGGAAATAGGAACTATTCATTGTAGACCTGAAAAGATGGGATAATACCGGGCATAGATCAATGGTGTTTACTTTTTTAAGGTACAATGTATGGTAATGATTACATGAACCACAATGTCAATGAAGGAATGTGTGATAAAAATGTTAAAAAAATGTATATGAACAAAATGTAATGCATATGAGTGAAACATAAATTTACAAATTATACAAATTTTGTATGCAAGTAAAGAAAAAATAAAAATAAATTTTAAAAATTAATTTAAAAACCAAAACAAACAAAAATAGTCAATTTGGAATCTATATTGGGATTACATTGAACATATTACTTTATATGGGATTGTCACTTTGACAATGTTCAGTCTTCCTATCCATGAACAAGGAATATTTTCCATTTAGTTAGTTTTCCTATTGTAGTAGTGTTTTGTAGTTTTTCATATAAAGATACATTGTGTCTCTGTTTATTCCCAAGTATGTAATCTTGTAGTTGGGTATTATAAAACGTACTGCTTTCTTGATGTTGAGCTTCAATCCATATTGAAGGCTTCAGTCCTTGACCTTCTGCTACAAATGCCTCAGGTCCTTCTCAGTTTTGGCAAGCAAGGTTGTGCCATCTGCATACTGCAGGTTGTTGATGAACCTTCCTCCAAGTCTGATGCCACATTCCTCCTCACAGAACTCAGATTCCCAGATGATCTCTTCCACATATACATTGAAAAGGTATTGAGAAAGGATGCATCCTTTCCTAATTTTAAACCATGCATTGTTTCCTTGCTCTGTTTTGACAACTGCCTACTTGTCAAAATATAGGTTTTACAGGAGTACAATCAAGTGTTCTGGGATTCCCATTCTTCTCAGAGTTAGCCACGGGTTTTTATCATCCACACAGTCAAATGCCTTTGCATAGTCAATGAAACACTGATTGACATTCCTCTGGTACTCCCTACTTTCAGACAAGATCTAACGTTGGCTATGATGTCTGTAGTGTCATGGCCTCTTGTAAACCCAGCTTGCACATCTGGAAGTTCTCTACTGATTTGTTCTTCCACTAAATTTTTTTATAATTTTCAGCAAAATCTTGCTGGCATGTGATATTAATGATATTGTTCAATAATTTCCACACTCTGCCGGGCCACCTTTTTTGGAATGGGAATAAATATTGATCTCTTCCAATCAGTTGGCCAGGTAGTTGTCCTCCAGATTTTTTTTAACAACTTGGAGAGTGCATCGAGGGCAGCATCTATCTGCTGAAATATGTCAATTGATATACTGTCAATTTCTAAGGCCATGTTGTTTGCCAGTTCCTTCAGAGCAGCTTGAACTTCCTCCTTCATCGCCACAGGCTCTTGATCATAAGTTGGTTTGTTTGTTTTTTTTATCATAACTTGTTTTATGAAATTCTTCTGTGTCAGCCAATTCCTTTTGGTACAGTGACTCTGTATACTCCTTCCATCTTCTTTAATGATTCCTGGATCATTTAATATTCTGTCCAAAGCAACCCTTATTATTGCAACTTGAGGCTTGAGTTTATTCTTAAGTTCCTTCCGCTTGAGAAATTCTGAGAAATTTTGGCCCTTTTGATTTTCTTCCTCCAGCAAAGATAGGGTTTTGTAATTTCTGCATCCCACTGGCTCACCTTTCATAATCATACCATTTACTCACTAGTTTCAGTACACTGATTCTGTATACTTCCTGTGTCTTCTTTTGGTATTGCCAGGGCCATTCAGTACTACAGCTGCAGGCTTAACTTTCTTTTTCTTCAGGTCTTTTAGCTTGAGACATATCAAGAATGTTTTTACTATTTGGTTTTCTGATTCTAGGTCTTTTCACATTTCACTATAATACTCTACTTTTACTTTTTGACCTTATCATCGTAATCTTCTGTTCAGTTTTTACTTCATAATTTCTTACACTGATTTTAGCAAGTTTCAAGACTATCTTTTGACATTCATTGGGGTTTTTCCTTTTTTTCTTGGTGTTTCTTTTTTTTTTCATTTTAATTGTCTGAGAAGAATGGGAATCCCAGAACACTTGATCGTGCTTATGTGAAAGCTATACTTGGACCAAGAGGCAGTCATCAGAACAGAGCAAGGAAACACTGTATGGTTCATAATTTGGAAGGGTGTATGCCAAGAACGTGGCCTATCTCTGTACCTTTTCAATCTATATGCAGAACAGATTATATGGGAGGCTGGGTTCTATGAGGAGAAGTGTGGCATCAGGATTAGAGGAAGACTCATCAACAACTTGCATTATGCAGATGACACAACTGTGCTTGCTGAAACTAAGGAGGACCTGAAGCGCTCGCTGCAAAATGTCAAGGACTGCATCCTTCAATATGGATTGAAGCTCAGTACCAAGAAAACAAAGATTCTCACCACTGGGCCAATTGGCAGCACCATAATGGATGATGAAGAGAAAGAGACTGTAAACAATTTTAGTTTGCTTGGCTCCACAATCAACACTCTTGGCAGCAGCAGCCAGGAAATTAAAAGAAAAATTGCATTGAGAAAGTCTGCTGTCAGAGACCTCTTCAGAGTACTGAGGAACAACGATGTCAGTCTGGAGACTACAGTGCACCTGATTCAGACCATTGTCTTTGCAATTACTTGCCATGCATCAGAAAGCTGGACCATGACTACAGATGATAGAAGGAGAATTGATGCCTTTGAGCTGTGGTGTTGGAGAAGAGTATTGCTTATACTATGGACTGCTAAAAGAATGAACAGGTTCATTCTAGAGAGGGTTAAACCAGACTGCTCCTAGGAGAAAAGGTTTTGAAGCTTCATCTGACATACTTTGGACATTTTGCAAGGCCTTGGAGAGGAACGTCATGCTTGGGAGGGTGGAGGGACAGTGCAGGAGAGGAAGACTCTCTAAGAGATGGATTGATTCAGTGACTGGGGTAATGGGGGTAGTTGTATCAGAAATTATAAGATTGGCACAGGATATAGCAGGGTTTAGGCCTGTTGTACATAGGGTCACTATAAGTCACAGGCTACTCGATGCCACATAACAATAACTTCTTTATGTATGCATGAAATCTTCCCACTATTTTGGGGGGATTTTGATCATAACATTCAGTACATCAAATTTATTCTTTAAATGATCTCTAAATTCACGGAGATGTATTCAAGGCCATACTTTGATTCACATATTGTTATCGTTATGTGCTATTGTATTCAGAAATACAATAGTAGGAAATACTGCTTAATCTTGCACTACACTCACTGTCCTGCTCTGTTTAAGCTCATTATTATAACATTATGTCAATCCTTAATGGTCTTCCTTTTCTTTTGCTGCCACTCTCTGTTACAAAGCATGATATCTTTTTCTCCATGGGCTGGCCTTTCTTGATAATATGCCCAATTATATGAGATGAAGTGTCACAATTTTCACTTCTAAGGAACCTTCTGACCATACTTCTTCAACCACAGATATATTTGATTTATTGGAAGTCCGATGTTTATTCATAAATTTTTGTAGGCTTATTTTAATTAGAAACAGAATATGAACAATTGCTATTCATATTACAGTCTGCCCCTGGACTTACTCTGAGCTTCTTCATCACTCGTCCCCAAAAATGTACTCATCTTTATTCTTATGTATTCCATCTGCTGAGGTTCATGAGATTTAAACTTTCTTTCACTAAGGCCATATTTTCTAACTTTTGATCCTTCTACTTTATTTGAACATTCTTACTCTAATCACTCTATTACAAAAACCTCATCCCTGTCAAGAAAAAATCAACTCATAGCTAATCCTTCAGTGGATATTCAGGGTTGTAATTTGCATGGGAAGAGATTTCCCACCTTTCTCAATGGAGCCACTGGTAGATTTGAACTGCCAAAGAGGTGAGGCTTTTGGGTTAATAGCGCTACACTCTAGGGATTATATCACTGGATTTTCTTCTACCAATTATGAGTAATTAATTATCAAGGCACCTTGATTTCATATCTGATCCATTTCACACAGCAGTGATTGGTAAAAATTGTCGATTTCCTCATCTATGACCTTAGTGTTTGGTGTATAAATTTGAATAATATTGTTATTAATTGGTTTTCCTTGTAGACATGTAGATATTACCCTGTCACAGATAGCATATAACTTAAGAATAGAATGTTCTTAATGTTCTTAAATGTTCTTGTTGACACTCAATTTCATGTTATTCCTCTTACTTGGTCATTGTTAATATAGCAGATTATTTGATTGCCCAATTAAAAATGGCTAATACCATTCCACTTCAGCTCCTTAATGCCTAGGATAATAATCTTTACATGTTTCAAAATATTTGTGACAACTTTTATTTTATTTATGTGTATGGAGTGAGGTGTGGATCTTGTTTGACTTTTCGGCAGATAGTTTTCCAGTTTTGCCAGGATCATTTGTTAAAAAGGCTATTGTTTCACAACTTAACTGATTTCATCTCCTTTTCAAAAATCAGTTGATAATGGGTGATCCTGGAAGACATTATGCTGAGTGAGGTATCTCAGTCACAAAGGGACAAATGCTATATGGTGCCACTGTTGTAGAATGAGGCTGGCATCGGGGTGGGTGTAAGGCTGAGAAAAACTAGATGAAATATGTTTACGGCCTTGAAGTCTATGGGGGAGAGAATAGTTTAAAAGTACTATATTTTAAGCTATTATGTTTATCGTAGGAGTACTCAATGAGGGTTGCAGTGTGGATTATATTTGGGGTTAAGGGTGGGATTGGGGGAGGTGTGAGGGGGATTGTGTACCAATGAGGGAGTTTTTCTTTTGCTTTTCAGGGAGAGGAGCAAACGCGGGGGTGGGGGGTGGGGGTGGCGGGAAGAAGGGTGCAAAAAGGAATGAATGGAATTGCAAAATCTCTGTAGATGTTCATTGAAATGAAAAAATAAATAAATTGAAACATTTAAAAAAATCAAACTCTGGGGGGGAATAAAGGGGAAAAAACTGAACTGGAGGGGAGGGGGGCAAGGAGGATAATGTGCAACAATGAATGAATGGAAATCCAAGTTCTTTATAAACTTACAATAAAATCTCAATTAAAAAAAATCAGTTGACCATAGGTAGATGGGCTGAATTCTGGATTCTCTATTCTATTCTGGATTCTCTATTCTATTCCAATGTCTCTGTCATTGTACCAGTACCATGCTGTCTTGACCACCACGGTAGAGTAGTAGGATTTTGAAATCAGGGAGTGAGATGCCTCCTGCCTTGTTTCTTTTTTAAGGAGTGCTTTGCTTATTCTGGGCCTCTTTCCATTTCAAATGAAAGTGGAGATTGTCTTTTCCATCTTGTTGAAGAATGAAATCGGTATTTGTATTGGGATTGCATTGACCGTGTAAATTGCTATTTTCACAATATTGGGTCTTCCTATCCATGAGCAAGGGAAATTCGTCCACCTCTCCCATTCTCTTTTTGTTTGTTGTAGTAACAATTTGTAATTTTCTTTGAATAGATCCTTTATACTTTTGGTTAGGTTTACTCCTAAGTATTTAAATTTGTAATTAGCTATTGTGAAGGTTATTGTTTTTCTCAGCTCCAGTTATGTATTCTCTTTGTCACTGTAGAGAAATCCAACTGATTTTTGTATGTTGATCCTGTATCCTGCCACTTTGCTGAACCAGCCAATTATGTCCAGTAGTTTTTCTTGCTGAGTCTTTAGGGTTTTCTAAGTAAACTATCACATCATCTGCATAGAGAGAAAATATTACCTCCTGTTTGCCAATTTGGATACCTCTTATTTTCTTCTCTTGCCTTATGACTTCAAATACAATACTGAAAGGAGAGGTGACAGTGGGAATCCTTGCCTAGTTTCTGTTCTCAAGCAGAATGCCTTTAATCTCTCTCCACTGTGAACAAGGTTGGCTCTCAGGTTTGCCTATATACTTTTTACTATGTTGAAGAAATTCCCTTCCAATCCTATTTTGTTGAGTGTTTTAATCAGGAATGGGTGTTGGATTTTTTCAAAGGCCTTTTCTGCATTAATTGATAAGATCATGTGATTCTTGTTCTTTGCTTTGTTAATGTGATGAATTACATTGATTGTTTTTCTTATGCTGAATCATACTTGCATACCTGTTATGAATCCTACTTGGTCATGGTGAATTATTTTTTTGATGTATTGTTGGATTCTGTTGGCCAGGATATTATTCATGATTTTTGCAGCTATTTTCATGAGAGATATTGATTTTCTATTTTGGTGTTATCTTTACCAAGCTTTGGTATCAAAGATGTGTTTGCTTCATAGAATGAATCTGGGAGAATTCCATCTTTTCTATTTTCTGAAATAGTTTATGTACGTTTGGTGACAGTTCTTTTGTGAATATTTGATAATATTCACGTGTAAAGCCATCTGATGCAGGACTTTTTTTGGCTGGAAATTGTTTTATTAACTTTTCAAATTCTCCTTTTGTAATGGGTCTGTTCAGGGGTTTCATTTCAGTTGGTGTCAGTTTAGGTAGACTGTGAATTTCTAAGTATTTGTCCATTTCCTCTAGGTTTTCGTATTTGTTTGAGTATAATTTTTTTATAACATTCCAATGTTAGCCTTTTTATTTTAGTTGGTCCTCTTGTGACATTGCCCATTTAATTTCTTATTCGGACTGTGTCTTTTCCTTTGTTAGTTTTGCTAGTGGTTTGTATTTTATTGACCTTTTCAAAGAACCAACGCCTGGTTTTGTTAATGGTTTCAATTGTTTTCCTGGTTTTCTATTTCATTTATTCTGCTCTAATTTATATAATTTCAGGGTTTTTTGGAAGGTTTTGGGGTTTCTTTTTAAATTTGTTGGAGATGTTGGGTTAGAGAGCCATTGCTCATTTTTTCCTGCCTTTTGATATGTTTGCTTATTGCTATAAATTGACCTCTGATTATTGCTTTGGCTGTTTCCCAGAGGTTTTGGTAATTTATTTATTTATTCTTTTTCTGTGTGTACCGTCAAATTGGATCTGACTGGTACAGGAGGCGACTGCTCCTCCTTCTTCAGCAGAGCATCTGGTGAATTTGAACCGTGCACCTCAAGAGGTTTTGGTAATTGATATTTTCATTGTCATTTGTTTAAAGAAATTTTTAATTTCAGTTTTTATTTCTTCTAGTACCCAGTCATGTTCAAGCAAGGTTTTGTTCAGCTTCCAAATGTATGGTTTTTTCCTCCTTTGTCCTCTTGTTATTAATTTCTAATTTTATAGCACTGTGGTCTGAGAAAATGCTTTATATTAGTTCTATGTTTTTGAATTTATTGATTCTTGCTTTGTGAATTAAAATGTGATCTTTTCTGGAGAATGTTCCATTCACATTGGAGAAGAAGGTATACTGGGTTTTGGGGAGTGCATTAGCCTATAAATATCGATGAGATTGTGTTGGTTTATTGTGTGCTTTAATTCTTCAGTATGTTTGTTGAGGTTTTTTTCTGGTAGTTCTATCTTTTCTTGAGAGGGGTGTATTGAAGTCTCCAACTACTGTAGCAGTGTTCTCTATTTCCTTTTTCAGTTTTGTTAATGTTTGTTTTCTATATTTTGCAGGTCTTTCATTTGGTGCATAGATATTTATTATTGTTCTATTGACCCTAAAGCATTGTATTGTGACCTTCCTTATCTGTTGTGATGGTTTTTGCGTTGATATTTATTTTATTGGAAATTAATATCGCTACTCTTGCTTTTTTGTGGTTGCCATTTGCTTGGTATATTATTTCCCATCCTTTTATTTTTAGTCTTTCTTTATTTTCATTTTTCAGGTGTGTCTTTTGTAGGCACCAAATTGATGGATTTTTTTTTTTATCCAATCTGCTACCATTCTCTTCAGTGGTGCATTAAAACCATTCACATTCAGCGTGATTATTGAAAGGCAGAGTTTTATTGCCATCATTTTGTTGAGTTCTTCTTTGTGTTGTTGCTAGTTACTTTGGCCCATGCGGCTTTCTGTAGCACCTCTGTAAAACGGACATCTTTCAGTGTTTCCTGCAACACTGGTATTGTTTTTACAAACTCTCTTAGGTTCTGTTTTTCTGGGAATATCTTGATCTCTCATATTTCATGGATAATTTTGCTGGGTACAGTAATTTTTTTTTCCATTAAAAAAATTATTTTCAATAAACATGTACAGAGATTTTGGAATTCCATTCATTCATTGTTGCACTTTTCTCCCCACCTACCCCACCCCCACCCCCAATTCGCTCCTCTCCTTGAAAAGCAAAAGAAAAACTCCTTCATTGGTACACAATCCACCCGCACACCCCCAACCCCACCCGCACCCTGAGTATACTCCACCCTGCAACCCTCATTCCAGGCTCTTAAGATAATCATAATGCCCTAAAATATATTACTTTTAAACTATTCTCTCCCTCATCAGCTTCAATGCAGTAAACATAATTTATCCAGTTTTTCTCAGTCTTACCCCCACCCTGATGTCAGCCTCATTCTACAACAGTGGCACCATGTAGTATTTGTCCTTTTGTGACTGAGATATTTCACTCAGCGTAGGTACAGTAATCTTGGTTGACAGTTGTGGTCTTCGTGTGTTTGATATATGTCCTTCCACTGTCTTCTTACTTGCATGTTTTCTGCTGAGAAATCGGTACTTAATCTTATCTGCTCTCCCTTATTGGTTACTCTTTGTTTCTTCCTTCCTGCTTTCAGAAGTCTCTCCTTATCTTTGGTTTTGGCAAATTTAACTATGATATGCCTTGGTGGTTTTCTTTTGGGGTCTATTCTATATGATGTTTGCTCAACTTCTTGAATATGTATTCTCTCATTCTTCATTATGCCTGGGAAGTTTTCCTCTAGTAGTTCTTCCTCAACTTTTTTGGTACCTTTACTTGCTTCTTTCTGTCCTGGGATTCCAATGATGCACATGTTATTTCTCTTGATGGTGTCCCACATTATTCTTAGGTTTTCTTCTTTTTCTTTCCTTTTTGATTCTGCTTTTTGCTCTACCAGATCAAGGGTGACAATTCTATCCTCTATTTCACTGGTTCTGTGTTCCATCTCTTCAGTTCTGCTCATGTGTCCCTCCATCATGTCGACAGCATCTGAATCATTGGACCTCATCTTTGGGATCATGGTTTCTCATTTTTCCAGTCGTGCGAATGCCTTGTTTATTTTATCTGCGTTGTTCTGAATTGGTTTTTTTTAGCTCCTCCTGGTTTTTGCTTGTAGTATCCTGTAATTCTTCAAGTTTGTCTTTCATCCATTGAAAATATTCAATCATTTTCTTTTAAATTCTGTGTCAGAAAATTCCATCAGACTTTCTGGCTTCAGGAAATCCATTTACACTGTGTAAGCTTTTGGGAGTGACATCTTGCTTTGCACTTGTGTAGTGTGTGAGATAGCTTGCTTTCTTTGAGACCTTGATATGTTCTTGATCTGAAGACAATGCTCTGGAAATCAGTTGGGCAACTACCCCACTTGTGTTTTTCTCTGCACTAACACAAGGGAAAAATCAGTTCAGAGCCTGTGAGAACAGCCTCTTTTAAGTAAGTCATATCAAGGTTCTCTGAATTAAAGGCAAGTTGATTGACTGGATGTGTACGCACAGGTGTGGAGCCAAGTGGGGGTGGGGCAGGTCAGGGGCAGAGCATCCCCAGGGATGGGTCAACCACTTGCAGGACCTCACTCAGACCTCAGCTGTCAAGGTGTGCTCACGAGTGGGATCCCTACTCAAATTCAAGCTGTCCGTCTCCCACCCAGTGGTTCTCATTCAGTGGTCCCTGCCTTGAGGCCCTTACCCAAATGCCATCATGCAGAGGCCCCTGCCTGAGCAGGGTCCTGGTTACTGTGGACCTGGGAAGACTCAGTCAAATTTCCACTGACCCATTCGCCTCTGGCAGGTTTGATGTGTCCAAGAAAGTTTAGTCAAGCCCCCACTGGCCTGCTTGTTCCTGGGCAGTCAACATGACCCAAGAGGACTCAGCCAAATTCCCACTAGTGGGCTCGCTCTTGGGTGTTCTCTCAGGCAATTGGCAGTACCCAAGAAAACCCAGTCAGGATCCCACCAGCCCACTCTATCGGGGGTGGTTGCCTGGGCATAGAAAAATTCAGTCAAATGCCAACAGACCCACTGGGTTTAGCGGGGCTTAAAGGAACTCATCTGGTATCACTCCAAACTTTCTCATGTTGGATTGGTACCACAGCAGCTCAGCTGGCAAATTTCAGCTTTGGTCATGTCTGCGGCACAGGCTGTGGGGCTGCTTTATGTTCCTGTAGCTCTGAAACTAATTGTATCAACAAAAGTTCTGATCCAAATTCTTACTATCCACATCATGCAACAGACCCACTAGTCTTAGTGGGGCTTAAAAGAATTCAGCCAATTTCCCACTAACCTTTCTCCTGTCTGGTTTATCCCACAGCAGCTCGTCTAGCAGCTTCAGGGTTTGACTGGGTCCGTGATGCAGTGCACAGTGTAGCTTTATATTCCTGTAGCTCCGAAACTAATTGTTCCAACAAGTTTTGATTCAAATTCCTACTGTCCATGTTATGCTTTGTTGGTCGGTCTCTGTGTGGTGTGAAGGTCTCTCTAGTGACCCATCTCTGTGCAGCTTGCTCTTCCTACAGCTCTTCACACTGTACTCTCCACTACCACCATATTGAAATCCTTCCCAATGTACTATCTTATTACAAATTTATTTGGAATGGAAAGAGGCCCCGAATAAGCAAAACACTCCTTAAAAAGAGAAACAAGGTAGGAGGTATCTCACTCCCTGATTTCAAATCCTCCTACACTGTTGTGGTGGTCAAGACAGCGTGATGATTGTACAATGACAGAGACATAGATCAATGGAATAGAATAGAGAATCTAGAAATCATCCCATCTACTGATGGTCAATTGATTTTTTCTGTTTTGTTTTATTAATTTTAATGAACATTTACAGAGATTTTGTATTTCCATTCATTCATTGTTGCACTTTTCTCGCTGCCCAGCCCTCTCGCACCCCCCACCCCCGGTTTGCTCCTCTCTTTGAAAAGCAAAAGAAAAATTCCTTCTTTGGTATATAATCCCACCACACCCCTCCCACCACCCTGAGTACACTCCACTATGAAACTTTAATTCTGGACTCTCGTGATAACCATAATACCCTATCATATATCACTTTTAAATTATTCTATCTCTCATCTGTTTCAATGCAGTATACATAATTTATCCAGTTTTTTTCAGTCTCACCCCAACCCTGATAATAGTCCCATTCTAGAACCATGGCACCATGCAGTATTTGTCTTTTTGTGACTGAGATACTTCACTTGGCATAATGTACTCCAGGGTCACCCATTTTGAATAATATTGCATGAGTTCCTTGTTTTTCAATGCAGTGTAGTATTCCATTGTGTGAATATACCACAGCTTCCCTATCCATTTATTTGTTGATGGAAACTTAGATTGTTTCCATCTCTTTGCTATTGTGAACACAGCAGCAATAAACATGGGTATACATATATTTGTTTGGATGACAGTTATGGTTTCTTTAGGGTATATTCCCAGTAGTGGAATTGCTGGGTCAAATGGTATCTCTATTTGCAACTTTTTGAGAAAGTGCCACACCATTTTCTACAGTGGTTGCACCATTTTACACTCCCACCTAAAGTGAATAAGGGTCCCAGTTTCTCTACAACCTTGCCAGCATTTGTTGCTTGCTGTTCTGTTAAATTTTGCTATTCTGACTGGGGTGAGATGACATCTCATAGTTGTTTTGATTTGCATCTCTCTTAGAGCTAGGGATTTTGAGCATTTCTTCATGTGCTTGTTGGCCATCTGAATGCCTTCTTTGGTTAAGTGTCTTTTCATATCCTGTGCCCATTTTTCAATTGGATTATTTATCTTTATCTTATTGTGGTGCTCAAGTATTTTATAAATTTTAGATATAAGTCCCTTATCTAACATGTCATTCTCAAAAACTTTTTTCCAGTCTGTGACTTCCCTTTTTACCCTGTTGGAGAAGTTTTTGGATGTGCATAGGGCTTTGATTCTTAGAAGTCCCATTCATCTGTTTTATCTTCTCCTGGTTGTAGATAGAAGTAAATTGATTTTTGACAAGGAGGTGAAATCACTTATGTGGGGAAATGACAGCCTTTTCCACAAAAGGTGCTGGCAAAATTCAAAAACTATCTGTAAAAAACTCGAGCAAGATCCACACCTCACTCCACACACATAAACCAACTCAGAATGGATCATGGACCTAGCAATAAAACCGAGGACTATAAATTTCATCAAAGAAATGCTTGGAAGAACTCTAGAGGTCCTAATCTACAAAATAAACAGTCTTCAAAGCATGCTGGAAAACCAACAACCAGGAGAAGATAAATTAGATGAATGGAGCCTTTTAAAAATGAAATCTCTATGTACATCTAAAAACTTCTCCAACAGGGTAAAAAGGGGAGTCATAGATTGGGAAAATATATTTGGTAATGACATGTCAGACAAGGGACTTATATCTAGAATTTATAAAATACTCGAGCAACAGAACAAGATAAAAAATAACCCAATTGAAAAATAAGCACAGGATATGAATAGGCACTTCACCAAGGAAGACATTCAGATGGCCAAAAAAACACATGAAGAAATATTCACAATCCCTAGCTCAAAGAGAGATGCAAATCAAAACAACTATGTGGTATTGTCTCACCCCAGTAAGGATAGCAAAATTTAACAGAGCAGCAAACATCAAATGCTTGTGAGTTTGAGGAGAAACTGAAACCTTTATTCACTGCTGGTGGGAGTGTAAAATGATGCAACCGCTGTGGAAGGCTATATGGTGCCTTTCCAAAAAGTTGCAAATAGAAATGCCATTTGACCCAGCAATTCCACTACTGGGAATATACCCTTAAGAAACCATAACTGTCATCCAAACAAATATATGCATACCCATGTTTATTGCTGCTGTGTTCACAATAGCAGAGTTGGAAACAATCTAAGTTCCCATCAACAAATAAATGGATAGAGAAGCTGTGGTATATTCACACAGTGGAATACTATGCTTCATTGAAAAACAAAGAACTCATGAAATATTGCATAAAATGGATCACCCTGGAGGGCATTTTGCTGAGTGAAATATCTCAGTCACAAAAGGACAAATATTGCATAATGTCACTGTTGTAAAAGGGGACTGACATCGGGGTTGGGGGGAGACTGAGAAAGAGGGACTAAATAATACATACTGCATTGAACGAGATGAGGGAGAGGACTGTTTAAAAGGGATATATGATTAAGTATTGTTTGGCAGGGAGGGGTGGGCAGGGAGAAAAATACAACAAGGAATGAATGGAAATCCAAAGTCTCTGTAAACATTCATTAAAATTAATAATAAGAAACCCTGAATGACAATGAGATATTTTAGAAAGTACCATATGAACAAAATCCAATGGTTATGAAGGAAGAAGTTCAAGCTGCACTGAAGGCATTGGCAAAAGAGAAGGCTTCAGAAATTGATTTGATACCAACTGACATTTTTCAACTAACAGATGCAGCCTGGAAATTTGGAGGGCAGCTGCTTGATTACTGACTGGAAGAGACCCGTATTTGTTACCATTCCTAAAAAAAAAAAAAGGTAATTCAAAAGAATGTGGAAATTTTCAAGAAATATCATTAATATTACATGCAAGCAAAACATAGATGAAGATCATACCAAAACTGCTAGAACAGTGCATTGATAGAGAACTGAGAGAAATTTAAACTAGGTTTAGAACAAGCTATAAGATCAGGAATGTCATTGCTGATGTCAGATGGATTCTGGCTAAAAACAGAGAATACATGAAAAATATCTCTCTGTATTTTACTGACTATACAAAGGCATTTGACAGCATGGATCATAACAAACTATTTCTAACATTGAGAAGAATGAAAATCCCAGAACACTAAATAGTGCTCACGTGAAACCCAGACTTACACCAAAAAGCTTTTGTCTGAACTGACCAAGAAAAAACCGTATGGTTTAAATCAGTAAAGGTGTGCATCAGAACTGTATTCTTTCTCCATACCTATTCAGTCTGGATGCTGAGCAAATAATTAAAGTAGCTAGACTCTATAAAGAAGAATGTGGAATCAAGATTGGAGGAAGGCTCGTCAACATCCTGTGTTATGTAGGTGACACAACCTTGCTTGATGAAAATGAAAACTTAAAATGCTTGCTGCACACGATCAGACTATAGCCTTCAATATGCATTACTTGTCAACATCAAGAAGACAAAATTTCTTACCAATAGACTCATAAGCAATATCACAAGATATGGAGAAAAGATTGAAATACTCAAATATTTCACTTTACTTGGATTCACAATTAACACATGTACCAGCAGTCATGAGACTTGGAGACGTATGGCATTGGGTAAGTACACTGACTTCTTCAAATTACTGAGAAGTAATCATGTCAGTTTGAGGACTAAGATGTGACTGTTTCAGACCATGGTCTTTTCAATCACTTGCTATGCATCTGAGAGCTGGAAAATTAATAAGGATGACAGAAGAATTGGTGCCATTGAGCTTTGGTTTCGGAGAAGAGTACTAAATATCCCATGGAATGCCAAAGAACAAACAAATGTATTTTGAGTTCTGTTGAGCTGACCAGCTCATCTTTCAGCATTACATCAGATACTGCCCTACTATTATTCCTAAGGTTTCACTGGTTACGTTCTTGTGGGGTTTTTTTCCTACCCCAGAAATAGATTACCAGGTGCTTTTGCATAGTTTGCCTTAGTCCAAAAAGTCAAACGAAATCTGATTACCAGAGGTGACTCTGCTGGTATTGGAAATTCCAGTGGCATAGCTTTCAGCATAATCATGGTGAAAGGATACAACCCTGGCACATGTGTTTCCTGATTATAAAACTTGTAATATTATCTTGCTTTATTGTGATGACTGCTTGTTGGTTCACAGACAGGTTCTGTATGAGCACAATTAAATTCTTGGATTCCCATTCTTTTCCATGTTATCTCATAATTTATTATAATCCACATAGTCAATAGAACTCAAGTAAACATCTTTCTGGGCCTCTACTTTCAGCCAAGATCTGTGTGACATCAGCAATAATATCACTCTTCTATGGCTTCTACTGAATGTAGCTTGAATTTATAGTTGTTGTTGTTGTTAGGTGGTGACATATCAAGTACAACTCATAGTGACCCTATGAAAAACCAACTGATCTTAACACTGTCTTTACCCCATGCCACCTTTACAATCTCTGACACACTTGAGCCCATTGCTGCAGTCGCTGTGTCAACCCACGTGGTTGAGGGTCTTCCTGTCTTTTGCTGACCTTCCACTTTCCCAAGCATGATATGCCTCTCCAATGAATAGCCTCTGCTAGCAATATGCCCAAAGTATGTGTGATGAAGCTTCACCATCCTTGGCTAAAAGGAACACTCAGCCTGTACCTTCTCCATGACATATCCATTTGTTCTCTTGGCAGTCCATGAGATCTTCGACACTCTTCTATAACAACACAGTTCAAAAGCATTAATTTTTCTTTTGTCATCCTTATTCATTGTCCAGCATCTTACAAGTGACTAAAAAGACTATGGCTTGTATCGCACTCACCTTAGTCCTCAACCTGATATCATTACTCCTCAATAATATGGATAGGTCCCTGACTACAGTCTTTTCCAGTGTAATATACATTTCCTGAACTCCTGACTGCTGGCACCAAGTGTAATGACTGTGGATCTGAGTAAGATGAAGTCTTTAACAATCTCAATCCTTTCTCCTTCCATATCTTGATGTTACCTATAGGTCCAGTGGTGAGGATTTTTGTTTTCTTGACATTGATATGCAATCCATATTGAAGGCTACAGTCTTTAACATTCTGTAACAGGTGATTTAAGTCCTCCTCACTTTCTGCAAGCAAGTATTTCTTCTTAGCTCTAAGTGAACTTCTACTAATTTTTAGTAAATTGACTGCTCTGGCTGGTTTTTCTTAAAATAATTTTCAGCAAGATTTTACTTTAGTGTAATAATCAAGGTATTCATGTCAATGTGAGTCTCCTATTTTGGAGCCTCCTCTGTGAAGCAGTTGGATTCTAGAAGGTTGGTTGTTTTTATTTAATTAAAAGTCAGTTGTAAACTGTTTTGTCATTTTTTATTTCATTAACAATCAAGTTTAATCTGATTGGTTGTTTGGATTTAGTAAACAATCAGTTGTGAGCTGGAAGCCTCTTGTTTAAATCAATCAGGACCTGGTTGGTGGGTCTTTGTATTTAAAAGTCAGTTGGGCCCTAACTAAGAATCTCCAGTTTTGGCAACTCCTGGTGTTAATGGCACTTGGGGAAAACATTGTTCTAAATGGTACAGCACTTGTCTACCAGTTTGGTGAACTGAGATATCTTGATGTTGCTGTGATACTGAAAGTTGTCCCACTGGTATGTCAAATGCCATAAGGATTACCTATGATGGACAGGGTTTGGTGGAGCTCTCAGATTAAGAAAGACTAGGGAGCAGGATTGGCATTAAATAACGGGCCTTTGAAACCCCTATGAACAAAGAGTGAATATGTCTTGGGGTGGGTGCAGCCAGAGTACTCTTTGGAGGCAAGAATGATGAGGTTTCACCTCACATACTTTGGGCATGTTGCTAAGAGGTGCTATTCCTTGGAGAAGGACATGATGATGGGAAAGGTGGAGGGTAGGCAAAGGAGAGGAAGATCATTGACTAAGTGGATAGATACGGTGGCTGCCTCAATGGGCCCTTGTGTGTCAGGAAGTGTGAGGATGGCACAGGATAGAATAGAGTTCAGATCTTTTGTTCATAGGTCACTAGAGTCATACTCAACTCGACAGCACCTAACAACAACATGTAAATGTATACTAACACATGAAAAATCAAATTTCTGCAATCTGTTACACCATAGTTTTCCCCAAAATATGGATCTCTTCTAGGTAATTTCTTTGCATAGACAAATGAGCAGGTCCAAAGTTACACATGTTTACTGAAATATTTCAGTTGAAATTTTGCCAATTCCTGGGACCTTACTTTTTGCCAATGCCTTCAGTGAAGTTTGGACAACTTCTTTCAGTACCATTGATTCTTGATCACATCCAAATTCCTGAAATAGTTCTGCGTTCAATAGTTCTTTTTGCTGCAGTGAGTTAGTGTATTCCATCTACCTTCTTTCAACACTTCTTCCATCATTCAAATTTTGCACATAATTGGTTTCTCTCTCCTTATGTGCATTCATTATGGCCATATAAACAAAAGTTCTGAAATTTGCCCTATCATGAGTTATCCTCACCATCTCTGACACCCTTGAATCACAAGGAAGAGGAACAGTTGTAAAAGACACTAGGAATTGGAACGTTGAATGTGAAAAATATAAGTATTGGCATACTAGGCAATGGTGACATGAGATAGATTGGCATGGGATGTTTTAAATCAGACGAGGTCACATTCATAGTTTAAAAGACCATTTCTAGATTCATCTTGAAATATAATGTTGTGAGTGAAAGGATAATATCTATAGCAGCCAATGAAAACTTTTTAATACCACTGTCATTCAAATATATGCACTAATAACTCGAGGCAAAGAGGAAGAAACAAGATTTCTATCAACTATTCCAGTTAGAAATTGATAGAACCTGCAATCAAGATATATTAATAATAACAGGTGACTGGAATACAAAACTGAAAACAGGGAAGAAGGATCAGTAGTCAGAAAGCATGGACTTGGTAAAAGAAATGAGGCTGAGATGGAATTATAGAATTTTGTACAATGATTTATTCATTACAAATACCTTGTAAATGAAACACAAATGGCGACTATACAAACTGACTTCACCTGATGGACTATACAGGAATTAGATTGATTTTATCTGTGGAAAGAATTGTTGGAGAACTTCAATATCAGCTGTGAAAACTAGGCCAGTGTTGATTGTTGAACAACCCGTCAATTAATTATATGCAGGTTCAAGCTGAAGCTAACGAAAATTAAATCAACAGGAACAAAAATCTGACCCTGAGTCTATTTCAACTGAATTTCCAAACCATTTCAGGAGACATTAGGCTTCAGAAAAGAAGATGCCATCAGGTGAGACACTCTTCCCCAGAGCCAGGAATTTCAGGTGTAGGTGGAAAGAAGGTACTGACTGAAACTCTCCTGGGCAAAGTTCCCTCCACATGGGGATCCTTGCCACCTCAAGGACAAAACAGGACAATAGAGTTTGGTACAGAGAGCTACAAGCAGGGGGAAAAGAGAAAAAGAGCTGACTTAACACTTTCCTGGTCACAAACTGCTTAAGTTGCTGTCCTTGATCTTGTGCCACTGCAGTAATGGAAGACATTAGGCTTCAAGAGAGAAGATGCTATCAGGTTCCCCAGAACTATTCCCTATCATTGTTTCCCAGAGCCAGAACTTTCAGGAGCAGGGGAGAGAAGGGACTGAAAGTAACCTGAGGAAAAATCCCTCTGTTAAAGGATTCCTGCTGCAGTGGGTACATCTGAAGGAACAAACAGGACAACAGATTTTAGCACAAGGAGCTATAAGCAGGAGAAAGACTTTAACAGCTGGAACACTTTGCTGTGTGAGACAGCAGCGAGAGATGATTTGAAATCTCCCTGGAAACAAACTGCTGAAGTGGAGCACCTGGTTTCATATCACTCAGCCACAATGCAGACACAGAAGGCAATAGAATTTGGGAGAGGGAACTCCTGCAGGGTTGTATTGCATACCAGAGAGAACCTGAAGTACCTTAGGAAAGGCAAATTTTGCCAGAAAAGACTTTCAGTAGAGTGAGTAGCCCATTCCATAGATTGAATACTTTAACATGGCACTGATCAATAACATCATAAGGATAAAATTATCAATAACTTATGCAGACACAAGAGAATCAGCCTAACAATCGGCCTAACAATCAGCCTAACCAAGAAAAAGGTTGACATAATGTCAAGAAAGCAGCGGGTAGCTTCAAACACTGTGGGGGAAAAAACAAATCAAGCCTTCTTCAAAAAAAAAAAAAAAAAGAGAACATATTACAGACCCAATGAATACTGCACAGTCAGGAAAAGAGAGATATTTATTGGTATGGAGGCATTCAAACAGCTAAGGAAGAAGGTACAAATTATGGAAGGAATAGTGAAAACTGGAAGTAAAGGGAATACTTTAGAACCAGAGAACCAGAAGAAATACACTAATCCAGAGTTCTTTAAACAGCTATAGAAGAAGGTGCAAATGATGGAAGAAACAATAGAAACCAATCTCCATAATAGTCTATGTGTTTCCTACTGCCAAAGGGGCCCTTTAGAGTAGTGAGAGAAGATCTTCACCCTGAAACCCACAGTGTCCCTTTTCAGCAGGAAGTAGCTAAGAGAATACGCCATCCCCTTTTCCTTAGGACTCAGGGTGAAGTCTCTCTCAGGGAGGAGTGATAGGGAATGGCAAAGGACACACTGACAAAGAAGATTAATCAGAACTGGCTTTGACAAGCACTGTGGCATTTGGACAAGAACAAACTGGGAGGAGGGTAGAGAGAATGGTGCAGCGGTGAATGAATGGAAACCCAAAATCTCTGTAAATGTTTATGAAAATTAATAAAATATAATTATAGAAAAAAATTAAAAGAAAGAAACCAATAAGAAAGCAAATACACCAGAGGCAGAGAGCCCAAAGAAGTATATTAATGAGGAGAAACTTGAACAAGTACAGAAGAAAATGCAAAAGATGGAAGAAATAATTTAATATACACATAAAAAGGTACAATAACTTTAAAAAATCATCACAAGACAGATAAGGTACAACCAACATAGTACTGGAAACAACAGAAATGCATGAAAATGCAATCCAGAATATTAAGACCAAACTGGCAGAAGTGCCCAAGATGGTGGAAGGACAAAAAAGTAGAACAGAAGAGGTGGAGCAGAGTCAGTGAACTGGAAGACAAGAACCTCATTGGAAACATACTAGAAGAAAAATCAGAGATCAAAGAAAATATTAGACCCATGTGATATAACATCAAAAGAATCAACATAGGAACTCTTATACAGTTTTTGATGGGATTGTAAAATATTACAATCACTCTGGAAGGCAGTTTGGCGCTTCCTAAAAAAGCTGAGCATAGAAGTTCCATATGACCCAGCTATTCCACTGCTTGGGATATACCTTGAGAAAATGAGAACTGAGACACAAACGAAGACTTGTACACCAATGTTCATGTTGTGTTGGGTCCTATTGAGTCATAGTCGACTCATAGCGACCCCATGAACAAAAGTCCTTGACATTTGTGTGTGTGATTTTCATCCTTTCTTCAGGTTCATAGGGTTTTCGGAGGCAAGCTATTTACGGAAGTGGAGGCGACTCCTGCTTCCAAGCTTGTTTCAACCAGGGAGTGTCACTAAACAATGCCTACCATGGGTAACCATTATCGTATTTGACACATCAGTGTCACAGTGTTCAGCTTCACAGCAACCATAAGTTACCTCTGTATGGCAAGTGGACACACCAGAGCTATACGACCTAGGAGACTGTTTGAACAAAAACAGTGAAAAACAGACCTTAGGGCTGCGGATTAGAGTCATCCAATGTTCATAGCAGTGTTATTCACCATCGCAAAAACGTGGAAATAGCCCAGATGTCCAACCATAATAAAATGGATTGAGAAATTATGGTACATTCATATGATGGAATGCTACACAGCACACAAGAAATGATTTTGTTAATTAATACCTAACTTAGGAAGGACTGGAAAGCATTATGCTGAGTGAACTAACTCAGTCCCACAAGGACAAATATTGTATAAAATCATTATTGTAGAATAAGGATGAGGATCCAAGAGGTGGGGAGGTGGAAGCAGAGGAGTGAGAATGTGCCGGAGGCAAGAAGGGATTAATTATGGGGTTGAACAATTTGATGGGGGAAGGGGGAGGCGGCGGGGAGGGAAGTCAGAAGAATTGGGTCAGAAAAACTGTGTATTCTAATTTTGTAAATTGTTGTTGATTGTCGTTGAGTCAAGCATGACTCATAGTGACCCCATGAACAAAAGTCCTTCCACAACGATAACCATTTATCAAAATTCAAACTAGTATAATTTTTTTAGAAAAAACAGCATACATATGATTGGAATTCCAGAATACAAGAGGGAAATAGAATTCATAGAGAAAATTGTGGAAGGGGTACTAGAAGAAAACTTTCCAGATATTATGAAGAATGGAGAAATCCATATTCAAGAAGCTCAGCGAACACCAAATAGACTAGATCCAAAAAGAGAAACATTAAGATATTTCATGGTCAAATTCTCCAGAATAAAAGATAAAGATAGAATACGAAAAGCAGCATTAGAAAAATAAAGAGTCACCTAAAAATAGAAACAGATTA
This sequence comes from Elephantulus edwardii, assembly GCF_000299155.1. NCBI lineage: Eukaryota > Metazoa > Chordata > Mammalia > Macroscelidea > Macroscelididae > Elephantulus > Elephantulus edwardii. Next base: position 1,019,276 of record NW_006400093.1, on the reverse strand, counting down.
AGTTCTGATTTGTCAGCAGAAACCGTGCAAGCTAGAAGAAAATAAGATGGCATATACAGAAAGTTGAAAGAAATCAATTGGCAACCACAGATCCTCTACTCAACAAAGTTGTCCATAAAATATGAAGGAGAAATTAGTTCATTTGATGAAAAGCAGGAAGGTATGGAATTTGTGAAAAAAGACCAAATCTACAAGAATTTTTTAGGAAAGTCCTTCACACAGAGACATAAAAGGAAAGTGGATGGGCCATCATAACCAGAACAATAAAAACACAGCAAGATTGCAACATCAAAACATGGTCTGTCAATATTCACACTTAATGTGAATGGACTAAATGTACCAGTTAAGAGAAGAAGAATATCTATAAAGAGTATAATATAAAACCCACCAATATGTTGTCTACAAGAGACATATCTAAGAAAGTAGGAGAAAGAGTCAAAATGAGAGTCTTGTAAAAAATAAATCAAACAAATGTCATCCACTAAAAAGCAGTACTGGCAATACTAATCACTAATAAAACATACTTCAGGATGAAAACCACCATAAAAGATAAGGAAGAGGACTACATAATGATTAAAGGCACAGTAGATGAGGAAGACATAACCCTGGACAATATCTATGCACCAAATGACAGAACTGCAAAATACATAAAATACATAAAACAAAGGTTAACAAAATTGAAGAAAGAAATAGACACAATAGTGGTTGGAGACTTTAACACACCACTCTCACCAAAGGATGTGGTTGTTGTTATGTACCATAGAGTTGTTCAAGACTTATACCAACAACAGCTCTGAAATTTGCCCTATCCTGAGCTAGTCTCATTGACTGACACAGATGATCCCATTGCTCCAGTTACAGTGTCAATCCATCTCATTGGGGTCTTCCTCTTATGTGCCTTCCCAGCATGATGTCCTTCTCCAAAGACTAGTCCCACTTAGACACGTACTCAAAGTATGTGAGAAAGAGCTTCAAAAATCTTTGCCTCATGGCGAGCTCTGGTGGCCTAGTGGCAAGAAGTTGCATTGCAATCTCAGAGGTGCATGGTTCGAATCCACCAGATGCTCTGCTGGAGAAGGAGGAACAATCTCCTCCTGTACCAGTCAGATCTGATTTGACGGTACGCACAAAAAATAATGAAATAAAATAAAAAAAAATCTTTGCCTCCAAGGAGAAACTTGGTTTCACCCTCTCCAAGACAATTTGTTCTCCTGGCATGTTCAATACTGCATGGTATGTTCAGTACTCTTCTTCATACAACAACTCAAAGGCATCAATTCTTCTGTCATCCTTAGTCATTGTCCAGCTCTCTGAGGCAAAGCATGTAATTATGTAGACCATGGCCTGGACCAGGTGCACATTAGTCTCTAGACTGGCATTACTGTTCTTTAACACTTTGGAGAGGCCCCTGACAGCACACTTCTCCAATGCAATTCATCTTTTGATTTTCTGACTGCTGGTCACAAGAGTATTGATAATGGAGCTGAGCAATTTTTAACAATTTAACAATTGTTAACAACCTCAATCTCTTCATCTGTCATGTTGCTACCAATTGGCCTAGTGGTGAAAATGTTTGTCTTCTTAGTGTTAAGCTTTGATCCATATCGCAGACTACAATCCTTGAGCTTCTGCAGCAAATGCATCAGACCCTCCTCAGTTTCAGCAAGCAAGGTAACGCAGGTTGTTGATGAGTCCTCCTCCAATCTTGATGCCACGCTCCTCTGTACTGCGTGCAGATGGAAAAGATATGGAGCCAGGACACATCCTATATGCACTACTTTCATAATTTTGAACCATGCAGTGTTTTCTTGCTCTGCTCTGACTCTGGTCCAAGTATAGGTTTCACATACATAGGTTGTTGTTGTTGTCGTGTACTGTAGATTCAGAAATGACCCATAGCTGACCTTCCAATGGGTTTTCAGAGGCAGTAATTGCACAAGAGGAAAATGCCCATCATTCTCCCAAGGAGCAGCTGGTGGTCTTTAACCACATGCCTTTGGGATTGTAGTGTAGCTTCTTAGAACTAGGTGACAAGAGTTCCCTATACATAAAATGTGTTGCTGTGTATTGTCAAGTCAGAACTGACTCATAGCTGAACCTACAGCAGGTTTTCAAAGACAGTTAATCTGACCCATAGCTGACCCTCAGGTGAATTATCAGAGGCAGATTATTATAAGGGAGGAGATTACCAATCCTTCTCCCACAGAGGAACTGGTGGATATGTATCTCATGGTTTCAAGATTGTAGTGAATCTTCCTGCCATTAGGCCACCACTGCTTCTTATATATAGGTAAGGCCTACATACATAACTAGCTCCAGGGCTTCGAAGGTAGGAAGATCTGGATTCACCAAAGGATAGGTTGACTCAAAAGAAACTTAACAAAGATTCAAAAGAACTAAACCATATGCTCAGCCAACTTGACCTTGTGGATGTATTCAGGGTACTGCACCCAACTAAAATTCAATTCACCTTCTTCTTTCTGAATTACATATAATACATTCTCCAGAATTGAATGACATATTAGGACACAAAGCAAGCTTAAACAAATTAAAAAAAAAAAACACAACAACAAAACCACTGGAAAACTTAACAAAAGAAAAAAATGAAGGCCCAAATAACTTAGTTTAAGGAATGATAGAGGTGACATCACAATGAACCATATAAACATAAATCAATAATACCATAATATAATGAAAAGCTATACTCTGATAAATATTGCAGACTTAGAAAAAAATAGACAAATTCCTTGAAACTTATGCCCTACCCAGATTGAAAAGGACGGATTTAGAGCCAGAACCCAGCGCCAGCTGGAGAGCTGGAATTCCAACCACACAGAGGACAGCTGAGTCCCACCCAAAAGACACCCAAGCCACTATGAAACCCACCCACCAGGAGCAAGTAGGGAGCAACCGCCTGCCACCCTGTGTATCCACAGAAGCAACTGACTGCCCCCAGCTTCTAAGAGACCCGGGAGGAGCAACTGTCTGCCAGCCACCACGGAACCCCAGAGAAGTGACCACCACTAGCCATGTGACCCTAGAGGAGCGAAGACTACCTGCCACTGTGTGACCCTCTTGCAGTCTGCACCTGCATGATCCCAACAAGCAAGGTGCCACGGCATAAACCCCCAGCAGCGCCCAAGCCCCGCCCCCTGTCTCCCAGTGGTAGTGTCCAAGCCCTGTGCTCCTGCGCCCCACCCCCAGCCCCTTGCTTCCTCCCACTTCTCCCGCTCCCCCTTGCAGGGCCACAACCACGCATCTCAGGCCCGACCAGAGCCCTGTGACCCAAGGGCACCACAGCGGATCCAGCCATCACCTGGAGCTAATAGGTGATCTTCTGTGAAACTAATCTGGCAGGAGAAAGGCCAATAAAATCCAGACTGGTTTTTCTGGGGCACTGCTGATTACCTGGAAGAGCACCCAAGGGAGTGCCCACTGGTATGGAATTTGGCCAAGCTCTCTTGAGCCACACCTACTACCCAGAAACGAGACAGCCACTGGCTGGCTTTTGTGGACTCTGCAGACCAGCCAGAGGCTACTGGGTCAGTGGGAATTTGACCTTGACTTATCAGGTCCAGTTGGATCCAGGACCCTGCTGGAGCAGGAATGTTGTATGAGGGCACCTGCATAAGTGCCACCAGGCAGAGAACACTGAGAAAACCACTGGGTGGGAAATGGACAGCAGGAATTTGAGTAGGGACCCCAATAGTGAGCACAGTCAGACATCAGAGGTTTGAGTAAGGTCCTCAAAGTGTCTAACCTGCCCTTGCAATCAACTCAACCCTGTGCCTGCGTCACCACAGCTGGCTCCACACTGGTGCTTACACGTCTGGCCAATCAACTTGCCTTTAATCGGGAGCACCTTGACCTGCCTTACCAACAAGAGATTGCCCTCACAAGCTCTGAACTGACATTTCTCTGAAGTCAGAAGCTCAGAGAAACACACAAGTGGGGTAGCTGCCCAATGATCTCTGGAGCACTGTCTTCAGGACAAGAACATATCAATGTCTCAAAGAAAGCAAGCTATAGCACACAATACACAAAGGCAAAGCAAGATGTCACCCCCAAAGGGTGACACAGTATCAGTGGATTTCCTGAAGCCAGAAAGACTGATGGAACATTCTGACACAGAATTTAAAAGAGGAGTGACTAAATATATCAAATGGATGAAAGACAAACTTGATGAATTAGAGGATACCATCACCTGATGGTATGCACAGGAATCAGATCGACTACATCTGTGGAAGGAACCGCTGGAGAAGCTCAATATCAGCTGTGAAAAGTAGGCCGGGGGCTGATTGTGGAACAGACCACCAATTACTCATATGCAA
>NW_006400093.1:1012197-1013038 GCF_000299155.1 Elephantulus edwardii | reverse complement strand
GGGATGGGTGTGTCAGAGGCGGTGCGGTTGGCGCAGGATAGAGCCGGGTTTAGAGCTGTTGTGCATAGGGTCGCTATGAGTCGGAAACGACTCGATGGCACATAACAACAACAACAACAAACAAAAAACAGGAGGAGCTCAAAAAACAACGCAGAACATTGCACAGAAAACAAAGGAGGCGTTAGCAGCACTGGAAAAACAAGAATCCACTATTCAAAATATAAGGTCCAATGTTTCAGAGGCTGTCAACATGATCGAGGCACACATCAGCAGAATTGAAGAGATAGAAAACAGAACCAGTGAAACTGAAGACAGAATTGTCACTACTGCTCTGCTAGAACAAAAAGCAGACTCAGAAAAGAAGGAAACCTAAGAATAATGTGGGACACCATCAAGAGAAACAACATGAGCATTATTAGAATCTCAGAAAAGGAAGAAGCAAGGAAAGGCACTGAAAAAGTTGTAGAAGAATTGTTGTTGTTATGTGCCACATAGTCGTTTGCGACTCATAGCGACCCTATGTACAACAACCCTAAACCGTGCTCTATTCTGTCCCAATCTCATTGCCTATGACACACCCATGCCGATTACCCCAGTCACTAAATCAATCCACCTCATAGAGGGTCTTCCCCTCCTGCGCTGTCCCTCCACTCTACCCAGCATGACGTCCCTCTCTAAAGACCTGTCCCTCCTTACAACATGTCCAAAGTATGTCAGACGAAGCCCCAGAATCCTTGCGTCCAAGGAGCAGCCTGATTTAACCCTGTCTAGGATGAATCTGGTTGTTGTCTTGGCAGTCCAAGGTACATTCAATACTCTTCTCCAGCACCACAGCTCAAAG
>NW_006400093.1:998696-999277 GCF_000299155.1 Elephantulus edwardii | reverse complement strand
CGGCCTAGTTTTCACAGCTGATATTGAGCTTCTCCAGCGGTTTGTTTCACAGATGTAGTCGATTTGATTCCTATCCATACCATCAGGTGAAATCCATGTGTATAACCTGCGTTTGTGTCTCTTATAAAATGTATTTGCAATGAATAAGTCATTGATTGTACAATATTCAATCATTCTATCTCCAGCTTCATTTCTGTCACCAAGTTCCATGTTTTCCAACTACTGATTCTTCTTCCCTGTTCCCAAATTTTGCGCTCCAGTGACCCATTATTATCAATACATCTTGATTGCATGTTCAATCTATCTCTGCCTGTAAGAGTTGGTAGAACTCATCTATTTCTTCTTCTTTGGCTCTGGTTGTTGGTGCATATATCTGAATGATAGTGATGTTCATTGGACTTCCTTGTAAGTGTATGGATATAATCCTGTCACTCATGATATTGTACTTCAAGATGGATCTAGAAATATCTTTTTTTACTATGAAAGCAACTCCATTTTTCCTTACCTTTTCGTCTCCAGAGTAATATGGTCATCTGACTCAAAATGCCCCATGCCAGTCCATCTCATCTCTCCAATGCCTG
>NW_006400093.1:981820-998364 GCF_000299155.1 Elephantulus edwardii | reverse complement strand
TGAAAGATAAATCCCTTATTGTGGAGTTAAGCATTAGTTACAGTGTTGACCCCACCCTTAGCCCAGTGCCTTGACCCTCTTACTTCCCAGCTCCACCCTCCACCAGGATAACCCTTCACATCTGCCAAGTCCCTTCAGAAAATATATTCCATTGTCCAACCCATGATCTGACAGCTTGTATCTGAAGCTTTCTTGGCTTCTGCAATTCCAAACACACGTCAACTGCTGACATTTTTTTTTCTTTTGACCAATGTCTCTTAAGTTTAGTTGTACTGTCTCCAAGGGAAGGTTAGGGAATGGCAAAGGACACTCTGACAAAGGAGATTAATCAGAACTAGTTTTGACAAGCACTGTGGCAATGGGACAATTAAAAAAAAACTTTCAAGGGGGTAAAAAGAGAGGAATGAACTGGGGGGGTTAGAGAAAATAGTGCAACAGTGAATGAATGGAAATTCAAAATCTCTGTAAATGCTCATTAAAATTAATAAAATAGAAAAAGATCAAAGGATGGATGTAGAACACTTGAACAAACCTATTACAAAATAAGAAATTGAGCATAGCATAAAAACCTTCCCCACAAAAAATATTCTGAACTAGATGGCTTCACAGTTGAATTCTACTAAACATTCAGAGTAGATTTATAACCAATTCCACTTAAATTATTTCAAAAAGTAGAAAAATAAGCAACACTTCCAGAGCTATTCTATGAAGCAAGAATAATCCTAATACCAAAACCAGGTGAAGATATTACAAAAAAAAAAGAAAACTACAGATCAATACTTATTAACAAACCTAAGTAGAAAAGAAATACCTCTACAAAGAAAACTACAAAACACTTCTGTGAGAAATAAAAGACCTAAATAAATGGAAATATATTCACTGTTCGTGGATAGAAAGACTCAATATAATGAAAATGAGAACCCTATCAAAAGGAACCTATATGTTTAATGCAATCCTAATACATACACTAAATTCATTTTTCAAGGAGATAAAAAAGGCAGTTATCAAGTTTATTTGCAAAGGAAAGAGACCGCAAATAAGCAAAGCACTTTTGAAAAACAAGAATGAAGTGGGAGGCATAGAACTCTTTGATCTCAAAACCTACTACACAGCTGTAATAATAAAAACAGCATGGGACTGGTACAATGTCAGGCACATAGACCAATGGAAATGGAATTGAAAACCCAGAAATGGACCTCTCCGTCTATGGTCAACTGATATTCAACAAGAAAACAAAACTTATCAAATGGGGAGATGACAACCTCTTCTACAAATATTGCTGGCAAAACTGGACAGCTACCTGAAGAAAGCTAAAACAAAGAAATGAGAAAGATCTGGTGGGACTTGAAAAGCAAAGTAATGGTGGGCATAATCCAGTGGTGGTTAATTTTATAAAACATGACGTATGGAATGATTATATGAAACATGCCAATGAAGGAAAGTGTGAAACACACACACACACAAACTCCCACTATGTACATGAATGAAATACAATGTATATGAATAATTACATGCATACCTGTTTTAAAAAATCCATTTCAGGAACAGGTTTGTGGCCTTGAACACTAATGAACAAAGATCAGATATGCTAGGAAAGGATTTTAAGAACTCATTCAGAAAAAATTAAAAAGGTCATAACAAAAATAGAGGAGGTAAGATAGCGGTGAGGAGATGGAGGAGCATCAAGCTGCATAGAAACAGGCCACTAAAGAGGTCACAGCACACAGACACCGATGCAGCATGACATAGACAGTAGGAATTTGAGTCAGAATTTCATTTTTAAATAATTAGTTGGGGAGATACAGGAGCATCAAGTCATGCCATGGGCCTGGCTGAAGATGGAAGCCACCACCTGAGCGTCTGTGAGACCCATATGCCAGGAGAAAGAAGGTTAGTGGGAAATTGACTGAGTTCTTTTAAGCCCTATCGGGAGCGAGTGGGCCTGTTGGAATTTTACAGAGTTTTCTTGTGCCTCCGTTAACCGCTCAGGTTCTGGCAGGATGGTAGGAATTTGCATGAGTTCCCTTGGGCCCTGCCAACTGCCCAGGAGAAAGCCCATGAATGAGCAGGCTGGTAGGAATTTGACAGAGTTTTCGTGGACGCCGCAAACCAGCAAAAGCAAGTGGGTCAGTGGAAATTTGACTGAGTTTTCTTAAGCTCCACTAGATGCAGGGCCCAGATTGGGGTGGGGGGGAGGTGCTGCAGGGAGACACACCTGGGTGAAGGCCTCTGAGCAAGGACCAGTGAGTGAGAGCCGCTGAGTGGAAGACTGACAGCTGGAATTTGAGTAGGGACCCCACTCATGAGCACACTAGGACAGCTGAAATATGAGTGAGGTCCCCACAAGTGGCTGATGTGCTCTTGTGGTCGCCCCACCCCCATGCCTGCCCTGCCCCCCATTCAACTCCACACCTGTGCCTGTACGTCCAATCAATCAACTTGCCTTTAATCTGGAGGACCTTGATCTGACTTAGTTACAAGAGGCTGCTCTCACAAGTCTTGAACTCAACTTTCCTTAGAGTCAGAAGTTAAGAGAAAAACACAGGTGGGGTACCTGCCCAGCTGATTTCTAAAGCATTGGTTTTAGATAAAGAACATATCAAGGTCTTGAAGGAAGCAAGCAATCCCACACACTACATAAGTGCAAAGGAAGATGCCACTCCAAAAGGTGACACAGTATCAATGGATTTCCTGAAGCCAGAAAGTCTCATGGAACTTTGTGACACAGAATTTAAAAGAACAATGACTGAATATTTTCAATGGATGAAAGACAACGTTGAAGAATAATAGGAAACTGCAAGCAAAAACCAAGAGAAGCTTTTAAAAAAGTCCAAAACAATGTTGATAAAACAAACAAGGCATTAGTGGAAAAACAAGAAACCATGATCCAAAAGATGAGGTGATGCTGTCAACATAATGGAGAGACACATGAGCAGAATTAAAGAGATGGAACACAGAACACAGAACCAGTGAAATAGAAGATGGAATTGTCACCCTTGATCTGCTAGAGCAAAAAGCAGAATAGAAAGGAAAGAAAAAGAAGAAAACCTAAGAATAATGTGGGAAGCCATCAAGAGAAATAACATATGCATCATTGGAATCCCTGAAAAGGAAGAATCAAATAAAGGCACTGAAAAAGTTGAGGAAGAAATACTAGAGGAAAATTTCCCAAGCATAATGAAGAATGTTGTTGTTGTTATGTGCCGTCAAGTCACTTGAGACTCATAGCGATCCTATGTACAACAGCCCTAAACTCTGCTCTACCTTGTGCCAATCGCACTGTCTCTGACACTCCCACACCGATTATCCCACTCACTGAATCAATCCACCTCATAGAGGACCTTCCCCTCCTGAGCTGTCCCTTCACCCTCCCAAGCATGATGTCTTTCTCCAAGGACCGGTCTCTCCTCACAACATGTGCAAAGTATGTTACATGGAGACTCAGAATCCTTGCCTCCAAGGAGCCACCGAGTTTAACCCTTTCCAGGATAGAATCTGTTTGTTTTCCTAGCAGTCCATAGTATCCTCAATACTCTTGTCCAGCACCACAGCTCAAAGGCATCAATTCTCCTTCTATCCTCCTAGGTCATTGTTCAACGCTGATGTAAAACAAGTGATTGCGAAGACGATGGCCTGTATCAAACGCACCTTAGTCTCCAGGGAGACACCATTGGTCCTTAGTACTCTGGAGAGGTCCCTAACAGAAGACTTTCCCATGGCAATGCGCCTTTTAATTTCCTGGCTACTGATGCCAAGGTTGTTGACTGTGGAGCCAAGCAAACTAAAGCTGTGAACAATCTCAATCTCTTCACCATCCATCCTGATGCTGCCAAATGTTCCAGGGGTGAGAATATTTGCCTTCTTGACATTGAGCCTCAATCCATATTAGAGGCTGCAGTTGTTGACCCTCTGCAGCAGGGGATTCAGGTCCTCTTCACTTTCAGCAACCAGGGTTGTGTCATCTGCATAAAGCAAATTGTTGATAAACCGTCCCCCAATCTTGATCCAACATTTCTCCTCATAGAGCCCAGCCCCCAGGATAATCTGTTCTGCATATAGGTTGAAAAAGTATGGAGATAGGATGCATCCTTGGCGTACGCCATTCCCAATTTTGAACCATGCAGTGTTCCCTTGCTCTGTTCTGACAACTGCCTCCTGGTCCAAGTATAGGTTTTGCATTAGAACGATCAAGTGTTCTTGGATTCCCATTCTTCTTAGAGTCAGCCACAGTTTGTTATGATCCACACAGTCAAATGCTTTTGCATAGTCAATGAAACACAGATAGACATTCCTCTGGTATTCTCTGCTTTCAACTAAAATCCATCTAACATCACCTACAATATCCCTAGTACCACGACCCCTTCTAAACCCAGCCTGGATTTCTGGTAGTTCCCTGCTGATGTGCTGTTCCAGTCGTTTTTGGATGATCTTCAGTAAAATCTTGCTTGCATGTGAAATCGGTGAGTTTGTTCTATAGTTTCCACACTCTGTTGGGTCACCTTTCTTTGGAATAGGAACAAATATAGATCCCTTCCAGTCAGTTGGCCAAGTGGTTGTTCTCCAGATTTCTTGGCACAACTTCATGAGTACATCCAGGGCAGCATTTGTTAGCTGAAATGTGGCAATTGGTATACCATCTATACCTGGAGCCTTATTTTTTGCCATTTCCGTCAAAGCAGCCTGAACTTCTTCTTTCATCACCATAGGCTCTTGTTCATATGTGGTTTCACGAAATTCTTCTGTGTCTTCCAATTCATTTCGGTACAGTGATTCAGTATATTCTTTCCATCTTCTTTTAACACTTCCTGTATCGTTTAACTTTCTGCCGAATGCATCCTTGATTATTGCAACTCAAGGTTTGAATTTGTTCTTCAGTTCCTTGAGTGAGTTCGCCCTTTTGATTTTCTAACTCCAACTCCGTGCACATTTCGTTGTAATATTTTGCTTTGTCATCCCGTGATGCCTTTTCAAATGTTCTATTCAACTCTTTAGTATCTTGAATTCTTCCTTGTGATTTGGCATCTCTGCTCTCCTGTGCAATTTTCAGAGTCTCTTCTGACATCCATTTTGGTCTTCGTTTCCTCTTCTGTCTTTGCAATGACCGTTTGCACTCTTCCTGGCTGATACCCTTGATATCCTCCCACAACTCATCTGGTCTTCGCTCATTAGTGTTTAAGGCCTCAAACCTGTTCCTGAGATGGTTCTGAAATTCAGGTGGGATAGACTCAAAGTCATATTTTGTTTGCCTTGGATTTTGTTTAATTTTCCTCAACTTCATGTGAGAGAATATATATTCAAGAAGGTGAGCGAACATCATATAAAATAGACCCCAAAAGAAAACCACCAAGGTATATCATGATTAAATTTGCCAGAACCAAAGATAAGGAGAGAATTCTGAAAGCAGGAAGGGAGAAACAAAGAGTAACAAAGAGCGGATAAGATTAAGTACCAATTTCTCAGCAGAAAATATGTGAGTAAGAAGGCAGTGGAAGGACATATATCAAACACACGAAGGCCACAACAGTCAATCACGAATACTGTACCAAGTAAAATTATCCATCAAATATGAAGGAAACATCAAGATATTCCAAGAAAATAAGAACCTAAGGGAGTTTGTAAAAACAAGACCAGCATTTCAGAAAACATGAATGATGTCCTTTTTACAGAGGTGCTACAGAAAGCAGCATGGACCAAAGTAACTATCAACAACACCAGAAATAACTCAACAAAATGATAGCAATAAAATTGCTTTTAAATAATCACACTGAAAGTGAATGGTTTTAATGAACCACAGAAGAGAAGCTTAGTAAATTGGATAAAAAAATAAAAATCCATCAATATGGTGCCTACAAAAGACACACATAATAAATGAAGATAAAGAAAGACTAAAATAAAAGGAAGGGAAATAATATGCCAAGCAATTGGCAACCAGAAAAAGAGCAGGAGTAGCAATTTGAATCTACAATAAAATAAATTTCAATGCTAAAACCATCACAACAGACAAGGAAAGTCACTATATAATGCTTATAAAGAGTCAATAGAACAAGAGAAAAGAACCATAATAAATATCTATGTACCAAATGAAATACCTGCAAAATATATAAAACAAACATTAACAAAACTGAAAAAGGAAATAGAGAGCACTGGAGACTTCAATACACTCCTCTCAAGAAAAGATAAAACTTTCAGAAAAAAACTCAACAAAGATGCTCACGAATTAAACCACACAATAAACCAACATGACCTCAAAGATATTGATAGGCTAATGCACCCCCCAAAATCCCCAAAGTATACCTTCCTCTCCAATGTGCATGGAACATTCTCCAGAATAGATCACATTTTAGTTCACAAGGCAAATATCAATAAATTCAAAGATATAGAACTAATACAAAGTATTTTCTCAGACCACAATGCTACAAAATTACAAATTAATAACAAGAGGATAAAGGAGGAAAGACCATACATTTCGAAGGTGAATAACACCTTGCGTGAACATGAGTGGGCACTAGAAGAAATAAAAAATGACATTCAAAAGTTTATTGAGAACGCCTGCGCCAGCCACAATGCCTGTGTCAGCCGCAACACCAGCACCAGCCACAACGCCCATGCCAGCTGCAACACCTGTACCCGTGAAGAGACCCGGGAAGAACAATAGATGGCCATCCACCGTGGAACTCCAAAGGAGGGAACACAGTGTGACCCCAGAGGAGTGACGACTACCCACCACTGTGTGACCCCCTTTAGCCCCCACCTGCATGAACCCAGACCCCCACAAGACAGGGTGCTGCTGCATAAATCCTCAGCAGCGCCCAAGCCCTGGCCCCTACCTCTTGGTGGTAGTGTCCAAGCCCTGTGCTCCTTTGCCTCCCTAGTCCCTTGCTTTCCCCCCCTTCCCCCACACCCCCTTGCAGCCCCACACCCACACACCTCAGCAACTGGCACAGCCCTGTGACCTGAGGGCACAACGGTGGATCCAGCCATCACACAGAGTTGTCAGCCGAGCTGCTGTGGAACTAACCTGGCAGGAGAAAGGCCAGGAGGATCCAGACTGGGTTTACTGGGGCATTGAAGATTAGCTGGGAGAGCACTTAAGGGCTTGCCCACTGGTGGAGAATTTGGCCACACTCTCTTGGGCTACACCAATTGCCCAAAACGAGCCATCCAGCTGGATCCTGTGGACTCTGCAGAGCAGCCAGAGGCTAGTGGGTCGGTGGGAATTTGACCTTGACTTTTTGGATACTGTCAGATCCAGGCCTCTGCTGGAGCAGGGGCTGCTGTGTGAGGACACCTGCGTAAGTGCCACCAGGCAGGGAACACTGACAAAACCATTGGGCAGGAAACAGACAGCAGGAATTTGAGTAGGGACCCAATCATGAGCACACTGAGACAGCACAGGTTTGAACAAGGTCCCCCAAGTGTTTGACCTGCCCTTGCAATCACCCCAACCCTTTGCCTGCCTCACCCCATTTGGCTCCACACCAGTGCCTACACGTCTGGGCAATCAACTTGCCTTCAATTGGGAGCACCTTGACCTGTCTTACCAAAAAGAGATTGCCCTAGCAGGCTCTGAACTGACATATCTCTGAAGTCAGAAATGCAGAGAAACACACAAGTTCAGTACCTGCCCAACTGATCTCAAGAGCATCATCTTCAGATCAAGAACATATCAATGTCTCGAATAAAGCAAACTATCACACACAATACACAAGAGCAAAGCAAGATGTCACTCACAAAGGGCGACACAGTATCAGTGGATAGCCTAAAGCCAGAAAGTCTCATGGAACTTTCTGACACAGAATTTAAAAGAGGAGTGACTGAATATATCCAATGGATGAAAGACAAACTTGATGAAATACAGGATAATACAAGCAACATAACTGACACAAAACAAAATTGAACATCTGAACAGACCCACTACGAAAGAAAAAATTGAAAAGGTAATACAACAATTTCCAATCAAAAAAAATCCCTGGACCAGATGCATTTACAAGTGAATTTTATCAAACATTCAGAGAGGAACTGTTACCAATTATACATGAATTATTTCAGAAATTAGAAGAAGATGGAATCCTCCCAGATTCATTCTATGAAGCAAACATATCTTTGATACCAAAGCCAGGAAAAGACACCACCAAAATAGAAAACTATAGGCCAATATCTCTCATGAACATTGATGCAAAAATCCTGAATAAAATACTGGCAAATAGAATCCAATGATACATTAAAGAAATAATTCACCATGACCAAGTGGGATTCATAATAGGTATGCAAAGATGGTTCAACATAAGAAAAACAATTTAATGTAATTCATCACATTAACAAGGCAAAGAACAAGAAACACATGATACTATCAATTGATGCAGAAAAGGCCTTTGACAAAGGCCTTTCCTGATTAAAACACTCAACAAAATAGGATTAGAGGGGAATTTCTTCAACATAGTAAAAAGTATTTATGAAAACCCTAGAGCCAACATTGTTCTCAACGGAGAGATGTTAAAGGCATTCCCCTTAAGAATAGGAACTAGGCAAGCATGCCCACTACTACCTCTCTTATTCAACATTGCTTTTGAAGTCTTAGCAATAGCAATACGACAAGAGAAGAGGCTAAAAAGAATCCAAATTGGCCACGAGGAGGTAAAATTATCCCTCTATGCCGATGACATGATAGTATACTTAGAAAACCCTAAAGACTCAGCAAGAAAACTATTGAACACAGTCGACCAATTTAGCAAAGTGTCAGGATACAAGATCAACATACAGAGATCAGTTGGATTTCGCTACAGTGACAAAGAGAATATAGAGCTCGAACGATGAAAAACAATACCTTTCACAATAGCTAATCAGAAGATTAAATACTTGGCAATAAATTTAACCAGAAACACAAAGGACCTCTTCAAAGAAAATTACAAAAAATTACTACAAGAAACAAAAAGAGATCTTGAGAAGTGGAAAAATATCACTTGCTCATCGAAAGGAAGACTCAATGTTGTGAAAATGGCAATACTACCAAAGGCAACTTACACATTAATGCAATCCCAATACAAATACCAATCCCATTCTTCAACGAGATGGAATAGGCAATCTTCAGTTTCGTCTGGAATAGAAAGAAGACCCGAATAAGCAAAGCACTCCTTAAGAATAGAAGAACGGTAGGAGGTATCTCACTCCCTGATTTCCAATTCTACTCCACTGCCGTAGTGGTAAAGACAGCATGGTACTGGTACAATGACAGACACATAGATCAATGGAATAGAATTGAGATTCTGGAGATCAGCCCGTCTATCTATGGTCAACTGATTTTTGACAAGGAGATGAAATCAGTCAACTGGGGAAACGACAGCCTTTTCAACAAATGGTGTAGCAAAATTGGAAAAGTATCTGCAAAAGACTCAAGCAAGACCCACACCTCACTCCATACACAAAAACCAACTCAAAGTGGATCATGGACCTAGGATTAAAACCAAGGAGTATAAACTTTATTACAGAAAAGCTAGGAACAACACTAGAAGTCCTAATCAACAACATAAACAGTCTTCCAACTATCCTGAAAAAACTACAGCCAGGAGAAGAAAAACTAGATGAATGGGATCTTCTAAGACTCAGTCCCTATGCACATGCAAAAACTTCTCCAACAGGGAAAAAGGGAAGCCACCGACTGGGAAAAAGTATTTGGTAATAACAGATAAGGGACTTATATCCAGAATTTATGAAATACTTGAGCACCACAACAAGATAAAGGTAAATAATCCAATAGAAAAATGGGCACAGGACATGAATTGAACAGGCACTTCAATGAAGATGACATTCAGATGGCTAACAACCACATGAAGAAATGTTCAAAATCCCTAGGTCTAAGAGAGATACAAATTAAAACAACTATGAGGTATCATCTCACCTCAGTCCAAAGGTTGTGGAGAAACTGGAACCCTTATTCACTGTTGGTGGGAATGTAAAATGGTGCAAACCCTGTGGAAAGCAGTATGACGCTTTCTCAAAAAGTTGCAAATAGAGATACCATTTGACCCAGCAATACCACTACTATACTCAGAAGAGACCATAACTGACACCCAAGCAGATATATGCACACCCATACTAATAACACTATATCATGTCACAGAGGAGGAATAGTGGAAATATGTCCACATTTACAACATTCCTCTTACCAAAATCATTTATCGAAAATGGGAACTGCATTGGAACATGTATCTCTGGATTGGAAATGATCATATTGTTAATATTTCTAGCCTTAAGCTTAAAAGATTGCAATGTTCAAAATTATTTGTTATACGTTTGTTTAAATTTTTCCCTCTTTTAAAAACTGGGATCTAGAGGGAAGAGAGAATACCAGAGAATGGCCAAAATTATTGGGGCAGCTATTGCTGCCAATTTAGGGCCTGTGTCAGGAAAAGGATGTCTTACTCATATTCAGTGCCACCCAAAGGTAATAAAGGAAGTCAGAAGTGCTTCCACTGTGGAAAGATGGGCCACTTCAGTAGACAGTGTCACAGACGAGAACCACAGATAGGCAAGGGATTAGAGAGCAAGCCCCCACTCATTTGTTTTAAGTGTGGCTCTGAAGGACACTTAGCCAAGGGTGGCGCAGATCAGGTCCTTGTGGCTGACCGGACTGACAGGCCCCAGCTCCCAGCTGGAAACAAAGGAGGATGCTTCAACGATTTAGATTTAGATCCTCCCAGAAGAGCTATGGGTGAGCATTAACATTACTGGTAAGTATATTCTTTTTCTCCTAGACACAAAAGCCTAATATCTGGTCCTAAAAGCCTTCTGAGGTCCTAACTCTTCTCATTATTTAATTGTTGGAATTTATGGAAAACCTCATAAGCAGTTCCTTACTTTACCTCTGCCTTGCATGCGGACTTCCTAGTTGTAACACAACGAAGTGGTAGATGGAATTTGCTCCAGGACTTAAGAACAATAAATGACATAGTTGAACCTCTACATCTTGTGGTTCCTAACCTTTATAATTTAACAGACAAAGTGCCTTCTATTGTAAGAACTACCTTCCCTCTGTAACTTGATTTGTGTCATTGTTAGAATCTCTATTTGGAATATTATTGCTTTTCATTGTTGACTCACGTACTTTTAACTTGTTAGTTAAATTTGTGTCTTCTAGAGTGCAACACTTCCATGTTACATCTTCAAGGATATGAACATGCACGGCTAAGCACAATTGATAACAGTGCATCTAAATTCCAAAATCAATCTCCATAATAGTCTATGTGTTTCCTATTGCCAAAGGGCCCTTCAGAGTAGTGAGAGAAGATCTTCACCCTGAAACCTACAGTGTCCCTTTCCAACAGGAAGTAGCTAAGAGAATATGCCATCCCCCTTTCCCAATGAATCAGGGTGAAGTCTCTCTCAGGGAGGAGTGATAGGGAATGGCAAAGGACACACTGACAAGGAGATTAATCAGAACTGGCTTTGACAAGCACTGTGGTAATTGGACAATTAAAACAGACTTTCAAGGCGGGGGGGAAAGAAGAATGAACTGGGGAGGAGGGTTAGAGAAAATAGTGCAACAATGAATGAATGTAAACCCCAAATTTTTGTAAATGTTCATTAAAATTAATAAAATTTAATTTAAAAAAAGTTTCTTGAAACAAGTGGAAATGAAAACATCACTTACCAAAACCTCTGGGAGACAGGAAATGCAGTAATTAGAGGTCAATTTATAGCAATAACTAAATATATCAAAAAGCAAGATAAAATGATCATTGACTCTCTAACCCAAGATCTCCAGCAAATTGAAAAGGAACACCAAGAAAACCTGACACCCTGTAAAAAACCTGAAATTATAAAAATTTGAGCAGAAAGAAATGAAGCAGAAAACAAAAAAAAAATTGAAACCATCACAAAACAAGGGGTTGGTTCTTTGAAAAGGTCAATAAAATCAACAAACTACAAGTAAAACTAACAAAGGAAAAGACACAAATAATATGAATAAAAGATGAAATGGGCAACATCACAACAGAACCAACTAAAATAAAAAGGCTAATACTGGAATATTATGAAAAATTATGCTCAAACAAATATGAAAACCTACAAAAGATAGACAAATACTTAGAAATTCGCAACCTACCTAAACTGACACCAACCAAAACTGAACATATGAACAGAGGCATTAAACAAGAAGAAATTGAAAAGTTAATAAAACAACTTCCAGCCAAAAAACGTTTTGGACCATATGGTTTTACAAGTTAATTTTATCAAACGTTCAGAGAAAATCTGTAAACAATTCTACTAAAACTATTTCCGACAATAAAAAAGATGGCATTCTCTCAGACTCATTCTATGAAGCAAACATATCCTTGATACCAATTTCAAATAAAGACACCACAACAAGAAAACTATAGGTCAATAACTCTCATGAAGATTAGTGCAAAAATGCTGAATAAAATATTGGGCAATAGAATCTAATGATATATCAAAGAAATAGTTCTCCATGACCAAGTGGGATTCATAAAAGTCATGCAAGGATGGTTCAACATAAGAAAAACAATTAATGTAACTCATCACATTAATAAAGCAAAGAACAAGAACCACATGATCCTATCAATTGATGCAGAAAGGCCTTTGACAAAATCCAACATTCTTTCCTGATTAAAGCATTCAACGAAATAGGATTAGAGGGGAATTTCTTCAACATAATAAAAAATATATATGCAAACCTGAGAGGCAACCTTGTTCTCAATGGAGAGAGATTAAAGACATTCCCCTTGAGAACAGGACTAAGCAAGAATTCTCTACAGTTGGATTTCTTTTTTTTTTATTAAATTTTATTCGTTTCAATGAACATTCACAGGGATTCTGGCCTTTCACTCCTTCCATTGCCGCACCATTCTCTCCACCCTCCTCCCCAGTTTGTTCTTCTTCCCCGCCATCCGAATGTCTGTTTTAATTGTCCAATTGCCACAGTGCTTGTCAAAGTCAGTTCTGATTAATCTCCTTTGTCGGTGTGTCCTTTGCCATTCCCTATCACTCCTCCGTGAGAGAGACTTCACCCTGATTCATAAGGAAAAGGGGATGGCGTATTCTCTTAGCTACTTCCTGCTGAAAAGGGATGCTGTGGGTTTCAGGGTGAAGATCTTCTCTCACTACTCTAAAGGGCCCCTTTGGCAGTAGGAAACACATAGACTATTATGGAGATTGATTTTGGAATTTAGATGCACTCTTATTGATTGTGCTTGGCCGTACATGTTCATATCCTTGAAGATGTACCATGGGGCTGTTGCAACCTAGAAGACACAAATTTGACTCACAAGTTATAAGTACATGAGTCAAAAATTATGGAAAAGTAAAAGAAAGGATTCTTTCATTGTTTTACAAACCCTCCCCCAGGTCCCCTCCACCATGTAGCCCTTGCTCTAGACTCCTGTGATAACAGAAGTACAGTTGGATTTCTCTACAGTGACAAAGAGTGGAAGCTACAAAACTCAATACCCTTCACAATAGCTAATTGCAAGATTAAGTACTTGGGAGTAAATATAACCAGAAGGACAAAGGGCATATTCCAAGAATATGACAAAACATTGTTACAAGAAACAAAAAAAGACCTCGAGAAGTGGAAGAATATCCCTTACTCATGAATAGGAAGACTCAATATTGTGACAATGACAATACTACCAAAGGCAATTTACACGTTCAATGCAATTCCAATACAAATACCGATCTCATTCTTCAAGAAGATGGGAAAGACAATCTCCACTTTCATTTGGAATGGAAAGAAGCCCCAGATAAACAAAACACTCCTGAAAAAGAGAAACAAGTTTGGAGGCATCTCACTCCCTGATTTCAAATCCTACTGCACTGTTGTGGTGGTCAAGACAGCATGGTACTGGTACAATGACAGACACTTAGATCAATGAAATAGAATTGAGAATCCAGAAATCAGTCCACCTACCTACGGTAAACTGATTTTTGACAAGGAGATGAAATAAGCGGGGAAACGACAGCCTCTTTAATAAATGGTGTTGGCAAAATTGAAAAACTATGTGCAGAAAACTCAAGCAAGACCCACATCTCACTCCATACATAAAAACCAATTGAATGTGGATCATGGACTTAGGACTAACCAAGTATAAACTTCATTGGAAGAACTCTAGAAGTCCTGATCCACAATATAAACAGTATTCCAAGCATTTGGAAAAATCTACAACCAGGAGAGGATAAAATAAATGAATGGGACCATCTAAGAATCAAAATCTTATGCACATCTAAAAACTTCCCCAGTAGGGTCAAAATGGAAGCCACAGACTGGGAAAAAAATATTTGGTAATGACACACCAGACAACGGAATTATATTTAGAATAAAATATATAAAATGAATATAAATAAATAAAATACATAAAATTATATTTAGAATAAAATACTCGAGCACCACAGTAAGATAAATGTGAATAACCCAACAGAAAAATGGGCACAGGATATGAACCGACGTTTCACCAAAAAAGACATTTCAGACGGCCAACAAGCACATGAAAAAATGTTCAAAATCCCTCTCTCTAAGAGAGATGCAAATCAAAACAACTATGAGATATCATTTCACCCCAGTAAGAACAGCAAAATTTAACAGAATAGCACACATCAAATGCTGGTGAGATTGTGGAGAAAATGGAAACCTTATTCACTGCTGGTGGGAGTGTAAAATGTACAACCACTTTGGAAGGCTGTATGATGCTTTCTCAAAAAGTCGAAAATTTAGCAAGTCCACTACTGGGAATTTATCCTAAACAAGCCATAACTGCAAAAGCAAAGGAAATTTTTTAAAAAAAGAAAGATAAGAAACCATAACTGCCACCCAAGGAGATATATGCACACTCATGTTTATTATGGCATTGTTTGCAATAGCAAAGAGCTAGAAACCACCTAAGTGCCCTTATGCAGCATTGACAAACAAGGAACTCATGAAATATCATGCAAAATAGATGACCCTGGAGGACATTATGGTGAGTGAAATATCTCAGTCACAAAAGGACAAATATTGCGTAGAGCTACTATTGTAAAACGGGACTGACATCAGGATTGAGGGAAGACAGAAAAGGAGGGGAGGAATGATGCATGTTGCATTGAAACAGATGAGGGAGAGATCTGTTTAAAAGGGATATATGAATGGGTATTTTTGTCATTACAGAAGTCCAGAATGAAGGCTGCATAGTGGAGTGAACTTGGGGGGAGGGATTGCATAACAATGAGTTTTTCTTTTTCTTTTCAAGGAGAATAGTGATTTGAGGTGTAGGGGGTGGGCAGAAAGAAAAGTGCAACTATGAATGACTGGAAATCCCAAGTCTCTGTAAAGTTTCATTAATATGAATAAATAAATTTTAAAACAAGTTGCAAATAGAAATACCATTTGATCCAGCAATTCCACCACTGGGAATATACTTTAAGGAAACTATAACCACCACCCAAGCAGATATAAGCACACCTATGTTTATTGTGGCTTTGTTCACAATAGCAAAGAGTTGGAAACAGCCTAAGTGCCCATCAACAAATGAATGGATAGAGAAGCTCTCGTGCATTCACACAGTGGAATACTATGCAGCATTGAAAAACAAGGAACTCATGAAATATACAAAATGGGTGACCCTGTAGGACATTATGGTGAGCGAAATATCTCAGTCACAAAAGGACAAATATTGCATAGGGCCACTGTTGTAAAACAAGACTGACATCGGAGTTGATATTGCATTGAAACATATGAAAGGGAGAACTGTTTAAAAGGGATATATGATTCGGTATTATTGTCATGACAAGAGTCCAGAGTTAAGACTGCAGAGTGGTGTGGACTTGGGGGGAGGGATTGTATAACAACGAAATAATTTTTCTTTTACTTTTCAAATAGAATAGCACATTGGGGAGGAGGGGTGGGCAGGGAGAAAAGTGCAACAGTCAATCAATGGAAACACTAAGTCTCTGTAATCTTTCATTAAAATGATAAAAAAAATATAGGAGGAAGAAAACATCCATCTCTGTGTATGCTGGAAGGGAAGAAATCAGCAAGAAGATGAACAGAAGATTTCAAAGAACAGCTCAGGAAGACAAAGCAAACTGTTATAATGAAATGTGCAAAGAACTGGAGTCGGAAAATCAAGAGCGATGAGCTCAGTATTTCTCAATCTTAAGGAACTGTAGAGCAAATTCAGGCCTCAAGCTTCAATACTTAAGAAGATTATGGACAGATTATTGAGTGATCCAGAAAGTAACAAAGAAAATGGACGACATCCAAGTAGATATATGCATACCCATGTTTATCACGTCTTTGTTCACAGTAGCAAGGAGTTGGAAACAACCTAAGTGCCCATCAACAAACTAATGGGTATTGAAGCTGTGGTATATTCACACAATACAATACTATGCTGCATTGAAAAACAAGGAACTCATGCAATATTATTCAAAATGGGAGACCCTGGAGGATATGATGCTGAGTGAAATATCTCAGTCACAAAGGGACTAATGTTACATGGTGCTACTGTTGTAGAATGAGGCTGACATCGGGGTGGGGGTAAGACTGAGAAAAACTGGAT
>NW_006400093.1:981170-981633 GCF_000299155.1 Elephantulus edwardii | reverse complement strand
AGGGGGTGGGGGTGGGGTGGTCGGGGAGAAAAGTGCAACAATGAATGAATGGAATTCCAAAATCTCTGTAGATGTTCATTGAAATTAAAAAAATAAAATAAAATGAAGGAATATATAATTGGGTATTATTACCATGACAGGAGTGGACTTAGGGGAAGGGATTACATAACAATGAAAGAGTTTTTCTTTTTCTTTTCAAGGAGAAGAGTGAATTGGGGGGAGGGTGTGGGCAGGGGGAAAAGTGCAACAATGAATGAATGGAAATCTTAAGTCTCTGTAAATTTTCATTAAAATTAATTTTAAAAAAATACCAAAAAAATAGAAAATGGAAAGGATAGCCAGAATCACTTTACCAAAAAGAATTGGCTGACAAAGAAAAAATTAATGAAACAAGTTATGACCAAGAGGCAATGCTGATGAAAAAGTAAGTTCAAGCTGTTCTGAAGTAATTGTTGTTGTTGTT
>NW_006400093.1:976151-977389 GCF_000299155.1 Elephantulus edwardii | reverse complement strand
ACTTTTGACATGTTGTAAGGAGGGACAGGTCCTTGGAGAGGGACATCATGCTTGGGAGGGTGGAGGGATGGCGCAACAGAGGAAGACCCTCTATGAGTGGATTGATTCAGTGACTGGGGTAATCGGGATGGATGTGTCAGAGGCAGTGCAGTTGGCACAGGATAGAGCAGGGTTTAGTGCTGCTGTACACAGGGTCGCAAGCGACTCGACGGCACATAACAACAACCACCACCAAAAGCAATCTACATGTTTAATGAATACTCAGTGCAGATATCAAATTCATTTTTCAAGGAGATAGACACGGCAATAAGCAAATTCATTTGGAAACGAAAGAGACCCCGAATCAGCAAAGTACTTCTGAAAAACAAAAATGATATGGGAGGCATAATAGCACTCCCTGATCTCAAGCCGTACTATATAACTGTAATAGCCAAAACAGCATGGTACTGGTATGGATACATAGACCAGAACCCAGAAATTAATGCATATATCTATGGGCAAGTGGCATTTGACAAGGAAATAAAACCTATTAAATGGAGAAACAACAGCATTTTTTAAAAAAATATGGCTGGTGAAATTGGACCTCTACCTACAGAATACTGAAACAATATCCACATCTCACACTATATAAAAAAATCAACGAAAAAAAAAAAAACACCAAAATCAACTCAAAGTGAATCGGAGACCTAGTGGGTAAAGCCCCAAATCTAAGAAACAAGATATGATGAAACTTTGAAGGCTAAGCCTACGGCATAAAGAGGCTGACAAATACAACCAGAAAATCACAATGAGGGGAGGATAATGTGAATGAATGCAACCTTCTAACTTTAAATCCCTGTGTATATCAAAAGCCTTTGCAGTATGGTGAAACGGAAACCAGCTCACTAGGATAAAGCATTTGGCAATGACATCTCACACAAGGGTCTCTTAACAAAAATTTACAGGATACTACAGGGCCTCCACAAGAAAAATTTTATAAACTCAATTACAAAATGGACAAAAGATATAGATAGAGCTTTTACATAGGAAGACATATGAATGACCAGCAGACACATGAAGAAATGTTCAAAATCATTGGCAATAAGAGAAATGGAAAAAAAATCACAATGAAATACGCTCTCACCTCAATTACAGTGGCAAAGTTTAATAGCAATAAATGCTGGAGAGGGTGTGGAGAGATTTTTTAAAAATTTATTTATTTATTTTTCATTTCAATGAACATCTACAGAGATTTTGGA
>NW_006400093.1:972032-976010 GCF_000299155.1 Elephantulus edwardii | reverse complement strand
CCCCCAACCCCAAATAAAATCCACTCTGCAACCCTCATTCCGTACTCTTACGATAAACATAATGCCCTAAAATAGAATACTTTTAAACTATTCTCTCCCCTATAGACTTCAATGCCGTAAACACATTTCATCCAGTTTTTCTCAGTTTTATCCCCACCCCGATGTCAGCCTCATTCTACAACAGTGGCACCATATACCATTTGTCCCTTTGTGACTGAGAGATGTGGAGAGATTTTAACTCTCATAAATTGTTGGTGGGATTGTAAAATGATACAAGCATTCTGGAAGGCAGTTTGGCATTGCCTCAAAAAGCTGACCATAAAGTTTCCATATGAACCAGCTACACAGCTAGAAATATACTTCAAGGACAACAGAACTGAAATATAAAAAGAGATGTGTACACTGATGTTCATAGCAACATTATTCACAATAGCAAGGACATGGAAAGGGCCAAAACATCCATCAACAAGTGACTCAATTGAAAAATTATGGTACATTCACACAAAGGAGTACTATGAAGCCTCAGGAGCAATGATTTTGAAAAATACTATACAACTTGGGAGAGGCTAGAAAGCATTATGCTGAGTGAAATAACTCAGGCACATAAGAGCAAATACTGTATAAGAGAAGGATAACCAGTGAATGGACGGTTTTTAGCTAATGTTCATGAAAAATAATGGGTACTTAGAACTGTGCCACAAATTAAAGAAAAGCTTATCTAAAAGGTGTATTTCTGTACCAGAGCTATGTCACACTATCCTTTGTGCTCTCTGCTGGAAAAGTAGAATGAAGTCTCAAATAATGCCTTTTTTAAAACAAAATTTTTATTTTATACTGGTCTAATTACAAATTTAGATACATGTTTTTCATACCAGATCTTTCCCATTTCCTTAACCCAACACACTCTCTACCCACTCCCGCCATTCTCAAGCCTTGCTCCCCTCTTCCCTCACTTAAATCCTCATACATGTTTTACTAGTTATCTATTTCTACAATAACGGTCTTATACAGTATTTTTCCTTAAGAGACTGAGTTAGTTCACTTAGGATAATGCTCTTCAGTCCCTCCCAAATTAGGTAGTAATTTATGACATCATTGCTTCTGAGTGCTGTGTTGTATTCCATCATCTGATTGTACCATAATTTAGCAATCCATTCTAATGTGGTTGGATATTTGGGCTGTTTCCATGTTCTTACGATGATGAATAACACGGCTATGAACATTTGTGTAAAATAATGCCTTTTTAATTGTATCCTCTAGTACTGAAAGGGAGCTCTGGTGGCCTAGTGGCAAGAAGTTGAGCTGAAATCCCCAAAGCATACAGTTGGAGACCACAAGCTGCTCTGTGGAAGAAGGATGGGAAATCTCCTCCCATGCGATTAACTGCCTCTGAAAACCCACTGGAGGGTCAGCTATGGGTCCATTCCAACTCTACGGTACACAACAAAAACAGTACTAAGGAGGACCTGAAGTGCTTGCTGCAGAAGGCCTTCCATATGGATTGAAATTCAACATAAAGAAAACAAAGATTCCCACCACTGGGCTGACTGGCCGCATCATGATAGATGGTGAAGAGATTGAGATTGTTGACAGCTTTAGTTTGCTTGGCTCTATAGTCAACACTCTTGGCACCAGCAGCCAGGAAATTAAAAGATGTATTGCCATGAGAAAGTCTGCTGTTAAGGACCTCTCCAATGTACTGAGGAATAATGGTGTCTCTCTGTAAACTAAGGTGCGTCTGATACACGCTATGGTCTTTGCAAACACTTATGGATCAAAGAGTTGGACAATAACTAGGGAGGATAGAAGGAGAATTCATGCCTTTGAGATGTGGTGCTGGAGAAGAGTATCGAATGTACCATGGACTGCTAAGAAATTAAACAGGTTTATCCTGGAGAGGGTTAAACCAGGCTGCTCCTTGTAGGGAAGGATTCTGGGGCTTCGTCTGACATACTTTGGACATGTTATAAGGAGAGACTAGTCCTTGGAGAGGGGCATCATGCTTGGGAGGGTGGAGGGACAGTGCAGGAGAGCAAGGCGCTCTATGAGGTGGATTGGTTCAGTGACTGGGGTAATCAGGATATGTGTGTCAGGGACAGTGCGACTGGCACAGGACAAAGCAGAGTTTAGGGCTGTTGTACATAGAGTCGCTATGAGTCGCAAACGACTTGACAGCACATAACAACAACAACAACAAGCTGGGTTTAGAAGAGGCAGTGGCACTACTTTATAGTCAATGTCAGATGGATCTTTGCTGAAAGCAGAGCGTACCAGAGGAATGCCTATCTGTGTTTCATTGACTGTGAAAAGGCATTTGACTGTATGGATGACAACAAATTATGGCTAAAATTGAGGAGAATGGGAATCCCAGAACACTTGACTGTGCTCGTGAAAAACCTATATTTACAACAGGAAATAGAACAGAACAAAATCAGGAAAGGAGTGTATCAGGGAAGCATTCTGTCTCCATAACTTTTCAATCTATGTGCAGAACAGATCATCAAGGAGGTTGAACTTTATGAGGAGGAATGTGGCATCAGGATTGGAGGAAGACTCAGCAACATCTTGTGCTATTAAGACGACACAACCTTTCTTGCTGAAACTGAAGAGTATCTGAAGTGTTTGCTAAAGAAGGTCAAAGACTGCAGTCTCCAACATGGATTGAAGCTCAACATCAAGAAAACAAAGATTCTCACCACAGGGCCAATGTCAGCACCATGATAGATGGGGAAGAGATTGAAATTATTAATAATTTCAGGCTGCTTGATTATACAATTAATAGTCAGAAATAGCAATCAGGAAATCAAAAGGCAAATGGTATTGAAAATATCTGCTGTTAGGTACCTTTCTAGAGTGCTGAAGAGCAAGCAGGTCAGTCCAGAGACTAAGGTGCACCTAATCCAGGTCATTATCTTTCAATTACTTGTTATGCATCAGAGAGTGCAACAATAACTAAGAATGACAGTAGAAGAATCTTTGAGTTATGGTGCTGGGGAAGAGTATTGATCATAACATGGACTGCCAAGAAAATAAACAGGTTCATCCTGGAGAATGTGAAACCAAATTACTCATTGGAGGTAAAGATTTTGAAGCTCAATCTCACATACTTTGGGTATGTTGCCAGGAGGAAGTAGTCCATGGAAAAGGACATCATGCTTGGAAGGGTGGAGGAACAATGCAGTGGAGAAAGACCCTGAATAAGACGGATTCTCACAGTGACTGGGGTTATGGGAGCAGGTGTGTTGGAGTAAGTAAGATTGGCTCAGGATAGGGCAGAGTTCAGAGCTATTGTGCATAAGCTCACTATGAGATACAGGTGACTCAATGGCACATAACAACAACAACGGCAGCATTTGTATAGTCGTCTTTTTTACCTTTTTCTTTACTATTTGCAATAAATAAAATATCTGTTCTATAATATTCTGTCATGTAATCTCAGTCTTATTTCTGTCACTAAGAGATGGTATATTCCAGCTACTATGTCTTCTCTGTTTCCAACTTTTCCATTTTCAGTTACCAATTGTTATTAAAATGTGCATCAATGAATGAGTGAAAAATCTAACTTCCCTGGTCATTAAAATCACAATTAACATAAAATTTTCTTTTCTTCAATATCTTCATATTGACCTTAGTACTTGATGTGTAAATTTCACTGATTGTTATAATAGTAGGACTACTATAGATATATGTAGGTGCTATCCTATCATTGTACTTTAGGACAGATCTAGAGTTTTGGAGTTAAAAAATCATTACTGTAAAAATTACAAAATTGAAGTTTAATTTTTTTTTAATTAAACCAACTGTCTTATTGATTTGGGAATTGGATGCTGACTCTCTGGCTTCTTCATGCTGAACAGGGGCATAGATGTAAAGGGGGGAAGGGAGGACGCTTTATCACCTTACTGGTGGTCTTGGGTTACAGCTGCTTGCCTTCTTGCTCTGTTAGAAGATATTTTCCTGTCATTTGCTCCCCTCTGG
>NW_006400093.1:967394-971137 GCF_000299155.1 Elephantulus edwardii | reverse complement strand
GGGCATGCATCCCATCCCCCACCTCCTATGCAGGCGGCCAGTGGGGTGCGCGCCTCCCCTCCCCAGCGCGGGAGGCCTGCAGGAGGCGCACAGCACCCCCAGCGAGGGTGGCTGTTGGGGGTGCGCCTCCCCAGCCTGCCGCAGGGGCGCTCGGCGGGTGCGTGGCCCCTCTTGTGCGGGTGGTGGGAGGGTGCCTGCTTTCCCCACAGCTGCCATCCTGGCTCCAAGAATTCTCTCCAGACCAAGTCCACCTTGCAGCACTGTGGTGGCTTCACTGTACCAGTCTTGAGAAGGGCCGGTGCCCAGCATCCATCCTGAGTGAGGGAATCCATTGAGTACGGCTGTAGAAGCCTCATAGAGCTGCAGTGGCTGTTTGGCGTGGCGCAGGCTCTGCGGGGGAGGGGGGGGTTGGGAGCCACGAGACTCACCCATTTCTCCTTGGGAATCCTTGAATTCCTGTTGTTGAGCCTCAATCTTTACTGAGGGCCAGTCATCAACTGTTTAAGTGTTCAATTATCAATAAGCCGAAGTCTGTGGAAGGCCATAATGGCCCTGCTTTAAGTGGTTCGCTGCTTCCGTAGCTCACCACGCTGTCTCTGCCTCTGCCGCCATCTTGGATCTTGAACTTTAATTTTTACAAAATATACTCTTAAATAATTAACGATGAAAGATATGTGGGGTTTTTTCCCGTAAAAACATAGAATGAGAAAATATATCTGGAACAGAGGGGATAAAAGGAATGTGATAACATGTTATACTTTGATACCCAGTAAAAGAGAAATGGAGGGAAAATTCCTCAACATAATTATTAGCACATATACAAAACAATTGGACAACATTAGCTCATTGAAAAAAGAGCAAAACCATTTCACCTACAAACAAGAATCAGACAAGGATGTACCCTTTCATTATTTCTATTCCATATTTTTTTGAGAGTTCTACCCAAAGCAATAAAGCAAGAAAAGGAAATAAAAATACATCCATATAGGCAAAATGGAAATAAAATAATTTCTATTTACAAATTATATGATTCTATAGAGATAAAAATGTCAAATTTCAGCATAAAAATTGCCATATCTGAATTACCAATTCACAAATGTGACAGGATGCAAAAATCAACAAACAAATATCAGTTATATTTGACTACAGTATCAAAGAAAACTTTGAAAATGAAACAAGGATAACAATATGATTTACAAGAGCCACTAAAAGATTAAATAAATATTTAAGAATAAATCCAAATAGAGATACAAAAGACCTGTACAATGAAAACTACAAAATTCTACTCCATGATACTCAAAGAAGAGCTACATAAATGGAAGAACACATCAAGTATAACAGGAATGCTAATATTATGAAAATGTCAATATTACAAAAGAGCAACCTGGTAAGTAAGCAAAGCACTACTGATCTCAAAACTTACTACACAGCCACAATAAAATTATTACATAAAAACCAATAAAAACATATTTTTAAAATTGTATTGGTACATTGACAGATATAGAGACCAATAGGATAGAAATGAGAACCCAGAAATAAATCCATCCATTTATAAACAGCTAGTCTTTGTCCAAACAAAAGGATAACCAGTGAAATGTGTATGGGTATACGAAGAGGAAAGGGGAGCGAGAAAGGAAGCTGAGGAGAAGTCATGAAGTCAAAGAGTTTGTTGAGTGGAGGGAGGAAGCGAGAAAAAAAATGTATATAAATGAAGCATTAAAAATATGAAATCCATTAAGTTGAGGGAAAGGAAACATGGTATCTTCAAGTGAAGCTATTGGAAAAAAAGCTGGGGTATCTATTCATAAAAAATTGAAACAAGAGCTATACAAAAAAGAGCCATCATATACAATAATTAATTTGAGGTTCTTCAGGGACATACATATAAAGCCTAAAACTATAAAGATAATCAAAGAAAAGGGAAGGGGATTTAGGAGATCAAATCTATAACATAAAAATGTAACAGAAAAATGCACAAACTGCAAAGGATAAACTAGATTATGAGATTTGTAAATATAAATTTCTTATGTGTATGAAAGAAATTTTCCAAAAGAGATAAAAGAGAAGCTACAGTCTAGAAAAGAATATTTGGTAAGGACATATATGGCATGGGGTTCATCTTTAAAATTTATAGGAAACTCAAACACTTCAACAAGAAAACTACCAACAAACTCCTTACAAAATGGCAGATAGCATGAAAACACACTTCACCAAAGACATTTCAATTGTCAGCAAATACATGAGACAATGGTAAAGGTTATTGTATTGTTGGGTTTTTTATGCGCCATTGAGTCACCTGTGACTCATAGCTCTGAACCCTGCTCTATCCTGAGCCAGTCTCACTATCTCCGATACACCTACCCCCATTCCCTTAGTTACTGTATCAATCCATCTCATCCGGGGGGTCTTCCCTATTCAATATCCAGCTTTCTGATGCATAATAGGTCATTGAAAAGACTACGGTCTAAATCAGGTGCACTTTAGTTTTCAAACTGGCATCTTTGTCAGCATTTTAGAGAAGTCCTTGCTGATTTCCTGATTGCTGGTACTCAGGGTGTTGACTGTGCATTTAGGCATTTTTTTTTCATTCTTTACTTTCAGCCAAGATCCATCTAGCATCAGTAACAATATCCCTGGTGCCATGGCCTCTTCTAAACCCCGCTTGAACTCCTGGCAGTTCATTGCCAATGTACCATTCTAGCTGTTCAGCAATATTTCACTTTCACGTGATATTACTGATACTGTTCTATAATTTCCACATTATGTTGGATCTCCTTTCTTAAGAATGAGAACAAATATAGATCTTGTCCAGTTCTTTGGCCAGGCAGCGTTCCTCCAAATTCTTTGCATAAGCTGATGAGCATATCCAGGCTGCATTTGTTAGTTGAAACATGTCAATTGGTATTCCATCAATTCCTATCAATTTTGCCAATGCCTTCAGTGCAGTTTGAACTTCATTCTTCAATGCCATTAACTCTTGTTCATACGAGGCTTTCTGATATTTTTCATTGTCAACTAATTCTTCTTGGTCCAGTGACTCTGTACATTTCCCCCATATTCTTTTGATGCTTCCTGAAACCTACAAGATTTTGCCCTTAGCATCTCTCAGTATTGCAACTTTAGGCTTGAATTTGGTTTTTAATAATTTCAGCTTGAGAAAGGTGAAGTGAGTTCTTCTCCCTTTTATTCTGATTCCAGCTCTCTGTACCTTTCATTATAAACTTTTGCTTTATCTTCTCAAGGTGCCCTTTGAAATTTTCTGTTCAGCTATTTTACATCAGTATCCCTTCCTTTTGATTTGGCTTCTGGATGCTTTAATACAATTTCCAGACTCCCTTATAATATTCATTTTTGTTTTTTTCTTTCTCTTCATCTTGGTAATACCCTTTATACTCTCATGGATTTTATCTTTGAAGTCTTCTCACAGTTCCTCTGGGCTTCAATCATTGGTGTCCAATGTCTCAAACCTCTTTCTGAGATGATTCTTAAACTCAGCTGGGATAGATTTAAGGTCATATTTTGGTTCCTGTGGACTAGTTTTAATCTTCTTTGGCTTCAACTAGGAACTGAAGAACAAATTCAAACCTAGAGATGCTGTAATCAAGGATGCTTTGGGCAGAATATTAAATGATCCAGGAAGTATGAAAAGAAGATGGAAGGAATATACTGAGTCATTATATAGAAAGGAATTGGCAGATACAGAGGAATTTAAAGAAATAACATATGAGCAAGAGCCTATGGTG
>NW_006400093.1:964693-965899 GCF_000299155.1 Elephantulus edwardii | reverse complement strand
GCATAGGGTCGCTATGAGTTGCAAACGACTCGACGACACATAACAACAACAACAACATGAGAAATTGATGGTCAGTACCACAATCATCACCTGATCTGCTTTTGACTACTGACACCGTGCTTCTCCAATGATTCTTTCTGCAAATATATAAAAATTGATTCATGCATAATAAGTTAGGTGTGACTCACATGTAAAATAAGATTTTGTGGTTATTTTTTATTGTTGTTGACTTTTTTTCAAAAAATGTATTTGCTGTGAATAAATCATTAGGACCTCAAAGTTTGATTATTTGATCTTCAGCCTCATTTCTGTCACCAAGTCTATATTTTCCAACTCTGATAATTTCCACATTATTTTAAACCTTTCCATTCCTGTCATCAGTAGTTATTAATGCATCTTGATTGCAAGTTTAGTCCATCTTGAACTGCAAAAATTTATAGAACTCTTCAATTTCTTCAACTTTGGCTTTTGTTGTTGGTACATATATTTGAATAATAGCAGGAAACACCAGCCTCAATAAAAGATATAAAGACTAGAAATAAAATCAACAAAAATGCAGAAAAACTAAACTATACAATTGATCATCCCAACCTCATAAGAATACACAGGGTAATATACCCCCAGAAAAGTTTACTATACGTTATTCTCCAGTGCAAATGGAACATTCTCCAGAATAGATCCTATTTTAGGTCACAAATAAGACTTTATAAATTTAAAAAAAAACTTTTAAATACTACAAAGCATTTTATAAGATCATACTCAGTGATAAATTCATAGTAATAAGGAAATACATCAAAAAGGAGAAGGAATGAAACTAAAGTATTTAACCCAACATCTCCAAAAATACAAAAAGAATAGCAAGCAAACTTTTGTAAAAGAAAGAGAGTTATAAAACTAAGGGCAGAAATAAACGGAACAAAACCCAGAAAAACAATAGAAAGTATCACTGAGACTGTAATGTGGTTCTTTGAAAGAATCCCATAAAATCGCCAAGCTTAGAGAAACCTAGAGAGGAAATGAAAGAAAAGGTACAAATAATTCAAATAAGTAATTAAATAGAAGATGTCAATTGGTAACAGTTCTTCTTTAAATGTTTTATAAAATTCACTTGTAAAACCATCTGGTCCAGGGCTTTTCTTGGTTGGAAGTTGTTGTATTACCTTTTCAATTTTTCTCTCGTAATGGGTCTGTTCAGATGTTCAGTTT
>NW_006400093.1:955075-962649 GCF_000299155.1 Elephantulus edwardii | reverse complement strand
ATAGAAAAAAAAGAAGATGTCACAACAGAATCAACCTAAACAAATAAGATAATAACAGAATACTATGGAAAAGCTATACTCTAATATTAAATCCTAGATTAAATATACAAATACTTGGAAATCCACAATCTACCCAAACTGATTAAGACTGAACAGTACACTAGAATAGACCTATGACAAAAGAACAACTTTAATAGGTCATAAACAAATCCTTCCAAGAAAAAGTGCCAGGGATCAGAAGGCTTTACCAGTGAATTTTAACAAACATTCAGAGAAGAGTTATCACCAATTCTACATAAAATTTTTCAAAAAAGAAGGAATAGACTGCAGTCTCTCATGAGACCAGCTTGTGAGGGGACTTTTCTTCTGCTGCAACACATCAAGACATGTGTGGTATGGCTAGCCCAGGAGGGTCTTCCAGCCACTACTTCCCTTCTGTCTGCTAAAGGCTGTGGATCAGCCCAGGCGCACTTACATCTTGGCCAGCAACAGAACCACTGCTTGCCAGGTTGATGAGCGGCAGTTTTAGATCACAATCCCACCCACAGCTGTAGACCACTGTCACTGTCACCTCGAAACCCCACTGTGTCACTGCCTGGAGTCCACCGAGCTGCCACCCCTGCTATCTAGTATCAGGAGTGCCAATATCACAGGTACTTTTACTGAAACACTACTGATTAGTTACACCATGTGGGACTCCGTGAAGCTCAATCTGAAAGGGCTGGGTCAGGTGGAGCCCAGATGAGACTACTGTTTCTGGAAATTAACAGGTTCCTCCTTTGCCATTCAGGTATTTTGGGTGAAACACTGCTGTCTAACTACACCATGTGGGGCCCCTTAAGCTCAACTGGAAATGGCTGGGCCAAGTTGAGCCTGACTGAGACACTATATCTAGAAGGCTTCTTTTTTGCCATTCATATCTTTGGTGAATCACTGCTGTAAGGCCCATGTCCCTGTGGGCCTCAGACCAAGAAGGGAGCACAAATACATATGTCTTTCACATATTAAACTTATTAAAGGCACAATAGATCAAGAAGACATCACGTTGGTCAAGATTTATGCACCAAACAATAGACCTACAAAATACACAAAGCAATGGTTAACAGAATTGAAGAAAGCACATCAATAGGTATAGTCAACTTCATCACAACCACTATCACCAAAGGACAGGTCCACTCAGAAGAAACTCAACAAAGATGCAGAAGATATAAACTACATGATCAGCGAACTTGAATTTATGGAACTTGAATTCAGGGTACTGCACCCAACTAAAACTCATTTTCTTCTCAAGTACACAAGGTATATTCTCTAGAACTAGTCACATAGTAGGACACAAAGCAAGCCTCAACAAATTAAAAAACATTGAAATAATACAAAGTATCTTCTTGGACCGCAATGTCATAAAACTAGAAATTAACCACAGGAGGGTAAAGCTTACAAAAACCACCCATGCAGAAACTAAATAATTTTCTGCTAGAACATGATTGGGTTATTTTTAAAAAATTGAAACAAAAAAGGTTCCTTGAGACATACCTAAATGAAAATACAATATACCAAAACCTGAGGGATGCATCTAAGGCAGTCCTCGGGGGGGGGGGGGCGCAGTTCATAGCAATAGACACACGCGTGAAAAAGGAAGAAAAAAGAAAAATCAATTATCTAACTCAACATCTTAATCAAATAGAAAAAGAACAACAATCTAATCCTTATGACCTTTAGTTGTTGTTGTTGTTTACCACTGAGTCAGAACCCTCCGGTGGGTTTTCAGAGGCAGTTAATCACATGGGAGGAGATTGCCCATCCTCCTCCCGTGGAGCAGCTTGTAGTCTCAAACTGCATACCTTTGGGTTTGTAGTGCAGCTTCTTGCCACTAGGCCACCAGAGCTCCTTCTAGACAAAAATAAATTATAAGGACAAGAACTGAAATCAAAGAGATAGAAAACAGAAAAACAATCAAAACCATCAATAAGACCAGGAGCTGGCTCTTTGATATGGTCAATAAAATTGGCAAACTTAACCAAAAATAAGAAAAGAAGAGACACATAACTCAATTAAGATGACAGAGGTGAGATCACAATAGAACCAGATGAAATGAAATAGATAATATCAGAATACTATTAAAAGCTATATTCTGATAAATTTGAAAACCTAGAGGAAATGGATAAATTCCTTGAAATGCATCCCCTTCCCAGATTAACAAGGACAGGTATAGAACACTTGAACAGACCCATCATAACAGAAGAAATTGAGCTAGTCATGAAAAGACTTCCCTATGAGAAAGTCCTGGAACAGATGGCTTCAGAGCTGAATTCTACTAAAAACATTCAGAGAGGATCTATCACCAATACTACTTAAGTTATTTCAAATTACTGAAGAAGAAGGAATATTCCCAGAGTTATTCTATGAAGCAAGCATAACACTAATACCAAAGCCCTGCAAAGATACTACCACAAAAGAAAACTTCAGACCAATATCTCTTATGAATATAGACACAAAAATTCTTAACAAAATCCCAGCCAATAGAATCCAAAATCACATTAAAAAAATTCATCTTAACTAAGTGAGATTCATAGCAGGTATTCAAGGATGATTCAAAATAAGAAAAATAATATAATTCACCATATTAATAATGCAAATAACAAGAAATATATGATCTTAACAATTGATCCAGAAAAGACTTCTGACAAAATCCAAAACCCATTCCTAATAAAGACCCTAAACTAACTTGGAATAAAAGGGAATTTCATCAACATAGTGAAAAGTATATATGCAAATCCAAGAGCCAATATCATTGTCAATGAAGGAAGACTAAAAGCATTTTCCTTGCGAACAGGGAATGTCCACTGTCACTGTACTAAAAAGTTCTTGCTAGGTTAATATGACAAAAGAAGGAAATAAAAGGCATCCAGATTGGCAAATAGATGGTTATGACAGATGCTATGATAATATACACAGAAAACCCAAAGGACTCAACAAAAATCCTGTTAGAGCTGGCACACCAATTTAGTAGGGTGGTAGGATATAAGATAAATATTAAAAAAAT
The DNA here is from genome assembly GCF_000299155.1 of Elephantulus edwardii. NCBI lineage: Eukaryota > Metazoa > Chordata > Mammalia > Macroscelidea > Macroscelididae > Elephantulus > Elephantulus edwardii. Next base: position 959,606 of record NW_006400093.1, on the reverse strand, counting down.
CAGTGGGGTTCCTCTACAGTAACAAAGATAATTCAGAAAAGGAATCCAAGAAAACACCACCATTTCCGATGGCCAACCACAGATTGAGATACTTGGGAGTGACCCTAACTAGAGACAAAAAAAGACCTATACAAAGAAAATTATAAAACATTTTTGCAAGATACAATAAAAGACCTAAATAAACGGGAAAATGTGCCCTGTTTCTGTATAGGAAAACTCAATATGAGTCTCAATAGGAGAATCCAAGATAGGGGAAGGATGGGAGCAGAGGGGTGAGGATGGGAGTGGGGGTGGCTAATCATAAAGTCACACAATTTGATGGGTGGAAGGAGAGGTGAGTGAAGCAAACTGGAAAGATACAGGGTGAAAAATAATGTATATAAACTTTGTGAATAAACCAGTATATTTTTTTAAAAAAAATCTATGAAGCAAACTTAACCCTGATACCAAAGCAAAGACACCACCAAAAAAAGAAAATCACAGACCAGTATCTCTCATGAACATATACACAAAAATCTTTATCAAAATTCTAGAGAATGGAATCCAACAACCTATCAAAAGAATATTGCATAATGACCAGGTTGGAATCTTAACAGGTGTGCAAGAATGTTTTATCATAAGAAAAATAATAAATTTAATCTATCACATAAATAAAAAGGATAAGAACCACATTATCATCTTAACTGATAAAGAAAAGGCTTTTGACAAAATCCAGTACCTTTTCCAGATGAGAACTCTCAACAAATATGAAAAGACGGTAGTTTCCTCAACATAACTTTAAGCATATGCTCTATACCAATAAACAAAATCATCCTCAATGGAGAGAGAGTAAAGGCATTCCCCTTGAGAACAGGAACAAGGCAAGGATATCCACTATCACCACTCCAGCATTGTATTTGAAGTCCTAATAAGAACAATATGGCAAGAGAAGGAAATAAGAGGCATCAAATTGGCAAAGAGAAGCGAAAATTATCTCTAAATGCAGATGATAGGAGGCTCTGGGGGCCTACCGGTAAGAAGTATGCTACCATCCCAAAGTCATGAGGATCCAATACACTTGCTACCCCTAGAAAGAAGGATGAATAATCTCCTTTCAAGTGACTTATTGCCTTTGAAAACCCATCAGAGGGCCAATGGCACACAGCAATAACAATGCAGTTAATATGATATTATTCTTAGAAAACCTTAAAGACTCAGCAAAAAACCTCTTGGGCATTGTAAACCAATTCAGCAAAGTATACAGGATACGAGATCAGCATATAAAAACCAGTCAAATTTATCTACAGTAGCAAAGAAAACGTAGGAAAGAAAATAAGAAAAACAATACCAAATGAAATAGCTAATCAAAATATCATTGATATCACATGCAAGCAAGATTCTGCTGAAAATGATCCAAAAACATTTGGAACAATATGTCAACAGAGAACTGCCAGATGTGCAGGCCGGATTTAGAAGAGGTCGTGGTGGTACTAGGGATATTATAGCTAATGTAAGATGGATCTTGACAGAAAGCAGAGAATACCGGAAGAATGTCTACCTGTGCTTCATTGACTATGCAAAAGCTTTTGACTGTGTGGATCACAACAAGCTGAGAAGAATGGGAATCCCAGAACATTTGATCGTGCTAATGCGAAACCTATACTTGGACCAAGGGGCAGTCGTCAGAACAGAGCAGGGAGACACTGGATGATTTAAAATCAAGAAGAGGGTCCGTCAGGGATGTATTCTCTCTCCATACCTATTCAGTCTGTATGTACAACAGATCATCCGGGATGCTGGGCTGTACAAGGAGGAATGTGCCATCAGGATTCGTGGAAGAATAATCAACAATCTGCGTTATGCATATGACACAACCCTGCTCACTGAAACTGAGAAGGACCTGAAACGTCAAAGACTGCAGTGTTCAATATGGATTGAAGCTCAATATCAAGAAAACAAAGATTCTCACCACTGGGCCAATTAGCAGCATCAGTATGGATGATGAAGGGACTGAGATTGTTAACAGTTTTCGTTTACTTGGTTCCACAGTCAACACTCTTGGTAACAGCAGCCAGGAAATCAGGAGACGAATTGCATTGGGAAAGTCAGCTGTGAGGGACCTCTCAAGAGAGTACTGAAGTGCAACAATGTCAGGCTGGAGACTAAGGTGCGCCTGATCCAGGCTATAGTCTTTGCAATTATGTGCTATGCATCGGAGAGTTGGACAGTGAATAGGGATGATAGAAAGAGAATTGATGCCTTTGAGTTGTGGTGCTGGAGAAGAGTGTTGAATATACCATGGACTGCTAGGAGAACAACCAGGTTTGTCCTGGAGAGGGTGAAGCCAGAGTGTTCCCTGTAGCCAAGGATTCTGAAGCTTCGTCTGACATACTTTGGGCATGTTGCAAGGAGTGACTGGTCCTTGGAGAGAGACATCATGTTTGGGAGAGTGGAGGGATGGCGTAGGAGAGAAAGACCCTCGATGAGATGGGTCGATTCGGTTAGTGGAGTGGTGGGAATGAATGTGTTTGAGACAGTGAGATTGGCAGAGAATAGAGCAGTGTTTAGGGATCTTGTACATAAGTCACTATGAGTCACAAACGACTCGATAGTACATAACAACAATGACAACAATCAAAAGATTAAATACTTAGGTACCAATCTAACTACAGACACAAAGGGTCTGTTGTTGTTATGTGCAGTCGAGTGGCCTGTGACTCATACCAACCCTATGTACAACAGCCCTAAACCCTGCTCTATCGTGTGCCAATCTCACTGATTCCAATACACCTACCTATTCCCATTACCCCAGTCACTGAATCAATCCATCTCATAGAGGGTCTTCCTCTCCTGTGCTGTCCCTCTACCCTCCCAAGCATCACATACATCTCCAAATATCGGTCCCTCCTTGCAACATGTCCAAAGTATTTCAGACAAAGCTTCAGAATTTTTGCCTCCAAGGAGAAGCCTGGTTTCATCTTCTGCAGAACAAATTTGTTTGTTCTCTTAGCAGACCATGGTATATTCAACACTCTTCTGCAAAACCGAAGCTCAAAGGCATCAATTCTCCTTCTATCATCCCTAGTCATCTTCCAGCTTTCTGATGCATAGCAAGTGATTGCAAAGACCATGGCCTGTTATCAGGCACACCTTAGTCTCCAGACTGACATCATTGCTCTTCAGTACTTTGTAGAGGTATCTGACAGCAGACTTTCCCAATGCAAGATTTCTTTTCATTTCCTGGCTGCTGGTGCCAAGAGTGTTGATTGTGGAGCCAAGCAAACTAAAGCTGTCAACAATCTCAATATCTTCATCGTCTATTATGATGCTGCCAATCAGTCCAATGGTGGCAATATTTGTTTTCCTGATGTTGAGCTTCAATCTATGTTGAAGGCTGCAGTCCTTGACCTTCTGCAGCAAGTGTTTCAGGTTTTCCTCAGTTTCAGCAAGTAGGGTTGTGTCATCTGCATAATGCAGAGTGTTCACGAGTCTTCCTCCAGCCCTGATGCCATATTTCTCTTTATATACAACCCAGCCTCCTGGATAATCTGTTCTGCGTATAGATTGAAAAGGTATGGAGATAGAACACATCTCTGGCACACACCCTTCCCAATGTTGAAACATGCAATGTTTCTTTGCTCTGTTCTGACATCTTGCTCCTGGTCCAAGTATAGGCTTCACATAAGCATGATCAAGTGTTCTGGGATTCCCACTCTTTTCAGAGACAGTCACAATTTTTTGCGGTCTTCACAGTCAAATTTCTTTGCATAGTCAATGAAACACAGATAGACATTCCTTTGGTACTCCCTGCTTTCAGTCTAGATCCATCTAATATTAGCTACAATATTCCTAGTACCGTGGTCTCTTCTAAATCCAGCCTGCACTTCCAGCAGTTCTCTGTTGACATACTGTTTCAATTGTTTTCGGATAATCTTCAGCAGAATCTTGCTTGCATGTGATATTAATGATATTGTTCGATAATTTCTGCACTCTGTTGGATAACCTTTCTTTGGAATGGGAACAAATATAGAATTCTTCCAGTCAGTTGGCCAGGTTTTTGTCCTCCAGATCTCTTGGCACAACTTGGTGAGCATTTCTAGGTCAGCATCTGTTGAAATAATCAATTGGTATGATGTCAATCCCTGGGCCTTTTGAGGGTTTTGTTTTTTTTTTTTTTTGCTGCCAATTCTTTCAGAGCAGTATTAACTTCTTCCTTCACCACCACAGGATCCTGTGGTGACAAAGGGCCTATAAAAAAGAAAATTACAAAATGCTAATAGCAGGATCTCAGTAGAATCTTACTTGCATGTGAAATCAATAATATTGTTCTGTAGTTTTCACATTCTGTTGGGTCACCCTTCTTTGGAATGGGAACAAATATAGATCTCTTCCAGTCATTTGACCAAGTGGTTGTTCTCCAGATTTCTTGGCTCAACTTGGTGAGCATGTCCAGGGCAGCATCTGTTAGCTGAAATATGTCAATTGGTATACCGTCTATTCCCGGGGCCTTATTTTTTGCTATTTTCTTGAAAGCAGCTTGAACTTCTTCCTT
>NW_006400093.1:953391-954059 GCF_000299155.1 Elephantulus edwardii | reverse complement strand
GGAGAGGGACATCATGCTTGGGAGGGTGTAGGGATGGCGCAAGAGGGGAAGACCCTGTATGAGATGGATTGATTCAGTGACTCAGGTAATCGGGATGGGTGTGTCAGAGGGAGTGTGATTGGCACAGGGTAGAGCAGGGTTTAGGGCTATTGTACATAGGGTCACTATGAGTCACAAATAACTCGATGGCACATAACAACAACAACAACAATAGCAAGATTGGCATCCACTTCCTAAATAATGTGTCTCCGGAAACTCTATGAACTTTGATAACTGTCAATAGTTGTAGAGGAGCTTCAAGCCTTTTGTTCATAAGGTTGCTATGAGTCGTGCTCAACTCGAAGGTAATCAACTACAACAACAACAATGCAAAAAAACAAGGAGCTTTGGTGATCAAGCGGTAAGAAACTGCACTGCAATTCCAAAGTCTCTTGGTTCATATGCACCAGATGCGCTGCAGGAGATGAATAGGCAATCTTTTATGCAATTAACTGCCTCTGAAACTCGCTGATGGATCTGCTATGGGTTGATGTTGACTCAACATTACACAACAACAACGGTCATGGACAGGTATACTAAATATTGTTGTTGTTGTTATGTGCCGTCGAGTCGCTTGCGACTCACAGCGACCCTATGTACAACAGCCCTAAACTCCGCTCTGTCCTGTG
>NW_006400093.1:934902-949199 GCF_000299155.1 Elephantulus edwardii | reverse complement strand
TTCAGCTAGTCGGCTGCCTAACAATTTTACCAAAAGTAATCCACATGTTCAATGCAATCTCAATGTAGCCACCAACATCACTCTTCAAGGTGATGGAAAAAGCAATTATATGGAAAGGAAAGGGATCCTGAATAAGCAAAGTACTACTGAAAAAGAAAAAAAAAACAAAGTAGAAACCATCACACTCCGTGATCTCTAAACCTACTATATCGCTCTAGTAATTAAGACAGCATGGTATTGGTACAGTGGAAAGACTAACAACCCAATCACAAAATGAGCAGGAGTTATAGACACGTCACCAAAGAATATATTCTAATGGCTACAAATCATCTGGGAAAAATGTTCAAAATATGTAGATATTTATTGATGTTGTTAATTACCATTGAGTTGACTCACTATGAACAACAGACTTGAATTCTGTCCTATTTTGTGTCATTCTTGTCCTCTCTGACACACTTGAACTCATTGTAGCAGTCACTGAGTCAATCCATCTAGCTAGGGGTTTTATTCTCTTGAATTGACCCACTATCTTTCCAACCATGATGTACCTTTCCAAGGAATAGCCTCATCTAGCAATATGTGCTAAGTATGAAAGATAAAACTTTGCCATTTTTACCTCCAAGGAACACTTCAGCTACACCTCTTCCAAGACATACCTCTTTGGTTGTTTTGCAGTCCATGAGATATTAATACTCTTCTCCAACACCACTATACAAAGACACCAATTTTTTCTGTCATATTTATTCATTGTCCACCTCTCAGACACAAAGCAAGTGTTGGAAAAGATCATGGCCAGAATCAGGCAAACCTTAGTCTTCAAACCGACATCATTGCTCTTCACTATTTTGGAGAAGTCTCTTAAAGCAGATTTGCACAGAGCAACATATCTTATCTACTGACTCTTCACACTAATACTGTTGATTGTTGATACTAGCAGGATTAAATCATTGACAATCTCAATCCTTTCTCAATCTATCATGATGTTGGCAAGTGATTAGAACCTTCATTTTCTTGATGTTGAGATGCAGTTTATTTTGAAGGCTATATAGTCGTTGATTTTCTGCAACAAGCACTTTGAGTTCTCCTTGTTTTGAGCAAACAAGGTTGTGTCATCTGCATAATGAAAGTTGTTCATGAGTCTTCCTCTGATCTTGTTGCCATATTCTTCTTCATAGAGTTTAGTTTCATGAAGTGTTGGCTCAGTGTACAGTTTCAATAAATATGGATAAAGGATATACCCTTAATGTACTCCCTTCCAAATTTTAAATAATACAGGTTTCCCTTGTTCTATTCAGTAAAGAGTTTCTTGGTCTAGGTATGAGCACAAATAAATGTTCTGGGATTCTCATTCTTCTCAATGTCAGGCATATTTTGTTGTGACCCACATAGATATAAATTAAAATAACAATGAGGTATCATTTCAACCCAATAACAATAGTAAAGTTAAAAAGGATAGCAAAGGAAAATGCCAAGAAAGGATACAGAGAGATGGAAACTCTCATACATTGCTGGTAGGAATGTAAAATGGTCCAACTACATGGAAAGCAGCCTGGGGCTTCCTTAAAAAGTTAAAAACAGAAATACCATTTGATCCAGCTATCACGGATGTATTCTGTCTCCATACCTTTTCAATCTATATGCAGAAGAGATCATCCGAGATGCTGGGGTGTACGAGGAGGTGTGGCATTAGGATTGGAGAAAGATTCATCAACAACCTGCATTATGCAGATGATACAACCCTGCTTGTTGAAACTGAGGACCTGAAGCACTTGCTGCAGAAGGTCAAGGACTGCAGCCTTCAATATAGATTGAAGCTCAACATCAAGAAAACAAAGATTCTCATCACTGGGCCAATTAGCAGCATCATTGTGGATGATGAAGGGATTGAGATTGTTAACAGTTTTCGTTTGCTTGGCTCCACAATCAGCACTCTTGGTATTAGCAGCCAGGAAATCAAGAGACTAATTGCATTGCCAAAGTCACTTGTCAAGGAAATCTCCAGAGTATTAAAGAGCAACGATTTCAGTCTGCAGACTAAGGTGCACCTGATCCAGGTCATAGTCTTCACAGTTGCTAGCTATGTGTCAGAGAGCTGGACAATGACTATGGATAATAGAAGGAGAATTGATGCCTTTGAGCTGTGGTACTGGAGAGGAGTGTTGAATACCATGGACTGCTAGGAGAACAAACAAGTTTGTCCTAGAGAGGGTGAAAACAGGCTGCTCCTTGGAGGCAAGGGTTCTGAAGATTTGTCTAACATACTTCGGACATGTTACAAGGAGGAACCGATCTTTGGAAAGGGACATTATGTTTGGGAGTGTGGAGGGATAGCACAAGAGAGGAAGACGCTCAATGAGGTGGATTGATTCAGTCACTAGGGTAAAAGGGATAGGTGTGTCAGAAACAATAAATTTGGCACAGGATAGAAAAGGGTTTAGGGCTCTTGTACATAGGGTGGCTATGAGTTGTAAGTGACTTGACAGCACATAAAAACAACAATCCCACTTCTAGGGAACTCTGGTAGCTTACTGGTAAGATGTTGTGCTGCAATCCCAAAAACATGTGGTTCGATTTCATCTGCTGCTACAGGGGAGAAAGACTGTCAATCTTCTCACATGTGATTTACTGCCTCGGAAAACCCTCTGTAGTATCATCTATGAATGAATTCCTACTAAACAACATACAACAACATATTAGAGTAGGAAGAAAGAAAGTCAATCTAAAATTAATAGACTTTAGGACTATTTTAACTCAGTTACAAAAGGACAAATACTGCATAAGACCACTATAATAGAAATAGAATGGTCATGGGATGGGGGGTGGGGGAGGAGAGCGGGTGAAATCAGGAAAAGAATGCATAGATAATGAACACTGTACTGGAATAGATAAAGACAAAGTCTAAAAATGCCCTAAAAGGAATGCACAATTAGACACTTATGTGTATGGCAATTAACAAACTGAAAAATCAATTTTTTGTAAACTTTCACTAAAATAACAATGAATAATAGAACTTATTTTAAAATGTTAAGAAAAACACAAAAAACCAAACTTCTAAAATGTCTTTAGAGTTATCAAATTTTTGAGTTGTATAAAAAACCTTCTAATAAGATGTTGCACTAGGCAGAAAATATATCCAAACCCTCTAAAATAAAGATAAGAGAAACCAGTGGAAATAGATACAGATTATAGCCCTGGAATACTGATCTTCAGAAGAAAGGATAAAGTACCACCACCAAGAAGAGAAACAGCAAAATCAGTAAACAGGTAAAAACAGAGCAATGAATGAATCATGGATATTTTGAAATTTTGTAATGTTCTCCTTGGTGTAGCAACGTGATAATCAACTCTGCTCATCCAAGCACCGACAGTCGTGGCTGGTACCAGAAAAGTGTGATTTTTCTCTTATTCACCCAGTGCCCAGATTACTGTCCTGGTGACCAAAGGACTATTTATCTTCTAAGCCCACTCATACAACAATTGATGACAGTCTCTAATTGCTCTACCTGAGGTGAATCATGTTCCAAGTGTACACTATATTCAGGTTTGGAGTCACACATTCACAACCTTCTTGTGCCAGAAGTGTACATGGTGCCACAATGGATGCCTCACTCTGGAAGAAACTGTGTATGGCACCCTGTCACAGATCACTGTCTAGGCCAGTAGGAACTCCTTCCAACAGCATTGTGAATTTTGGGCCTAGCTGAATTCTGACCAATCAAGAACTCCTTCCATGATAAAACTAGAATTTGGTAGTGAATGCAGGGACTTAGTCTAGGGGGAAAATTAAGTCTCACCCTTAATCTCTTCTCAGAAGCTTTACATTTGAATGGATTTGTAGACTCCCCCTTGGACTTTTGATTAAAGAGATTCGCATTTGAAAAAAAAGGCAAGCAGAGAGAGGGCAAGGGGAGGGGAGATGACACACTTTGGGGGGTTTTCTTTTCATGTATATTATACGAATTTTTCCCCCTTACAATCATCTTACTAATATCTATATTTGTGAAAGCGTGTAAGCCAGCTACTTAATGCCTCATGCCCTAATATCCCCCTTTAACATGGCTGATTGTTGACTTGCCTATCCCTATCAAACTAGTACTCTAAGAGGACAAGCATGTTCTTTTTGCTGAAAAATCTTCTGTTCAACTTGGAAACTTTGAACATCTGCATCCACAAGCAAAGTTCAGTCCAGAGCAAGCCACCAGGTTGCAGCAGTCAACCCTAGCTCACAGCATGGATCATCTTCTCTTCATCTGGTTGTCTTCTGGTCAACTCATCCTGAACCATTAGTGGCTAAGTTTAAATGGGCATCAACTGTAAGGTCAGGAGTTTACACTTCTCTTTGTGTTCCAGAACTTATGGTCTCCTCATTCTGTCATAACCTGGAACAAGCTGTTCTGCTGTTTCATCTGAGGAAAGGTAAAGTTACTACCCATCAGAGCCCAATTCCAAGACTTGAAGCTAAAGGGGGCTGGTGAGTATGCTCACTCATAGTGACCACCTGAATCCACTGGAGGGGAAATAGGAAGCATGCAGCCATAAAGAGACAGGTGGAACTTGGTCCACCTAACATGCACAGACATATGGATAAGCTTGAGGAGCAGGGAGTCATGAAGAATCTGGGTTTGTTGACTTGGTCATATGTGGGGGCAAAGTTGAACATTGAACAGAGGATTCTTCAGCAAAAAGAAAATGCTTGTTCCCTCAGAGTACTGGTTTGATGTTGTTTGTTGTTACGTGTCATCAATTTGCTTGCAACTCATAGCGGCCCTATATACACAAAAGATCACAACCCTGGCCTATCTTGAGCCAACTTCACTGTCTCTGACACACCTTCCCCCATTACCCCAGTCACGGAGTCAATCCATCTGATTCAGGGTCTTCCTTTCCTGCACCATGCCTCTGCCATTCCAAGCATGATGTTATTCTCCAAGTACTGGTCCCTCTAGGCAATAAACCCAAAGTATGTGAGACAGAGCTTCAAAATCCTTGCCTCCAAAGAGCAAACTGGTTTCATCCTCTCTAGAACAGACTTGTTTGCTCTATTGGCAGCCCATGGTAAGCTCAATACTCTTCTCCAGCATCTCAATTCAAAGGCATTGATTTTTCTTCTGTCATCCTTAGTATTGTCCATCTCTCTGATCTATAGCAAGTAATTGCAAAGATCAGGCACGCCTTAATCTCTAGACTGACATTCTTGCCCTTCAGAATTCCAGAGAGGTTCCTGACAGCATATTTTCCAAATGCAAATTCATCTTTAGATTTCCTCACTCCTGGAAGTGACTGCCCCCACTGCCACCGCGACCCCAGAGTGACCACCACCTCCACTGCTGCGACCCCACTGGGGCCCCACCAGATATCTGAAACCTGACTAAGGTATTCACGCGTGACTACCCAGAAGCCAGCCCTGCCAGGCGCGAGCTGTACAGATGCAGCCTGAGTGAGGTCTCTGCGAGTCCCCGCAGGGGCAGGTAGCAAAGCCAAGCATGAACTGGACATCTACAAACTGACTGAGTTTCTTATGTAGGTACTCACACATCCCTATCCAGGCAGGTAGCCCAGCTGGGCATGAGGAGGCCAGTTGCAAACTTAGTGAAGTCCTGGTGAGTGCCCATCTGGAAGCTAGCCTTGCTGGGCACCAGCAGGACATCTGTAACCTAAATGAGGTCCCTGTGTATCCACACCCAGGCAGGAAACAACCCCCTCTCCCACCAGGTGGAAGTGGGACAGCTGCAAACTGAATGAGGTCTTCCCACATACCCACCTGGACAGCTAGCCCCAACAGGTGTGAGCCATACATACATCTTTAGATTTCCTGAATCCTGGTTTCAAGAGTGTTGATTGTGGAACCAAGCAAGTTGAAATTGTTACCAATCTCAATCTCTTCTCCATTTATCATAATGCTAGAAATTGGGCCACTTTGTCTTTTTTATGTTGAGCTTCAATCTATATTGAAGACTACAGTCCTTGACCTTCTACAACAAATGCCTCATGCCCTCCTCAGTCTCAGCAAGCAAAGATGTGTCAACTACTTAATGCAGTTTGTTGACTGATTTGATAGAGATAGGCAAATAAGAAATTCACCATTTAAAATGGGAATATTAAGGCATGAGACATGAAGTGGCTGATTTGCACACATTCATGGCTCACAATAGGGTGTGAGTTGATCAGATTTGGCCTTGCCTTTAAAAAGTCTTTTGGCTGCCAGTCTGGGACTATTTCCAGGATGGGACAATGAGCACAATGGTGTGTTTTCTAGTTTAGACTTGTGACTAGGGTGTGGTTCCGGCTCACAATAAGGTGTAAGTTGATTGAATTTGGCCTTGCCCTTTAAAGGGATTTTGACTTCCAGTCTGGGGCTATTTCCAGGCTGGGAAGAGAGGATCAGCTAGATTCTACAAAGGTATGTTGTGGGAAGCAGAATATAAAATTTAATATTAATAGTAAACCAAATGCTATATCAGGATACAATGGAGGCATAATACAAGCTGGAGTTCACTCTGAGGCACTAAGGCATTCCTTAAGAGTCAACATCATGCTTAGCTTGTATTTACTAAATCGCTCCCTCCTGAGATTAGCATAAGGTAAACAATAGAGAAGAACTCCACCTTATGTGCAAAAGACTTCCCCATGATCCTTTGTTTTTGTCATCTACTCCCTTGTGATTATCCTTTTTATAGCTTCCTGATGATTCTCAATAAATATGCAGAGAGGTGCTTCAGTCATCAGTACTGCTGGTCCCCTGTCTTTACTCTTTCTTATCTCATTCTTGGTTGTCTGTCTCATTATTACGTTACCCTTGGTCTGCAGCAGTATGTTTTGTGATTCGGTGTTCAGACTATGGTGTAGCTCTGGCTTGCAATAGGGTGTGAGTTGATCAGATTTGGCCTTGCCTTTAAAAAGGCTTTTGGCTATCAGTCTGGGGCTATTTCCAGGATAAGATGAGCAGAATGGCTGAAATCTACAAAGATATGTTTTCTGGTTTGAGGTTGAGTCTAGATTGTGGATCTGGATCACAATATGGTGTGAGTTGTTTGGATTTAGCATTGTCTTCAAAAAGGATTCTGGCTGCCAGTCTAGGGCTATTTCCAGGCTAGAAGTTGAACAGAATGGCCAGATCCTGCAAAGGTGTGTTTTTTTGCATTGGGGTTGAGAATAGGCTATGGTTATGGCTCACAATAGGGTGGGTGGAGATTGGATTTAGCCTTGCCTTTAAAAAGTTTTTTGGCTGCGTGTCTGGGGCTATTTCCAGGCTGAGAGGATGAGCAGAATGTCTGGAATCTGCAAAGGTGTGTTTCCTGATTTGGTGTTTAGACTACGGAATAACTCTGGCTCACAATATGGCGTTAGTTGATCGAATGTGGCCTTGCCTTTAAAAAGGCTTTTGGCTGCCAGTTTGGAGCTATTTCCAAGCTGGGAAGAAGAGTGAAATGGCCATATTCTGCAAAGGTGTGTTTTCTGCTTTGGGCCTGAGAATAGGGTTTGGCTCTGGCTCACAATAAGGTTTGAGTTGATCCGATTTGGCAGTGCCTTTAAATAGCCTTTTGGCTGCCATTCTGAAGCAATTTTCAGGATCAAAAGATGAGATAAATAGCTGGATTTTGCAAAGGTCTGTATTCTAGTTGGGGGTTGAGGCTAAGGGTGTGGCTCTGACTCACAATAGGGTGTGAGTTGATCCTATTTATCCTTGCCTCTAAAAAGGCTGTTGGCTGTCAGTCTGGGGCTATTTCCAGGCTTGGAAGATGAGAGGATCAAAAGGATTCTGCAAAGGTGTGTTTTCTGGTTTGCAGTTGAGCCTAGAGTGTGGCTCTGGCTCACATTTGGGTATTAGTTGAACGAATTTGGCCTTGCCTTTAAAAAGGCTTTGGCCAGATTGTGCAAAGGTTTGTTTTTTGGTTGGGGCTTGAGACTAGGGTGCAGCTCTGGCTCACAATAGAGTGTGAGTGAATAAGATTTGGCCTTGCCTTAAAAATCCTTTGGCACGAAAGAGCGCAGGATGGCAGGAAGTGTGGGGAAACTGCTGTCCAGCTTGAACATGTGGCACCCCTAACTCAAGCAACAGAAGGATCCTGGACACCTCAACAGAGGCAAGAAGCCACTTCCAGAGGGAAACAACAGGCTTCCTCCTTGCTCATTCAGGTACTTTGGGGGAAAACTGCTGTAAGGCCTGACCATGTGGGACCACTAACTCAAGCAACAGAGGGGTCATGGGAACCTCAACAGAGGCGAGAAGTCACTTTCAGAGGGAACAACAGGTTTCCTCCTTGCTCATTCTGGTACACTGAGGGGGGGAAACTGCTGTCAGGCTTGACCAAGTGGGACCCTTAACTCAAGCAACAAGGGGTCCTGGTCACCTCAACAGAGGTGAGAAGCCACTTCCAGAAGGGAACAACGGGCTTCCTCCTTGCTCATTCATGTATATTGGAGGGAACCTGCTGCCAGGCTTGACCACATGGAACCCACAACTCAAGAAACAGGGGCTCTTTGGCACCTCGACAGAGGTGAGAAGGACTTCCAGAAGAGAACAACAGGCTTCCTCATTGCTCTTTCAGGTACTTTGGTGGGGGCGGGGGGGGGAAACTGCTGTCAGGCCCTTGGCAAGAAAGGAAATCAAATATATAGGTGCTTCACAAAACATTGATATACCCTGGGAAATTTTATAGTTATAAGAGCCTAGTATCTATTAAGAAAAGACCCCCATAAGATCAAAAAAGCAGCAATCCACATCAGTGATAATGAAAAAGCAAAATAACCCTTCTCCTAAAAAAGCAGGCCAAATGAATACCCAAGATAGAGTGAACCAGAAGAAATACGTTGATATAGAGTTACTTGATCAGCTACAGAAAAAGAGGCAAATGTGAGAAGAAAAAATGGAAGTCTATTAGAAAGCAAGTACTTAGTTGCTGCTGATTTCTTCCATCCTAAGACCGAAGTAGTGAATTTGGCTAGCACAGCTACTATGATCCGGAGGTTTGTGGGCAATCATTGTAGGGAACACATCCTTGGAAATCAGTGGTGAAATTTCAGAAACAGGCTCGTTTGAAATTCTTGGTTTGAAACTTTAGTATAATTTTAGTTTGTTAAATTTATTTCAGTTCTTATAGAAGGTATTTTAACTTAGGTTTTGGACCATTTCACATGGAAAATTCAGAGTAATGCTAGTCTACAGTGCTTTACCATTTTAGCTTTTTTGAAGAAATTCCAAGCTGGGCATTGTATTCATGTTAAATGCCTTTTTGGAGATGGGTGACGTTTAATGGTTTGTTAACTTGGCTGCTCTGCCAGTTTGGTTTAAAGACAGGTTTTTTTGAGTTTTGCATTAATCACATCATTTGATTAAAGTGGGATCTGAGAGCTTCTATGTCATTGTTTGAAGCATAATTGAACCTTGAATCAATAAGTGTAAATAGTTTTTGATTTGTAATGTTTTTATACAAAGGTTTTCATTTTAATAATAAAATGTTTTGTTCTAAAAAAAAAGAAAGCAAGTACTTCAGAGACAACAATCCAGAAGAAATCTATAGATGAGGAGAAACTTGAACAGATATGGATGAAAATACAAAAGATTGAAGAAAAAAATTGATGGAATTGACAAAGAGGTACAGGAATTTAAAAAAATCATCACAAGGCAGGGTGGGTACAGCCAACACAGTACTGGGAATAACAGAAAAGCATGAAAATGCAATCCAGAATGTTAAGACAGAAATGTCCAACATGCTGGGAGGACAAAAGAGGAGAACTGAAGAGATGGAGCAGAGAATCAGTAAGCTGGAAAACAAAAACCTCAGTAGAAAACTACTTGATGAAAAAACAGATGAGACATAAAGAAAATTAAAAAAAAAACCCAATTAGAATTATGTGGGATGACAGTAAATGGAATAATATAAGTATGATTGAAATTCCAGAGTACAGGAGGAACAGGGAAATCACTGACACGGTTGTGGAAGAAGTACTAGAAGAAAACTCCCCAGGTATTCTGAAGAATGGGGAAATCCACATCCAAGAAGCACAGAGACCACCAAACAGACTAGACCCAAAAAGAAAAACACCAAGACATATCATAGTCAAATCCTCCAAATTAAAAGATAAGGATAAAATACTAAAAGTTACACAAGAAATGCAAAGACTTACCTACAAAGGGGAAACATAGATTAAGATCGGATTTATCAACAGAAACCTTGTGAGCTAGAAGGCAATAGGATGCCATACACAGAAAGATGAAAGATAACAATTTCCAGCCAAGGATCCTATATCCAGAAAAGCTCTCTTTCAAATTTGAAGGCAAAATTAGATTATTTGCTAAAAAGAAGGACCTTAAGGAATTTGTGAACACAAGACCAAAACTATGAGTAATTTTAAGTGAAGTCCTACACACAGAGACACCAAAGAAAAGTGAATGGACCATAGTAACAAGAAACAACAGAAAAAGAAACACAGCAAAATGACAAAAGTAAAACTTGGCCTGACAATTATCACACTTAATGTGAATGGGCTAATTGCACCAATTAAGAGGAAAAGAGTAACAGAATGGATAAAAAAGTAAAGCCCATCAATATGTTGTCTACAAGAGACACATCTAAAAAAGGAAGAGAAAGACAGATTCAAAATCAAAAGCTGGAGAAAAAATATACCAAGCAAATAGCAACCTCAAAAAAGCAGGGGAAGCAATACTAATCTCTGATAAAATCTGTTTCACAGTGAAAAACACCATCAAAGATAAGGCAGGGCATTACATACTGATTAAAGGCACAATCGATTAAGAAGACATAGCCTTGGTCAAAATTGATGGACCAAATGATAGACCTGCAAAATACATAAAACAATTAACAGAATTGAAGAGGGAAATAGACAGCACCACAATAGTGGTAGGAGATTTCAATACACCACTATCACCAAAGGATAGGTCAACTCAAAAGAAACTCAACAAAGACGCAGAAGAGCTAAACTATACAATGAGCCAACTCGATCTGTGGATGTATTCAGAGAACTGCACCCAACTAAAACTCAATTCACTTTCATCTCAAGCGGACATGGTACATTCTCCAGAAGTGATCATATAGTAGGTCATAAAGCAGGCCTCAACAAATTTAAAAAAAAATTGAAA
Organism: Elephantulus edwardii; assembly: GCF_000299155.1. Classification (NCBI taxonomy): domain Eukaryota; kingdom Metazoa; phylum Chordata; class Mammalia; order Macroscelidea; family Macroscelididae; genus Elephantulus; species Elephantulus edwardii. Next base: position 938,098 of record NW_006400093.1, on the reverse strand, counting down.
TATTACAAAGCATTTTCTCAGACCACAATGCCATATAATTAGAAATTAATCACAGAAGAGTAGATGTTACAAAACCACCCATGTGGAAACTAAATAATTCCCTGCAAGAATATGGTTGGGTTGTAAATGAAATAAAAAAGTTCCTTGGAACAAATTATAATGAAAATACAACTTACCAAAACCTCTGGGACACAGCTAAGGCAGTCCTCAGGGGGCAGTTCATAGCAATATGCACACACATAAAAAAGGAAGAAAGAAGAAGAATCTAAATCAACACCTTCAGCAAATAGAAAAAGATCAAGAATCTAATCCTATAGCCAATAGATGAAAAGAAATTATAAGGACAAGATCTGAAATAAATGAGACAGAAAATAGAAAAACGATCAATAAGACCAGGAGCTTCTTTTTCGAACAGGTCAATAAAATTGACAAACTAATGGCAAATTTAAGAAAAGGGGGGAAAAAGAAAAGACACAGATAACTCAATTAAGAAATGACAGAGGTGACATCACAACAGAACCAAAGGAAATTAAATAGATAATATCAGAATACTATGAAAAGCTATACTCTGATAAATTTGAAAACCTAGAGGAAATGGACAAAATTCATTGAAACACTATGCCTGCCCAGACTGACAAGGACAGATATAAATCTCTTGAACAAACCAATCACAAGACAAGAAACTGAAAAGGTCATAAAAATACTTTCCCATAAGAAAAGTCCTAGACCAGATGGCTTCACAACTGAATTCTGCTAAATATTTAGAAAGGATTTAGCACAAATTCTACATAAATTATTTCAGAAAAGTTGAAAAAGAAGGAACACTTCCAGAGTCATTCTATAAAGCAAGCATAACCCTAATACCAAAACCAGGCAAAGATATTACCAAGAAAGAATACTAAAGACCAATATCTCTGGTGAATATAGTTGCAAAAATCCTTTCCAAAATTCTACCTAATACAATCCAAAAGCGCATAAAAAATAATTCACCATTACAAAGTTGGATTCATAACAGGTATACAGGGATGGTTCAACATAAGAAATACAATCAATGCAATTAACAAAGTAAATAACAAGAAACATGATCTTAGCAATTGAAGCAGAAAAGGCATTTGACAAAATCCAACAACTCTTCCTGATAAAGACACCCAGCAAAACTGGAGTAAAAGGGAATTTCACCAACATAGTGAAAAGTATATATGCAAAACCAAGAGACAATATTAATGGAGAAAGACAAAAAACATTTTCCTTGCAAACGGGGACCGGATAAGGATGCCCACTGTAACCACTTCTTTTCAATATTGTATTGGAAGTGTTTGTTAGGGCAATACAACAAGAGAAGGACTAAAAGGCATCCAGATTAGCAAAGAAATGGTTAAACTCTTGATATAAGCAGAAGATATGATAGTGTACATAGAAAACACCAATGACTCAACAAAAATAAATATTAGAGTTAATAGGCCAATTTAGTAGAGTGGCAGAATATAAGCTCAATATCCAAAAATCAGTAGGATTCCTCTACAGTAACAAAGAGAACTCAGAGACGGAAATAAAGAAAGCAATACCATATACAATAGCCAACCACAAATTGAGATACTTGGGAGTGACATTAACTAGAAATACAAGAGACCTATACAAAGAATAATATAGAGTATTTCTGAAAGACACAATAAAAGATCTAAAGAAATGGGAACATGTGCCCTGTTCATGGATGGAAAGACTCAGTATGGTGAAAAAGACAATCCTACCAAAAGCAATCTACATGTGCAATGCAATCCCAATCCAGATACGAAATTCATTTTACAAGGAGATTGAAGGAGAAATTATCAAATTTATTTGGAGAAACAAGAGACCTGGAATAAGCAAAACACTTCTGAGACACAAAAATGAGGTGGGAGACATAGCACTCTCTGACCTCAGAACCTATTACACAGCTGTGGTAACCAATACAGTATGGTATTGGTACAATGACAGACACATAGATCAATGGAACAGAATTGAGAACCCAGAAATAGACCCAGCTATCTATGATCAACTGATATTCAATAAGGAAATCAAAGCTATCAAATTGGGAAATGATAACCTCCTCAACAAATGGTGCTGGCAAAACTGGACTTCCACCTACAGAAAGCTGAAACAGGATCCAGATCTCACACCGTACACAAAAATCAACTCAAGGTGGATCAGAGACCAGGGAGTAAAGCCCAAAACCATAATGTTCACAAGAGACAAACTGGGATCAAGCTTAGAAGTGCTTGTCCAAGGTATAAAGAGACTGCCAAATACAACCAGAAATGCACAATCTAAAGAGGATAAAATTGATGCATGGGACCTTCTAAAGATTAAATCAACGTGTGGATCAAAACCTTTTTCCAACAGGGTGAAAAGAAAACCTACAGACTGGGAACAAACATTTGGTAATACCATCACAGACAAGAGTCTCAAAACCAAAGTCTATAGAATGCTCGTGGGCCTCCACAAGGAAAACACTGATAACCCAATTACAAAATGGGCAAAAGACATGGAAAGAATTTTCACAGAGGAAGATATTTGAATGGCAAACAGACACGTGAACAAATGCTCCAAATCACTGGCAATAAGAGTGATACAAATCAGAACTGCAATGAGGTACCATCTCACTCCAGTAAAAGTGGTAAAGTTTAACAGGGCAGCAAGTAATAGATGTTGGAGGGGATGTGGCAAGAAAAGAACTCTTAATACATTGTTGGTGGGATTGTAAAACAGTGCAACCATTCTGGAAGGCTGTTTGGCGCTTCCTCAAAAGCCTCAAAATAGAAATGTCATATGACCCAGCTATTCCATTACTAGGAATATAGCCTGAGAATATGATAACTGAGGCACAAACTGAAATTTGCACACCAATGTTCATAGCAGCATTATTTACCATCACAAGGACATGGAAACAGCCCAGGTGTCTAACCACAAACAAATGGGTTGAGAAATTATTGCACATTCACACAATGGAATTCTAGGCAGCACACAGGAGCAATAACTTTGTAAATTATTACCTCATTTGGGAGGAACTAGAGAGTATTATGCTGAGCGAACTCAATCCCATAAGGATAAATTTTTAATAAAACGGTTATTGTAGAATGAGTATAAGGATCCAGGAAGGGTGGGAGAGGCTGGAAGCAGAGGGATGTGGATGTGCATTGGGTTGTACAATTTGATGGGG
>NW_006400093.1:932658-934802 GCF_000299155.1 Elephantulus edwardii | reverse complement strand
AATTTGATGGGGGGGGGGTGTGAGGGAAATTGAAAGAATTTGTTCAAATGTGTATTTGAATTTTGTAAATAAACTAGTAGAACAGATCTTTCTTTCTTTCTTTCTTTCTTTCTCTCTTTCTTTCTTTCTTTCTTTCTTAGAAAAAAAAGACCTTTAGCTGCCAGTCTTGGGCTATTTCCAGGCTGGGAAGATGAGCGGAATGGCCAGATTATTCAAAGAATGTGTTTTCTTCTTTGGGGTTGAGACTAGGATGTGGCTCTGGCTCATTATAGGGTGTGAATTGACTGGATTTGTCCTTGCATTTAAAAAGACTTTTGGCTACCAGTCTGGGGCTATTTCCAGGTTGAGAAGTTGAATGGAATGGATGGATTCTGCAAAGGTGTGTTTTTTCTGCTTTGAGGTTGAAATTTGGGTGTGGTTCTGGCTCACAAAAGGGTGTGAATTGATCAGATTTGGACTTGCCTTTAAATTGACTTTTGGCTGCCATTCTGGGGCTATTTCCAAGCAGGGAAGGTAAGCATTTTGGCCAGATTCTGCAAAGATTTGTTTTCTGGTTGGGAGTTGAGACTAGCCTGTGGCTCTAGCTCACAACAGGTTGTGAGTTGATCAGAATTGGCCTTGCCTTTAAAATGGCTTATGGCTGCTTGTCTGGGGCTGTTTCCATGCTGGGATGAGTGGAATGGCCGGATTCTGCAATGGTGTGTTTTAAAGTTAAGACTAGGTTGTAGTGCTGGTTCACAACAGGGTGAGAGTTGATCAGATTTGGCCTTGCCTTTAAAAAGGCTTTTGGCTGCCAGGCTGGGGCTATTTCCAAGCAGGGAATATGAGGGTAACAGCCGGATTCAGCAAAGGTGTGTTTTCTGATTTAGGATTGAGGCTAGGGTGTGACTCTAGGTCAATATAGGGTCTGAAGTGATCGTATTTGGCCTTTCCTTGAAAAAGGATTTTGGGTTCCAGTCTGGGGTTAGTTCCATGCTGGGATGATGAGAGGAATGGCCAGATTCTGCAAAGGTGTGTTTTCTGGTTTGGGGTTGAGACTAGGCTGTGGATCTGGCTCACAATAGGCTGTGAGTTGATCTGATTTGGCCTTGTCTTTTCAAACTCATTTGACTGCCAGTTTGGGGTTATTTCCAGGTTGGGAAGATGATTGGGGTGGCTGAAATCTACAAAGGTGTGTTTTCTGGTTTGCAGTTGAGTCTAGAGTGTGGAACTGGTTCACAATACGGTTTGAGTTGATTGGATTTGTCCATGCCTTTTAAAAGGCTTTTGGCTGCCAATTTGGGGATATTCCAGGATGATAAGATTAGCAAAATTGCTGGATCCTGCAAAGGTTTGTTTTTTGGTTTGGGCTTGAGACTAGGGTGTGGCTCTGGCACACAACAGATGTGAGTTGATAGAATCTTATCTTGCCTTTTAAAAGGCTTTGGACTGCCAATCTGGGCATATTTCTAGGCTGGGAAGATGATATGATAGCCCAGATTCTGCAAAGGTGTTTTTTCTGGTTTGGTGTTGAGACTACTGTGTGGCTTGGCTCATAATAGGGTGTGAGTTGATCGGATGTGGCCTTTCCTTTAAAAAGGCCATTGGCCGCCAGTCTGGGTCTTTTTCCAGGCTGGGAAGGTGAGTGGAATGGGGATGCTGCAAAGGTGTGTTATATGGTTTGAGACTGAGACTAAAGATTGCTTCTGGCCCATAATAGGATGTGAGTTGATTTGATTTGCCCTTGCCTTTCAAAAGCCTTTTGGCTGCTAGTCTGGGGCAATTTCCAGGATGTGAAATTGACCAGATTCTGCAAAAGAGTGTTCTTTTTGCTTTGAGGTTGGGACTAGGCTGTGGCTCTGGCTCACAATAGGGTGTAAGTTTTTAAAGGCCTTGCCTTTAAAAAGGCTTTTGGCTGCCATTCTGGGCTTTTTCCAGGATGGGAAGATGAGCATTATGGCTGGATTCTGCAAAGGTGTGTTTTCTGGTTTGGGGTTGAGTCTGGTATATGGCTGTAGCTCACTATAGGGTATGAGGTGATCAGATTTGGTCTTGCCTTTAAAAAGGCTTTTGACTACCAGTCTGAGGCTATTTCTAGGTTGGGAAAATAGGTGGAATGGCTAGATTTTAACTGCCAGAAGTCCAGGCTGGGTTTAGAAGGGGTC
>NW_006400093.1:931008-931647 GCF_000299155.1 Elephantulus edwardii | reverse complement strand
GGTGACTGGGGTAATCAGGATGGGTGTGTCCGAGGCGGTGCGGTTGGCGCAGGATAGAGCAGGGTTTATGGCTGTTGTGCATAGGGTCGCTATGAGTTGGAAATGACTCGACGGCACATAACAACAACAACAACAACAACATGTTTTCTGGTTTGGGGTTGAAAATAGGGTGTGGCTATGGCTCATAATAGGGTTGATCTGAATTGGCCTTACCCTTAAAAAGGCTTTCCCCCCCCTGCCAGTCTGGGGCTATTTCTATGCTGGGATAATGGGATTCTGCAAAGGGGTGTTTTCTGGCTTGGGGTTGAGACTGGCTGAAGTGTGGTTCTAGCTCACAAAAGGGTGTGAGTTAATTGGATTTAGCCTTGCCTTTAAAAAGACTTTTGGCTACCATTCTGGGGATATTTCCAGGATGGGAAAATGAATGGAACCACCGGATTCTGCAAAGGTGTTTTTCCTAGTTTGGGGTTGAGACTAGGGTGTGGCTCTGGCTCACAATTCAGTGTGAGTTGATCAGATTTGTTCTTGCCTTTAAAAGGCAAGGTGAAAAGTATTATATTTTAGGGCATTATTTTTATCGTAGGAGTATGCAATGAGGGTTGTAGAGTGGATTATATTTGGGGCTAGGGGGTGGGGTTT
>NW_006400093.1:927857-930868 GCF_000299155.1 Elephantulus edwardii | reverse complement strand
AACAATGAATGAATGGAATCCCAAAATCTCTGTAGATGTTCATTGAAATGAAAAATAAACAACCTAAATTTAAAAAAAAAAAAGTCAAGGTGCTTTTAAAAGGTGCTTTTGCACCTCTCGGCCTATGGCACTCAGGCCTGATTTTTGTGGATCCCTAGAATAAAACAGTCTTAGAAGCAGGAATGGCATCTACTTCCAAAAAAAGCTTGCCTCTGGAAACCCTGTGAACTTGGAGAAAGTTGAAAGGTTTGCATTCAAAACTTCATTCATAGTGTCGCTATGGTTCCTTTATGACTCTAGGGAACTTAACAACAACAACAACAACAACAACAAGAGTGTTGTAAAACCGGCTTAAAGCCATGAGGTATCTGCAAGCAAATTTCTTAAACTGCCCTGACTGATTGATTGTATACTGCAGCCAACTTGAATACTTGATTGTATTCTGCAGTCTTTTGACTTCCCTAGTAAACACCATAATTGTTAGAGAAACAAAACACTTATAGGGAACAGACTTCAGTGAAGCATGAGAAAATGCATGATTGAAAGAGATGACTTTAATATTTAGTTTCTGAATAAGGAAAATAAATTATGTCTGGTACTTTCCCTACATCTCTAATTTTGAATCCACCAGCTGCTCTATGGAAGAATGGGCAAGCTCTTCCCATGTGATTAACTGCCTCTAAAAACCCACTGGAAAGTCAGCTATGGGTCAGTTCTGACTAGATGGTACACAACAGAACAACAAGTTTTCTTGTACATTTTTCATTTTTGATAGATGAAATAGTTATAGTATGTAATCTGAGTGGAGTGTGTCCATACCTTATTAATCTATACATGGTACAAATCATTCGAGAAGCTGGACTTTATCAGGAGGAATGTGGCATCAGGATTGGAGGAAGACTCAACAACCTGTGTTATGCAGATGACATAATCTTGCTCACCGAAATTGAAGAGGATCTGAAGGGTTTGTTGTCAAGGACTGCATACAGTCTTTCATATGGATTGAAGCTCAACATCAAGAAGACAAAGATTCTCACCACTGGGCCAATTGGCAGCACCATAATAATGGAGAAGAGATTGGAGTTGTTAACAACTTCAGCTTGCTCGGCTCCTCAATCAACACTCTTGGCACCAGCAGTCAAGAAATCAAAAGACTAATTACTCTGGGGAATGCTGCTGTCAAGTCTCTCTCAAAGGTGCCAAAGAGCAACAATATCAGTCTGGAGACTAAGGTACTCCTCATTCATGCCATGGTCTTTGCAATTACTTGCTATCCTTAAGAGCACTGGACAATAACAAAGATGATAGAAGAAGCATTGATGCTGTTAAACTGTGGTACTGGAGAAGAATATTAAACATACCATGGACTGCCAAGAAAACAAACAGGTTTATCCTGGAGAGAGTAAAACCAGACTGCTTCTAGGAGGCAAGGATTTTTAAGCTCTGTCTCAGATACTTTGAGCACGTGGCCAGGAGAGACTCAGTCTGTAGAAGGATATCGTGGTTGGAAGGGAAGAAAGACAGCAAAGAGAGGAAGATCCTGAATGAGATGGATTGACAAAGTAACTAGGATAATGAGGTATGTCAGAGACAGAGAGACTGCCTCAGGATAGAGAAGAGTGCAGAGCTATTGTACATAGGGTCACTATGAGTCACAGGTGACTTGATGGCACTTAACAGCAACAATAACATAGAGAATGGACAATAACTTTGGTCTTTTAAACACTAATCACTACGAGGAAAATACAGCAAGGTGACTCATGTTATAGAATGTTTTATGGATATCTCACATTTTTCTATACTGGTCGAGGCTAAAACTTATTTTTCAAGAGTAAGGCTAAAAATTTGAAATTTCCAATTATGCTAAGATTTTGTGGCACTATTTGTTATTTTTATCTCCTGTGTCCTATAGTTAAGTACCGGCATGAATAAAAACCCCATAACCAGCTTTTCTTTTTCCTAATAAAAATATGTAGTAACATTAAAAAAAAAAAAAGGAACTCCATGCAGGAGCAAGGGTGCTGGCCTCAGCCTTTTTCCTGGCTGGCAGAATTTTTTCCAGAAGCATATGCCCTATCTTCTGCTGCCTCTGGATCAACAGGAATACTATCCAAATGCTCTAGACCTCTATTTTCTGCTTTTATTTCTTTCCTTCCCCTCATTGTTTCTCCCTTCCACTTGTTTTTCATTTTTCTTTATCTTAAACCTTTATTTTACCTTTCTTTCTTACTATTAGAAGCTCAAGTGACATAGCATGTCTGGCAGATCACCAGAAGCTCCATGGTATAAATATGAGGATGCATTTTCCTGTTAAGATTTGCCTCCTCAGAAGCTAGATGGTAGATCACTACAAATCAGAATAGACTCAACAACAATGGGTGTTATGTTAGAGTTATCTTTTCTTTTTCCTACTTCTCTTATTATTTTTTTCCCTGGTTTTATCCTCGTACTTGCTCTGCTTCATTTTTCCTTTATCTTCCATCTAAGTTTTATTGTTACATTCATTGGTAGACAACAATTATGTCCACAATGCTAAGCTACATCCACCCCTACTGCATTCTCACCAGAGTTACAAAGTCATCTTACAATACTTGATCAAATATACTTGGAAGCCAACTTCAGCCTAACATATTTTCAACTACTCTACATGAACAATAAGCATAGACCTAGTCTCTACCACACTCACTAAAAGTTAGATGGTGAATGCCTAAATTGTGCCAAACTAGCAAGCTGAGTAGTACACCACATACTCAGTTACATCCAAACAAACTAAAGTAAAACCTAAAGAGAATAAAAAACACCCCAAACTAAAAACCCTGGTATTCAACCACCAGTTAAAAAAAAATAAAGCAACACAATGTCTAAGAGACAACAAACACCCTCAGTTCACACAAAGAAACAAGACAGAGTAGACCAAACAAACGACCAAAACACAGAGCCAGAAAATATTCTTAAGGAAGAAATGGCACTGAAAGTACTTAATACAGAAATGGTAAGAATATTTATTTAGG
>NW_006400093.1:914933-923417 GCF_000299155.1 Elephantulus edwardii | reverse complement strand
GGCCTTGAACACTAATGAGCGAAGACCAGATGAGTTGTGGGAGGATGTCAAAGATATCATTCAGGAAGAGTGTAAACGGTCATTACAAAGACAGAAGAGAAAGAAAAGTTAGGTAATAATTTACAAAATCGTTGCTCCTGTGTGCTGCATAGTATTCCATTGTCTGAATGTACCATAATTTCTCAGCCCATTCATTTATGCTTGGACATTTGAGCTATTTCCTTGTTCTAGCGATGGTGAATAATGCTCCTATGAATAGACTCAAGTCTCCATTTGTGCCTCAGTTCTCATTTTCTCAGGGTATATTCCAAGTAGTGGAATAGCTGGGTCATATGGAATTTCTATGTTCAGCTTTTTGAGGAAGCACCAAACTGCCTTCCAAAATGGTTGTACCATTTTACAATCCAGCAACAATGTAAACAAGTTCCTATCTTGCCACATATTCTCCAATACTTATTACTTTCTGCCCTGTTAAACTTTGCCACTGTTACCAGAATGAGATGGTACCTCATTGTGGTTTTTATTTGCATCTCTCTTATTGCCAGTGATTTGGAGCATTTCCTCATGTGGTTGTTTGCCATTTGAATTTCTGTCTCTGTGAATAGTGATTCCATGTCATTTGCCTATTTTTAAATTATCAGTCTTTTCCTTGTGGAAGCCCAGTAGTATTCTGTAGCCTTTTGTTTTGAGACACTTGTCTGAGATGGTATTACCAAATGTTTGTTCCCAGTCCAGTCTGTGGGTTTTTGATGCACATATAGATTTAATCTTTAGAAGGTCCCATTCATCAATTTTATCCTCTTTAGATTGTGTATTTCTGGTTGTATTTGGCAGTCTCTTTTTACCTTGGACTAGCATTTCTAAGCTTGATCCCGTTTTGTCTCTTATGAATTTTATGGTTTGGGATTTTACTCCAAAATCTTGGATACACCTTGAGTTGATTTTTGTGTATGGTGTGAAATGTGAATCCTGTTTCCGCTTTCTGCAGGTGGAAGTCCAGTTTTGCCAGCACCATTTGTTGAAGAGATTATCATTTCTGCATTTGATAGCTTTGATTTCCTTATTGAATATCAGTTGAACATAGATAGCTGGGTCTATTTCTGGGTTCTCAATTCTGTTCCATTGGTCTATATGCCTGTCATAGTACCAGTACCATGCTGTTTTGGTTACCACAGCTGTGTAGTAGGTTTTGAGGTCAGGGAGTATAATGTCTCCAACCTCACTTTTGTTTCTCAGAAGTGTTTTGCTTATTCAGTGTCTATTCCCTCTCCAAATACATTTGAAAATTTCCCGTTTGATCTCCTTGAAAAATGAATTCGTATTTGGATTGGAATTGCATTGAACATGTAGATTGCTTTTGGTAGGATTCTCATTTTCATTATATTGAGTCTTCCTATCCATGAACAGGGCACACTTCCCCATTTCATTAGGTCTTTTATTGTGTCTTGTAGAAATGCTCCATAGTTCTTTTTGTATAGGACTTTTGTATCTCTAGTTAGGTTCAGTCCCAAGTAGCTCAATGTAAATGGTATTGCTTTCTTGATTTCCTTCTCTGAGTTTTGTGTAGGTTTTTGGGGTTTTTAACTGTAGAGGAATCCTATTGATTTTTGGATGTTGATCTTCTATCCTGCCACTCTACTAAATGGCCTACTAACTCTAAGGGTTTTTTGTGGAGTCTTTGGGCTTTTCTGTGTATACTATCATATCAGCATATAGTGACAGTTTAACCATCTCTTTGCCATTCTGGATGCCTTTTATTTCCTTCTCTTGTTGTATTGCCCTAGCAAGAACTTCCAATACAATATAATAATAGAAGTGGTTACAGTGGGCATCCTTGTCTGGTCCCTGTTTGCAAGGAAAATATTTTAGTCTTTCTCCATTGAGAGTGATATTGGCTCTTGGTTTTGCATATATACTTTTCACTGTGTTGAGGAAATTCCCTTCTACACCAATTTTGCTGAGTGCCTTTATCAGGAAGGGTTGTTGGGTTTTGTCAAATGCATTTTCCGCAATAATTGCTAAGATCATATGCTTCTTGTTATTTATTGTTAATACAGCAAATTATGTTGATTATTTTTCTTTTCTTGAATCATTCTTGCATACCTCTTATTAATCCTACATGGTCATGATGAATTATTTTTTATGTGCTTTTGGATTCTATTCGCCAAGAATGTAAGTATTTTTTGCATCTATTCTCATGGCTTTGGTATTAGGGCTATGATTCCTTCCTAGATTGGCACTGGGAGTGTTCCTTCTTTTTCAATTTTTTGAAATAATTTATGGAGAATTCATGCTAAATCCTCTCTGAATGTTTGGTAGAATTCAGCTGTGAATCCATATGGTCCAGGGTTTTCTTATGTGGAAATTTTCTTACGCCCTTTTCAATTTATTCATTTGTGATTGGTCTGTTCAAGTGTTCTATATCTGTCCTTGTCAAGCTGAGTGTTCTGTTGTTAAGTGCCGTTTATTCAAGTACAACTCATAGTGACCCTATGAACAAAATATCCAAAACAAGTCCTGTCCTGCACCATCCTCACACTTCCTGACACACAAGACCCCACTGCAGCAGTCACTCTGCCAATCCACTTGGTTGAGGGTCTTCCTCCTCTTCACTGATCCTCCACCCTTCTCAACATCGTGACGTTCTCCAAGGAATAGCAAGTCCTAGCAATATTTCCAAAGTATGGGCAGTGAAGCCTCATCATTCTTGCCTCCAAAGAGCACTCTGGCTGCAGCCTCTCCAAGACATATTTATACATTTCCTTGGCCATCCATAGGATGTTCAGTGCTCTTCTCCAACAACAAAGGTCAAAGGTATCAATTCTTTTTCACTCATTCTTATTCATTATCCAGGTCTCAGATACATAGGTAGTGATTGGAAAGACTGTGGCCTGAATCAGATGCACCTTAGTCCTCAAACTGACATCACTACTCCTCAATAATCTGGAAAGGTCTCTAACTGCAGGTTTTCCCATTGCCATGCATTTCCTTATTTCCTGACTACTCCTACCAAGTTTGTTAATTGTGGATCCAAACAAGATGAAACTTTTGACAGTTTCAATCTCCTCTCCATCCATCATGACATGGCCTATTGGTTCAGTGGTAAGAATATTTTTTTCTTGATATTGAGACTCAATCCATACTGAAGGCTGCATTAATTGATATTCTGCAATAAATGCTTCAAGTCTTCCTCACTTTCAGCAAGCAAGTTTGTGTCATCTGCAAAACACAGGTAATTGATGAGTCTCCCAACAATCCTAATGCCACATTCCTCTTCATAGAGTCCAGCTTCTCGGATAATTTGCTCAGCATATAGATTGAAAAGGTATGGAGATAGACTATATCCCTGACAAACTCCCTTCTCAATTCCAAACCAAGTAGTGCTCCCCTGCTCCATTTGCACAACAGCCTTCTGTTCCAAGTATAGGCTCCTCATGAGCACAATCAAGCGCTTTGGGATTCCCATTCTTCTCAATGTCAGCCCTAACTTGTCATGATATACACAGTCAAATGTTTTTACATAGTCAATACAGAACAAATAGACATTCTTCTGGTATCCTTACTTTCAGCCAGGATCCATGTGACATCAGCAGTGATATCTCTGATTCAGGGCCTCTTCTAAATCCTGTTTGAACTTCTGGCAATTCCCTATCTATGTACTGTTTCAGTCGTTTTTTTTAAATGATCTTCAACAGTATTTCAGTCTGGGTAGGGATGTGTTTTAAGGAATTTGTCCATTTTCTGCAGGCTTTTAATTTATCAGAGTATAGCTTTTCGTAGTATTCTGATATTATCGATTTAATTTTCTCTGCTTCTGTAGTGCTATCACCTCTGTAACTTCATAACTGAGTTATCTGTGTCTTCTTTGTTGCTGTTGTTATTAAATTTTCCAGTGATTTGTCAAATTTATTGATCCTTTTGAAAAACCAGCTTATGGTCTTATTGATGGTGTCAACTGTTTTTCTGTTTTCTACCTCATTGATTTCAGATCTTGTTCTTATAATTTCTTTTCTTCTGGAGGTTGTAAGACCAGATTGTTATTCCCTTTTTATTTGCTGAAGCTGTTGCGTTTGACCATTGATTCTTCTTCTTTCTCCATTGTTTATGTGTGTTCCTATTGCTATGAACTGCCCCCTGATGATTGCCTTAGCTGTGTCCCAGAGGTTTTGGTCTGTTGTATTTTCATTATCATTTATTTCAAGGAACTTTATTATTTCATTTTATGTCTCTTTTCTGGAGAGAGGATGAGAAACACCCAGCATTGAGGACTCTCCCTCACAGGGTCGCTATGAGTTGCCTGCGACTCGACGGCACTTAACAACAACAACATGTCTCTTTTATAGCCCAACCTTCTTTTAGAAGAGAGTTATTTAGTTTCCACGTGGGTGGTTTTGTAAGATCTACTCTCCCATGGTCAAGTAAAGTTCTATGACATTATGGTATGAGAAAATACTTTGTATTGTTGCAATGAGTTTTAATTTGTTGGGGTTTGCTTTGCATCATAATATATGATCAGTTCTGGTAAATGTACCATGTGCATTTGAGAAGAAAGTGAATGGAGTTTTAGTTGAGTGCAGTACCCTGAATACAGCCACAAGGTCGAGTTGGCTGATTTTACAGTTTAGATCATCTCCATCTTTGCTGAGTTTCTTTTGAGTTGACCTATCCTTTGGTGATAGTGATGTGTTTAAATCTCTTTCCACTATTATGGTTCTGTGTCCTTTTCTCTTCAATTCGGTTAACTATTGTTTTATGTATTTTGCAGGTCTATAATTTGGTGCATAAAAAACGTTGACCAAGGTCGTGTCTTCTTGATCTATTGTGCCTTTAATCAGTATGTAATGCCCTTCCTTATTGTTCTTAATGGTGGTTTTCATTCTGAAATCTATTTTATCAGAGATTAGTATTGCCACTCCTTCTATTCTGAGGTTGCTTTTGCTTGGTATATTTTTTTCCCAGCCTTTAATTTTGAGTCTACTTTTCTCTTCCTTTTTTAGACGTGTCTTTTTTAAAAAAAATAATTTTAATGAGCATTTACAGAGATTTTGGATTTCCATTCATTCATTGCTGCACTCTCTCCCTGCCCATCTCTTCCCCACTCCCCCACCCCCACCCCCAGTTCGCTCCTCTCTTTCAAAAGTAAAAGAAACAGGGTGGGAGATCTGCAAGGACAGCGGAAGGAGTGCCAGGCCAGGGCTTGTGACCCAGCCTTCCTAACCCCCTCTGGCTACAACTGCAGGTACCGACAACAGTTCCCAGAAGTCTGTGGGGAAACACCATCTTTGTAAACTTGGACTTTGGTGGGAGATCTGCAAGGATAGCAGAATGAGTGCCAGGCCGGGGCTTGTGACCCAGACATCCCACACCCATTTGGGCCCGAGGGCCAAAGGACTTCACTGAAAATTTCTTGTAGTTTTGGTTTTGGTTTTTAAAATTCCTTAAGGTCCTTGATTTCTGCAAAGAATAAAATTCCTCCTTCATATTTGATGGAGAGTGTTGCTGGATATAGAATCTTTGGCTGGCAATTGTTATCTTACAACTTTCTCTAGATGGCATCCTATTGCCTTTTAGCTCATGTAGTTTCTGCTGAGAAATCGGAACTTAATCTAATTGTTTCCCCTTTGTTGGTAACTCTTTGTTTTTCTCATACTGTTTTTAGAATTCTATTATTATTTTTTAATTTGGAGAATTTTACTAAGATATGTCTTGCTCTTTTGCTTTTGATGTCTAGACTACTTGGTGTTACCTGTGCTTCTTGAATATAGATTTCCCCATTCTTCAAAATACCTGCGAAGTTTTCTTCTAGTACTTTCACAGTCTTCTCAGTAATTTCCTTGTCATTGCCCTGTTCTGGAATTCTAGTTACACATGTGTTATTCTGTTTGGTGTCATCCCACATGATTCTAATATGTTCTTCATTTTCTTTATGTCTCATCTCTGACTTTTCTTCTAGTATGTTTCTAATGAGCCTCTTGTCTTCCAGCTCACTGACCCTCTGTTCCATCTCTTCAGGTCTACATTTTTGTCTTACCAGTGTGTTGGACACTTCTGCCATTTCGGTCTTACTATTCTGGATTGCATTTTCATGCTTTTCTGTTATTTCCAGTATTGTGTTGGCTGTACCCTCTCTGTCTTGTGATGATTTTTTTAAACTTCTCATACCTCTTTGTCTATTCTATTTTTCCCCCTCCATGTTTTGTATTTTTGTCCATAGATATTAGACTTTCTCCTCCTCCATATATTTCCTCTGGACTCTTGTCTTCTGAGATATTTGCTCTCTTATTGACTTCCATTGTTTCTTCCCACATTTGTACCTTTTCTCTGTAGCTGATCAAATAACTCTACATGAATGTATTTCTTCTTGTTCTCTCTGTCTGGGGTATTCATTTGGTCTGCTTTTTTTTAGGAGAAGGGTTATTTTGGTTTTTCTTGATGGCTGCTTTTGCATGTTTTGTGGATTGCTGCTTCCTTGACATTATGGGAGTCTTTTCTTAGTAGATATTAGGCTGTTGTAACTATAAAATTACCCAGAGTAAAGGAATGTTTTGTGAAGCATCTATATATTTGTGCTCTTGGTCTTCGGCCTGACAGCAGTTTTTCCCAAAGTACATTAATGACAGAAGCGGAAGCCTGTTGTTCCTTTCTGGAAGTGGCTTCTTGCCTCCCTCAAGGTGTTCAGATCCTCCCTGTTGCTTCAGCTTAAGCATAGACAAGCTAGACAGTATTCTTCGGCAAAATTACCTAGTTAATTGACAGAAACTGATCCATAATTGTTGACGATGCATGTGGCAATGGCTGCTCGATATCTAGGTACTTTTAATGGATTAAGAGTAAATTTGAATAAAGTAAGAACAAATGAAGGAAAACTGAAAATTTTCTACAATGTTTTTAAATAAAAAAAAATTCACAAAATAAAATAAAAATTCTAGCCAGATGGAACTCTGCCACCAGACAGGCCGGGAAGAGACCCGGGAAGAGCAACAGTCAGCCACCCACCGAGGAACTCCAGAGGAGCGAAGACCGTGAGACCCCAGAGGAACGAAGACTTCCCGCCGCTGTGTGACCCCCCCTGCAGCCGGCACCTGTGTGACCCGCAACACACAGGGTACTGATGCATAAACCCCCAGCAGTGCCCAAGCCCCGCCCCCACCTCTTGGTGGTAGTGTTCAAGCCCTGTGCTCTTTAGGCCCCCTAGTCCCTTGCTTTCATCCCATTCCCCCGCCCCCCCCTTGCAGCTCCACAACCACGCACCTCATCCCCTGACCCAGCCCTGTGACCTCAGGGCACCACCGTGGATCTAGCCATCACCCGGAGCTATCAGCTGAGCTGTTGTGGAACTAACCTGGCAGGAGAAAGGCCGGTAGAATCTTGGCTGTGTTTACTGGGGCATTGCTGATTACCTGGGAGAGCACCGAAGGGCGTGCCCACTGGTGGGGAATTTGGCTGAGCTCTCTTGGGCTACACAAACTGCCCAAAACGAGCCAGCCAGCTGGCTTCTGTGAACTCTACAGACCAGCCAGAGCCTAGTGGATTGGTGAGAATTTGACCTTGACTCTTGGAATCCTGTCAGATCCAGGACCCTGCTGGAGCAGGTGCTGTTGTGTGAGGGCACCTACATAAGTGCCACTAAGCAGGGAACACTGAGAAAACCACTGGGTAGGAAACGGACAGCAGGAATTTGAGTAAGGACCCAAGTCGTGAGCACAGTGAGACAGCAGAGGTTTGAGCAAGGTCCCCCAAGTGTTTGATTTGCCCTTGCGACCACCCAACACTTTGCCTGCCTCACCCCATTTGGCTCCACACCAGTGCCTACACGTCTGGGTAAACAACATGCCTTTAAACGGGAGCACCTTGACCTGCCTTAGCAACAAGAGATTGCACTAGCAGGTGCTGAGCTGACATTTTTCTGAAGTCAGAAAGTCAGAGAAACGCACAAGTTCAGTAGCTGCCCATCTGATCTCAAGAGCATTGTCTTCAGATCAAGAACATAAACCAAAGTCTTGAAGAAAGCAAACTATCCCACACAATATACAAGAGCAAAGCAAGATGTCACTCACAAAGCGTGACACAATAGCAGTGAATACCCTGAAGCCAGAAAGTCTCATGGAACTTTCTGACACAGAATTTAAAAGAGGAGTGACTGAAAATATCCAATGGATGAAAGACAAACTTCATGAATTACAGGATACTAGAAACAAAGACCAGAAGGAGTACAAAAAAGCAATGCAAAACATTGCAGAGAAAACAAATGAGGCACTAGCGGCACTGGAAAAACAAGAATCCACCATTCAAAATATAAGGTCCAATGTTTCAGAGGCCATCAACATGATGGAGGGACATATGAGCAGAGTTAATGAGATGGAACACACAATCAGTGAAATTGAAGACAAAATTGTCAACACTGATCTGCTAGAGCAAAAAGCAGACTCAAAAAAGAAGGAAAAAGAAGAAAACCTAAGAATAATGTGGGGCACCATCAAGAAA
>NW_006400093.1:894679-908907 GCF_000299155.1 Elephantulus edwardii | reverse complement strand
GTCCCTTTTCAGCAGGAAGTAGCTAAGAGAATACGCCATCCCCTTTTCCTTATGAATCAGGGTGAAGATTCTCTCAGGGAGGAGTGATAGGGAATGGTAAAGGACATACTGAAAAAAGAGATGAATCAGAACTCACTTTGACAAGCACCGTGGCAATTGGACAATTAAAACTGACAATTGGGGGGAGGGAAGAAGAACGAACTGGAGAGGAGGCTAGAGAAGACAGTGCAACAATGAATGAATGAAAACTCAAAATCTCTGTAAATGTTTATTAAAACGAATAAAATTTAATAATAATAAAAAGCAATATAGGCTGAACGGGAGAACCAAGATGGTGGTGGAGGCAGAGACAGCGTGGTGAGCTGTGGGAGCAGCAAACGACTTAAAGCAGGGCCATTATGGCCTTCCACAGACTTCGGCTTATTGATAATTGAACACTTAAACAGTTGATGACTGGCCCTCAGTGAAGATCAAGGCTCAACAACAGGAATTCAAGGATTCCCAAGGAGAAACGGGTGAGTCTCATGGCTCACAACCCGCCCCCTGCAGAGCCCGCACCACACCGCCCAGCCGCTGCAGCTCCATGAGGCTTCCACAGCCAGAACGAGTGGATTCCCTCACCCAGGATGGATGCTTGGCACCGGCCCTCCTCAAGACTGGTACAGTGAAGCCACCACACTGCCACAAGGTGGACTTGGTCTGAAGAGAATTCTTGGAGCCAGCATGGCAGCTGTGGGGGAAGTGTGCGCCCTCCGGCCACCCACACAAGAGGGGCTGCGCACGCTCGAGCGCCCGTGTGGTGGGGTGGGGGGGGGAATGCCCCCAACGGCTGCCCGCGCCTGGGGGGCCGCGCGCCTCCCGCAGGCCTACCATGTTGGGGGGTTTCGCGCGCCCCACTGGCCTCCTGCGTAGGAGGTGGGGGATGGGATGCATGCCTGCCATCTGCAGGTTTGGGTTTCCTTGGACAGGCCAAAGAAGATGATTACCTATGCATTGGACACACCAAAAAAGATTACCTATGCAATGGATTGCTGAAAGTCACTGTGAATCTGATGACCTTGACAGTGGCAGCATGCACAAGAGGACTGACATCCTAAATGCACCACATATTTTGTTCTGTTGAATGCTTCTGCCAAAAGATGGTTAGACCTGGGGGGATTCTGTTCACAATTCTCAGGTTCCCTTTATCATATATAAAGGGGGAGGGCAGTGACACCTACTTCAAAATATAGTATGACCACTTATGGGGAGGGGGGTAAAAGTGGCAGTGCTGGAACTGGAAACACTATCCCTGACCACAGAGTCCTCAGTCAGGCGAGGGGACCAGACTGGGGTAGGGGCAATTGGATGGGGAATATACCAGCCAGCTCCTGGGGGGTGTTTCCCTGCTTGGGTGGGACTGCCCTTGGCCCCTGGTTCGGGGCAAGCCGTCGCGGCCCTCTGCCCGGGGTGGGCTGCCCTCGGCCCCCAACTCAGGGCGAGCCATCGCGGCCCTCAGGGTGAGCTCCTCAGTCCCCAGATTGTGGCATCTGACACCTGGGTGGGGAAGGACAAAAAAAAAAAAGAATGCCTAGGGTATCCAAAGAATGTTACCTAGGCCACCTTCTGCCACCCTCCCCCCCCTACAGTAAACCTGAAAGCAACACCCTCAAAGCCCTTCTATTTGTAACTCACAAGTTTGTTCTCTCTAGGTTTGCTCCTTTTCCTATAGGTAACCTTAACTCTGAGTTTTACTCCAGAATTGACCCTGAACCCAGTGCCAGTGACAAAAAGAAAATACAACTGACAGCTAAGGAAGCAAAGGAGGATGGAGCCTCTGGGCTCAACCAGCCATCCCCACTGGACCCAGCTGGGAAACACTTTGCAGTCCAGAGGGGAGCAAATGACAGGAAAATATCTTCTAACAGAGCAAGAAGGCAAGCAGCTTTAAACCAAGACCACCAGTAAGGTGATAAAGCGTCCTCCCTTTCCCCCTTTACATCTACGCCCCTGTTCAGCCTGAAGAAGCCAGAGAGTCAGCATCCAATTCCCAAATCAATAAGACAGTTGGTTTAATTACTATTGGAAAATGCTTGTCATTCCTCTGTAGCTTCTGGTCCCCACTGGACCCTCATTATTTCCTTCACCTGCTCCCCCCACCGACAAAACTGTGCAGCTCTGCAACTGCATCCTGGCCCATCCTCACCCTTCTGCCCCCAACCCTCACCTTCTTGTACCCCCAATATGTTTTTCCCAATAAAAAAAGCAATATAAATCGACACATTTAAGCAAAAACAAAAAAGAAATAAAAATTCTAAATCATAAAAAATTAGAAAACTCTAATATTAATACTAAGGTTTCAAAAACAGATGAAGCATTGCAAGAGTGGAATTGGATCCCTGGAAGATAGACATAGAGAGAATTAAGACAAATTTTTCAATATCAATCTGTTATAGGAGCAATCAGAAAATAAATGAAGAAAGCTTGGGAATTATTTGCAAAAAAAAAATGGAGAGAAATAACACACATGTAACCAGAATTCAAGAACAAGGGGAGACAGGGAAAATTGTTGTTATTGTTAGGTGCTTTCGAGTAATAGTGACCCTATGAATAAAAGATCTGAACCCTGTTCTATCCTGCACCATCATCATATTTCCTGAAACACGAGAGCACATTGTGGCAGTTTCCGTGTCACTCCACTTTGTTGAAGGCCTTCCTCTCCTACGCTGACCCTCCACCCTTCCTAGCATCACATCCCTCTCCAAGGAATATCCCCCCCTAGAAACATGCCCAAAGTATGTGAGGCAAAGCCTCATCGTTCTTCTCTCCAACGAACACTATCTATACCTTCTCCAAGACATACCTGTTCTTTTGGCCATCCAGGGAATGTTTAGTTCTCTTCTCCAACATCATAGCTCAAAGGCGTCAATTATTTTTCCATCATCTTTATTTAGCGTCCAACTCTCCAAAGCCTGAATCAGATGCAATTTAGTCCTCTGAGTGACATCATTACTCCTCAATAATTTGGAGAGGTCCCTAACTGAAGATTTTCCCAGTGCAATGCATCTCTTTATTTCCTGACTGCTGGTACCAAGGCTTTCATTTGTGAATCCAAGCAAGATGAAGCTGTTGAGAGTTTCAATCTCCTCCTCTGCTCCATCCAACATGATCTTGCTTATTGGTCCGATGGTAAGAATATTTGTTTTCTTGACATTGAGATGTAATCCATCTTGAAGGCTGCATTCCTTGATCTTCTGCAACAAGTGCTTCAAGTCCTCCTCAAGTTCACTTTCAGCCAACAAGATTGTGTCATCTGTATAACACAGGTTATTGATGAATCTTCCTCCAGTCCTGATGCCACATTTCTTTAGAGTCCAGCTTTTCAGATAATTTTCTCAGCATACAGCTTGAATAGATATAAAGAGAGAATACAACCCTGGCACACTCCCTTCCCAACTCCAAACCATGCAGGCCTTCCCTACTCTGCTTGCACAGCAGCCTACTGCTCCAGGTATGGATTCCACATGGCACAATTAAATGGTCTCTCCCATTCTTCTCAATGTCAGCCACAACTTCTTATGATCCACACAGTTAAATACCTTTGCATAGTTGATAAAGCACAAATAGACATTCTTCACTTTCAGCTTGCATCCATGTGACATCAGCAATGATATTCCTGGTGCATGGCCTTTTCTAAATCATGCTTGAACTTCTGGTAGTTCCGTATCTATATACTAATCTAGCCATTTTTTAATGATCTTCAGCAGTATTTTGTTTACATGTGATATTAATGATATTGTTTGATAGTTTCCACATTCAGTGAGAACACTTTTCTTGGGAATGTGAACAAATATGGACCTCTTCCAATCCATTGGCCAGACAGCTGTCCTCCAAATTTCCAGGCAGAGACTGGTAAGTGCATACAAGGTTGCATTTGTTAATTGAAACAAGTCAATTGGTATCCCATCAATTCATGGAGACTTATTTTTGCCAATGCCTTCAATGCAGGTTCTGTTACCCCCTTCATTACTGTTGTCTCCAGTTCATATCGTACTTTCTGAAATTCTTTAGTGTCCATCAGTTATTTTCTGATACAGTGTTTTTATATATTCCCTCCATCTTCTTTTAATGCTTTCTGAGGTATTCAACATATCTCCCATAGCATCTCAGTAACATGATAATCTCCGTGCACGTACAAGAAAGACCCATTAACACAATTATTATTCCAGTATACACTCCTACATCTGGAGCCAAAGGGGAAGAAATTGAATATTTGTACCAAATCTTGCAGTCTGAAATTGATTGAACATGCAATCAAGATGCCTTAATGATAATTGGTAACTGAAATGCAAAAGTGGAAAACACTTAAGGAGGAATATTGTTGTTGATTGCCTTCATGTCGAGCATGACTCATAGCGACACCATAAACAAAAGGTCTGAAGCCCCTCTACAACTATACATATTTATCAAAATTCAGTAGTTGGAAAATATGGACTTAGTGATAGAAATGAGGCTGGAAATAGAATGATTGAATTTTATATTTACAATTATTTTTTCACTGCAAATACTGTTTTTAAAAGATGCAAACAATGACTTTACATATGGATCTCAGCTGATGGGCTGCATAGGAATTAGATTGACTACATTTGTAGAAGAAATCATTACAGAAGCTCAATATTGGCAATCAAACCTAGGCCAGGGGCTCAGCTCATCAATTAATCATATGCAAGTTCAAATTGAAGCTGAAGAAAATGAAAATAAGTGCACAGAAATAAATATAGGTGTTTTAATAAATTCCATTTTAATTTTAAAATCATCTTAGGAATGGGTTTGAGGCATTGAACACCAATGATTGAAGACCAGATGAGTTGTGGGATGAGATCAAGGATATCCTTCACAAAGAAAGTAAAATGTCATTACAAAGACAGGAGAAAGGAAAAAAATGAAATGGATGTCAGAAGAGTTCTAAAAATTGCACTGAAGCATTGAGAAGCCATAACAAAAAGAAAACAGTCTGGTTAAAGAGCTGAACAGAAGAGTTTAGAGGGAAGCTGGGGAGGACAAACAAAGTATTATAATGGACTGTGAACAGAGCTGAAATTGGAGAATAAAAAAGGAAGGATTCACTCTGCATTACTTAAGTTGAGAAAACTAAAAAAGGGAACACTATGTGTGATTTAAAATTACAAAAGGCAGTGTGTCAGGGTTGTTTTCTCTTTCCATAGTTATTTAGTCTCAGTGCTGAGCAAACTAATCAATAATCTGGACTGTATAAAGAGGAATGTGGCATTAAGGTCAGAAGAAGGCTCATCAATAACCTGTGTTATGCAGATGACACAACCTTGCTCAAACTGAGGAGGATTTAAAACACTTATTGCAGGTGATCGAAGAATATAGCCTTCAATATGGATTGCATTTCAACATCAAGAAAACAAAAATTCTTACCACTGGGTATATAGATAACATCATGACAGATGGAGAAAAGATTGAAACTATCAATAACTTCATCTTCCTTGAATCCACAATTAACAGCCTTCCTTGGCACCAGAAGTCAGGAAATCAAGAGACATATTGCACTTGGGAAGTCTGCAGGTAGGAACCTCTCCAAATTATTGAAGAGCAATGATGTCAGTGTGAAGATTAAGGTGCATCTCATACAGGCCATGGTCTTTCTGATTACTTGATATAAATCTGAAAGCTGATAATGGATAGGGATGACAGAAGAAAGGTTGATGTTTTTGTTTGAGAAGATTGTTGAACATTTCATGCACTAGAAGAACAAATTTCTTGGAGAAGGTGCAACAGGACTACTCTTTGGAGTCAAAGATGATGAAAGAAAAAGTTCACCTAACATATTTTAAGCTAACAGAGGTTATTGCTTGGAAAGGTAGTTGATGTTTGGAAAGGCAGAGGATCTGTGAAGGAGAGGAAGATCCTCAACCAGGCAGATTGACACAGTGACTGCAACAATGGGCTCTCGTGTGTCAGCAAATGTGATGATGGTGGAGAACAGGGTCCAGTCTGTTGTCTATTGGGTCACTATGAGTCATATGTTGTTTTCTTGAGATTGAAATGTAATCAATACTGAAGGCTCCCCTGCTCCGTTCACACAACAGCCTCCTTCTACAGGTATAGGTTCCTCATGAGGACTATTAAGTGCTCTGGGATTCCCATTCTTCTCATTATCAGCCCCAACTGGTCATGATTCACACAGTCAAACGTCTTTGCATAGTCAATAAAGCACAAATATACATTCTTCTGCTATTTCTTACTTTCAGCCGGGATCCATCTGACATCAGAAATGATATCCCTGGTGTCACAGCCTCGTCTTAATCCTCCTTGAAGTTCTGTAAATGCCTTATCTATGTACTGTTCCAGCCATTTTTAAATAATATTCAGTAGTATTTTGCTAGTATGTGATATTAATGATATTGTTCAATAATTTCCACATTCAGTTGGATCACCCTTCTTGGGAATAGGAACAAATATAGACTCTTCCAATCCATTGGCCATACAGCTGTCCTCCAAATATCCTGGCATAGACTAGTGAGTGCATCTAAAGATGCATCAAAAAAACAAAGTTTCTTACCACTGAACAAATAGGCAATGTCATGATGGATGGAGAGGAGATTGAATCTGTCAACAGCTTCATCTTCCTTACATCCATAATTAACAACCTTGGTACGAGCAGTCAGGAAATAAGGAGATGCATTGCAATGGTGAAATCTACAGTTAGAGACCTTTCCAAATTATTGAGGAATAGTGAGGTCAGTTTGAGTACTATGGTGCATTTGATTCAGGCCATAGACTTTCAAATTTCTACCTATGCATCAGAAAAAGAATTGATGCCTTTGAGCTGTGGTGTTGAAGACGAGCACTGAACTCCCCATGGATGACCAAGAAAACAAAAAGATAGGTCTTGGGGAGGGTGCAGCCAGAGTGCTCTTTGGAGGCAAGAATGATGAGGCTTCACCTCATACTATGGACATATTGCTAGGAGGTGTTACTCCTTGGAGAGGGACATGATGTTGGGAAGGATGGAGGGTCAATGAAGGAGAGGAAGACCCTCAAGCAGGGGGATTGACAGGGTGACTGCTACTATGGACTCTTGTGCGTCAGGGAAGTGTGAGGATGGAGCAGGACAGAACTGGTTTCAGATCTTTTGTTCATAGGATCACTATGAGTTGTACTAGACTTGAAGATACCTAACAACAACCTGGGTCATACTAGAGCTGACGACACCTAACAACAATAACAATACTGTGTTGAGATGGTATCTCATTGATGTTTTCAGTTGTATATCTCTGATTACCAGTGATACTGAACATTTTTCAGGCGTCTGTTGAGCATCTGAATGTCTTCCTTTGTGAATAGATGTTCCATTTGTTCTGCCCATTTTGTAATTCTTACCACAAGGCCAATAGGCATCATCATGATACGTGGAGAAGCAAACAAAAAGTGGTGGTGAGGTAATGGAAAAAGTAGAACACTTATTCACTCTTGAAGGGATTGTAAAATGTTGCAACCACTAACACTTTTTTATTTTCCGACCCTAGCTCCTTGCACATTTGATTGTAGTATTTTGCTTTGTCATCCCGTGCTGCCTTTTGGAATCTTTTATTCATCTCTTTAGTATCTTGAATTCTTCCTTGTGCTTTGGCTTCTCTGTGCTCCAGTGCAATCTTCAGAGTTTCTTCTGAAATCCATTTTGGTCTTTTTTCTCTCTTCTCTCTTTGTAATGACCATTTGCACTCTTCCTGGATGATACATTTGACATCCTCCCACATCTCATTAGGTCTTTGCTCATTAGTATTCAAGGCCTCAAACCTGTTCCTGAGATGGTTCTGAAATTCAGGCGGGATGAACTCAAAGTCATATTTTGGTACCCGTGGATTCGGTTTAATTTTTCTCAGCCTCAGCTTGAACTAGCATATAAGTAGTTGGTGGTCAGTTCTACAATCAGCTCCTGGCTTAGTTTTCATAGCTGAGCTTATATAAATATACATGAATATTGCTGAGCTTTGTAAATATACATGTAAAAATATTGTCCGCACACTTCTGTATAGTCATGAGAGCAGTTTCATTCATTCGCCCATATTGATTGTCAAACTCATCAGTCAGCCTGTGCACCTACAAATAGATTAATATTTGATAATATGGAATTTTGTGTGTAGTAGGTTTATCTTTGGTGTTTGTAACCCTTGGTGTCTTTCTTTAATTTTTAATTTTATATTTGTGTGAAGGTAAACAAATCATACTAGTTTTTTCTTCTATTCCTACACATTTTGTTTTATATCATTGTAATTATTATTTCATCCCATTGTTCATAAATATTTTGTTTTAAATGTTAATTAAAATTAGTGTAATTAATTATGTCTTTCCCTTCACTCTACTTATCTATTTAATTTTAAAAAATTATTTAATATGGTTTGCATACAAAATCAATATACATTGTGTTTCATACATTCCTTCATTAGCATTTTGTTTCATACACTCATTCCCACTTATTATATTTTATAAAATTAATCACCATTAAACTATGGCCACTATTACCCAGTATTTTCAGGTCCCCACTAGATCTTTCCCATTTCCTTTACCTTCTCCTTCAATACACCAAATTGTGCCACTCTGTGATTTCCCTCTGTCCATCTTCATCTCTTTGCTCCCACCCCTTCCACACTTGGACCTCCATACTTATTTTGCTAGTTGTCCTTCTATTTGTATAATGATAGTTTTGTGCCGTATTTGTCCTTACGAGACTGACTTAGTTCACTCAGCATAATGCTCTCCAGTCTCTCCCAAGTCATGTAGTGTTTTTCATAATCATTGCTCCTGAGCACTGCACAATATTCCATTGTGTGAATGTACTACAATTTCTCAATCCATTCGATTGTGGTTAGACATCTGGGCTGTTAGCAT
This sequence comes from Elephantulus edwardii, assembly GCF_000299155.1. Taxonomy (NCBI): domain Eukaryota; kingdom Metazoa; phylum Chordata; class Mammalia; order Macroscelidea; family Macroscelididae; genus Elephantulus; species Elephantulus edwardii. The sequence goes on along the minus strand of NW_006400093.1, from coordinate 900,009 downwards.
GTTCTTGCAATGGTGAATAACACTGCTATGAATATTGATGTACAAGTCTCCATATGTGCCTCAGTTGTTCCCATTCCAAAGAAGGGCAACCCAACAGAGTGTGGAAATGATAGAACAATATCAGTGATTTCACATGCAAGCAAGATTCTACTGAAGATTATCCAAAAATGACTGGAAAAGCACATCAGCAGAGAACTGCCAGAAGTCCAGGCTGAGTTTAGAAGGGGTTGTGGTACTAGGGATATGGTAGCTAATGTTAGATGGATCTTAGCTGAAAGCAGGGAATATCAGAAGAATGTCTATCCCTGTTTCATTGATTATGCAAAGGTGTTTGACTGTGTGGATCATAACAAACTGTGGCTGACTCTGAGAAGAATGGGAATCCCAGGACACTTGATCGTACTAATGTGAAACCTATACTTGGACCAAGAGGCAGTAGTCAGAACAGAGCAGGGAAACACTGCATGGTTCAAAATTGGGAAGGGGGTATGCCAGGGATGTGTCCTGTCTCTATACCTTTTCAACCTGTATGCAGAACAAATTATCTGAAGGCTCTATGACGAGAAGTGTGGCATAAGGATTGGTGGAAGATCTATTAACAATCTGCGTTATGCAGATGACACAACCCTGCTTGCTGAAACTGAGGAGGACCTGAAAAGCTTGCTGCAGAGGGTCAAGGACTGCAGCCTTCAATATGGATTGAGGCTCAATGTCAAGAAGACAAAGATTCTCACCACTAGACCAATTGGCACCATAGGGATGGATGGTGAAAAGATTAAGATTGTTAACAACTTTAGTCTGCTTGGCTCCACAGTCAACACTCTTGGCAACAGTACTCAGGAAATAAAAAAATGCATTACGATGGGAAAGTCTCCTGTTAGGAACCTTTCCAAAGTACTGAAGAGCAATAACAACAACAGCAATATACACATATGCAGTAGAGACTCAAAAACCCTAAAGGAGTGAGTTACTGGTCCTCGGGCTTCAGAATTACAGTTTGGCGGGGACATCAAGGACAACAGGTATAACCTAGCCAACAAAGACAGTTTTCTTCTTTCTACTTTGCTAACTAGCAGCTGAGATCTTAAAAGCTTTTAACCAGTCAGCTAAGGTTCAACTACTGGTCCCTGACTTTCCAGAACTAGAAGTTGTTGTTGTTTGTTGTTATGTGCTGTTGAGTCGCTTGTGACTCATAGTGACCCTATGTTCAACAACCTTAAACCCTGCTCTATCCTGTGCCAATCGCACTGCCTCTAACACACCCATCCTGATTACCCCCATCACTGAATCAATCCACCTTATAGAGGGTATTTCCCTCCTGCACTGTCCCTCCACCCTCCCAATAATGATATCCCTCTCCAAGGACCTGTCCCTCCTTACAACATGTCCAAAGTATGTCAGACAAAGCCCCAGAATCCTTGCCTCCAAGGAGCAGCGTGGTTTAATCCTCTCCAACATGAATCTGTTTGTTTTCCTGGCAGTCCATGGTACATTCAGTACTCTTCTCCAGCACCACAGCTCAAAAGCATCCACTCTCCTTCTGTCCTCCCTAGTCATTGTCCAACTCTCTGATGCATAACAAGCGATTGCAAAGACCATGGCCTGTATCAGGCACACCTTAGTCTCCAGAGAGACATTGTTGCTCCTGAGTACTTTAGAGAGGTCCCTAACAGTAGACTTTCCCATCGCGATACGCTTTTTGATTTCCTGGCTGCTGGTGCCAAGAAAGTTGACTCTGGAGCCGAGCAAACTGAAGCTATAAACAATCTCAGTCTCCTCGCCATCCATCCTGATGCTGCCAATTGGTCCAGTGGTGAGAACGAGAAGAGGGGTCAAAAAATCAAAGATACATGGAATATAAAGGACTAACAAAGTATGTGACCCTCATTCTCCAGAAATCTGAAACCAGGAAAACTAGATGGTACCTAGCTACTCTAAAAGAGTAGCTGGAGGATCCTCGGCAGAGTAAGAGAATAAATGGCTTACTTGTCTGATAGAGACTGGTAAACCCTTGAGACTATGCGTACTAGTCATCTTTCAAGCTTGGAAGAAAATTCACCTTATAGCTAAACTCTCAGCCTAAAAATTATAGAGGCTCATAAAGGGAACAATAACACCAAAGAGAACAATCAGTTAAACAAGAGGGGGAAAAGGTAGACTTGCTCAAGGATAAAGTTCTGAAAGCAAGAAAGGTTAAAAATAAATGATTAATTGACATGAGAATCACAGGGAAAAGGCTGGAAGAATGCTATTACCATGTGGATTATAATTAATGTAAAAAAGTTGTGTATAGATTATTGATTAAAGTACATTTTATCTGTAAACTTTCATTCAAATCACAACAAAAAAGTTACAAATATACATGTATATATATGTAGGGAACTCTGATATTATAGATCATAATATTGTACTATTAACCAAAAGGCTGCTTGTCTCTAGTGGCTAAACTCACCAGTGGCTCCATGAGAAAAAGATGGATATCTCCTCCTATTAAGATTTACAAGCTTCGAAACTCAGTTGAGGGTTGACATCAATACTATGACAAGAAGTTTGAGAGATATATGTATGCATACACACACAGGAAAGAGAAAAAAGAACAAATTAGATGTGAGAACAGACTCTGAATTTTACACTTAAACAAAAAATTGCTAAAAAAAGAAGAAATTATGAAGAACTTAACAAAACAATCCAGAGTGAGTCAAGAGAAGTTTTTAAAATAGTATTAGTGTGACATGTACAAAGACCTGGAATTTGAAAATCAAAAGAGAAGAACACATTTTCATTTTCAAGTCGAAAAAATTGAAGACACTATTTAAGACCTTTCTCACAATATTGAAGGATTCTGTGGGCAAAACATTGAACGGCATGTTGTTGGGTCCCCTCAAGTTGACAACGACTCACAGTGATCCTATGAACAACAGATCAGAACCTTGTCTTATCCTGCATCATCTTCACAATCTTCGTAATGCTCAAGCCTATTGTGGCAGTCAATGCAGAAAACCCTCCCACTGAAGATCTTTTTATCTTTTGCTGACCTTCCACCTTTCCCAGCATGATTTCTCTCTTTAAGCACCAATTTCTTTTGAAAATTTGTTCAAACAAAAGAAAGATCCTATTGAAGATTATTCAAAACAATTAGAACCTCACATGAACAAAGAACGTCCAGATGTACAAGCAGGCTTTAGAAGAGGCCATGGAACTAGGGATACTATAGCCAACATGAGATGGATCTTAGTTGAAAGCAGAGAGTACCAGAGGAAGGTCAATCTGTGTTTCACTGACTATGCAAAAGCATTTGACTGGAAGGATCACAATAAATTGTGGCTAACCTTGAGAAGAATGGGAATTCCAGAACACTTAATTGTGCTTATGCAAAACGTATACTTGGACCAGGAAGCAGTCATCAGAACAGAGCAGGGAAACAGTGCATGGTTCAAAATTAGGAAAGGTGTGCACCTGGGATACACCCTCTCTATATACCTTTGCAATCTATATGTGGAACAGATCATCCATGCGCCTGGACTTTATGAGGTGGAATGTGGCATCAGGATTAGAGTATGACACATCAACAACCTGTGCTATGCAGATGACACAACCTTGTTTGCTGAAACCAAAGAGGACCTGAAATATTTCCTGCAGAAAGTCAAGGACTGTAGTCTGCAATATGGATAGAGGCTCAATAGCAAGAAAATTAAGACTCACCACTGGGCTAATTGGAAGTATCATGACAGACAGAGAAAAGGGTGAGAATTTTAACAGCTTCAGCTTGCTTGGCTCCACAATCAAGAATTTTGGTATCAGTAGCCAGGAAATGAAAAGATTAATTGCACTGGGAAAGTCTACTGTCAGGGACCTCTCCAGAATATCTAGGAGAGCTTGACAATGACTAAGCATAATAGAAGAAGAATCAATGCCTTTGAGTTGTGGTGCTGGAGAAGAGTATTGAACATACCATGGGCTGCCAAGAGAATAAAGAGATCTGTCCTGGAGAAGGTGACATCAGGTTGCTCCTTGGAAGCAAGGATTTTGAAGCTCCATCTCACGTACTTCGGGCATCTGACCAGGAGGGACCAGTCCTTTGAGAACATCATGTTTGGAAAGGTGGAGATACAGCAAAGGAGGGGAAGACACCAAATGAGATGGATTGGCACAATTACTAAAGTTATGGGGTAGGAGTGTCAGAGACAGTGAGATTGGCTCAGGATAGAGCAGAGTTTGGAGTTATTGTACATAGGATCACTATGACTCGCAGGTAACTTGGCGAATAACAACAAACTGGGGTAAGATGGCATTCATTGTTTTGATTTGCATCTCTCTGATTGCTAGTGATCTTGAACATTTCCTCGTGTTTCTTAGCCATTTGAATGTCCTATTTTGTGAGGTTTCTTTTTGTCTTTTGCCCATTTTGTGATTACGTTATCAATATTTTTCTTATTGAGGCCCTGTAATATTGTGTAAATTTTAATTATGATATCCTTGTCCAAATGCAATTAAACTGACATTCTTGTTCTTTAGAACAACAGATTTCCCCAATATAGCATGTCTTTTTATTTCTTAACTGATGCTACCAAGGGCATTGATTGTGGACCCAAGTGAAATTAAATTGAACAACATAGAACTCATTTAAACAGATGAATGAATGCACATTGGATAAAAACAATTCGTTTTGATCAACCATTTTAGTGTTATCAGTATGATTGTCAAATAATAATCAGATTTGATGGTATTGACTGAAGAGTCCAGGTTGAACTGCAAGCATTAGTGGGGCAGAAAATAAGCCTCCAAGAATTGATGGAATACTGATTGAAATGTTTCAACATAATTGATGTAATGCTGGAAGTGTTCACTATTTTGGGCCAAGAAATCTGTCCAATCGACTGGAAGAAATGCCTATTTATAGCCATTCTAAAGAAATATGATCCAGTAGAATGTGAAAATTTTTCAACTATATTATTACTATAACATGCAAATAAAATCTTGAGGAAAGAACTTTTCTTTAAAATGTTGATGTGGTACATAGACAATCAACTGTCAAGAATCCAGGATCCATTCTAAAGGGGCCTTGGAAGGAGTAATATTGCTTATGCCAGACGGCTCTTGGCTGGAAGCATAGAATACCATAAATATGATTATCTGTATTTTATTGACAATGTTGCTGTTATGTGCTGTCGAGTCGCTTGCGACTCATAGTGACCCTATGTACAACAGCCCTAAACTCTGCTCTATCCTGTGCCAATTGCACCGTCTCTGACACTCCCATCCCGATTATCCCAGTCACTGAATCAATCCACCTCATAGAGGACCTTCCCCTCCTGCGCTGTCCCTCCACC
>NW_006400093.1:878267-894573 GCF_000299155.1 Elephantulus edwardii | reverse complement strand
GTCCATGGTATTCTCAATACTCTTCTCAAGCACCACAGCTCAAAGGCATCAATTCTCCTTCTATCCTCCTTGGTCATTGTCCAACTTTCTGATGCATAACAAGTGATTGTGAAGACCATGGCCTGTATGAAACACACCTTAGTCTCCAGAGAGACACCATTGCTCTTCAGTACATTGTCAATTGACAATACAAAGACATTTACACAGGAGGATAGTTACAAATTATGGGTAATATTGCAAAGAATGAGAATTCTAGAACACTTCATTGTGCTGATAAGTAACCTGTTCATAGACTAAAAACAATCACTCAAACATGACAAAAGCTACTATGTGTTTTAAAATAAAGAAATGTCTGAGTCATGGTTGCATCCTGTTACCATACTTATTAAATCTGTATGCTGATTAGGTAATCTGAGAAACTGAGAAGAACATGTATTAAGAAGACTAATCAACAACTTGTGAGAAACAAAACCTATACCCTTTCTTGCTGAAAGTAAATGGGATTTGAAGCACCTACTGATGAAGAATAAAGATTACACCCTTCAGTATGGATTAAATCTCAATACAAATAAAACAAAAAATACTCATGACTGTATCAATAAATAATATGAAAATGAAGAAAAGATTTTATCTAGGCAGCAATGTAAATGTCGAAGAAGAGCTGATTAGACGAACGAGGAAAAAAAAATAGAATCAGAATTTGCAATTGTTGTTAGAAGATGTTGCATTGACTACATCTCATATAGACCCTACTATATACAACAAATGAAAACTATACCCAGTCCTATACCATGTTCACAATCTCCACTGTGCTCAGGATGACAATTTCAGCCACTGGGTCAATCCATCAAGGTGAAGATCTTTTTTCCACCAACTTTCCATCATTTCAAGCAAGATGTCATCTCCATTGACTAGTTCCTCTTGACAACATGAGCAAAGTATATGAGATGAAGTTTTAGCATTTTGACCACTGAGGAGCACTCTAGTTGCACTTCTTCCAGCACGGTTTGCTTGTTCTTTTGGTATATGTCTATGGTATATTTGATACTCTTCCCCAACACTACAACTCAAAGGTATCTGTTCTTTTTTTTTTCTTTCGTAGTCATTGCCTCACTTTGACATGCATATGAAGCAATTGAAAATATCATTGCTTGGGTCATAAAGACCTTAGTTTTTAAATGCATATCTTTGCTATTTAGCACTCTAAAGATATCCTTGATAGTACCCAAATCAATCTGGCAAATGTACTATATTTTGTTTTGTTTTGTTTTGTTTTGTTTTTTAAAAATAAGACTAATAATGATAATTCTGTATTTGAACTTGTCATCTCCATGTGTCAATTTGCCAGTGGGTTATTCCCTGGATGACTGCTAGTAACAAAATACAGCAATGATAAAAAGCTGTCATTTGAAATCTCTAGTTGTTTTGTTATGTGCCATCAAGTCATCTGAGACTCATGGTGACCCAAAGTATAACAGTCTTAAACCCTGCTCTATCCCTCGCCAATCTTATTTTCTCCAACACACCTATGCCCCCCGTGACTGAATTGATCCATCTCACTGAGGGTCTTCCTGTCCTGTGCTATCCCTCCACTCTCCCAAGCATGACGTCCCTCTCCAAGGATTGATCCTGCCTTGCAACATGTCCAAAGTATGTCAGACGAAGCTTCAGAATTCTAGGCTCCAAGGAGCAGTCTGGCTTCACCCTCTGCAGGACAAAATTGTTTGTTCTCCTAGAGGTCCATGGTGTATTCAATATTCCTTTCCAACACCACAGCTGAAAGGCATCAACTCTCCTTCAATCATCACTAGTCATTGTCCAGCTATCTGATACATAGCAAGTAATTGCAGATACTTGTATCAGGCACACCTTAGTCTCCAGTCTGACATCGTTGCTCTTCAGTACTTTAGAGAGGTCCCTGACAGTAGACTTTCCCAATGTGATTCATCTTTTAATTTCCTGACTGCTGGTACCAAGAGTGTTGATTGTAGAGCCATGCAAATTGAAACTGTAAACAATCTCAATCTCTTCATCATCTATCATGATGCTGCCAATTGGCCCAGCACTGAGAAACTTTGTTTCCTTGATGTTGAGCTTCAATCCATATTGAAGGCTGCAGTTCTTGACCTTCTGCAGCAAGCGCTTTAGGTCCTCCTCTGTTTTAGCAAGCACAGTTGTGTCATCTGCATAACACACATTATTGATAAGTCTACCTCCAGTCCTGATGTCACTTTTCTCCTTATAAAGCCCAGCCTCTCAGATAATCTATTCTGCATATAGATTGAAAAGGTATGGAGACAGACTATATCCCTGGCGGACCTCCTTCTCAGTTTTGAACTATGCAGTGTTTCCTTACTCTGTTCTGACGACTGCCTAGTGGTCCAAGCATAGGTTTTGCATAAGAATGCTTTGGGTAGAATATTAAATGAAGATCGAAAGAGTATATAGAGTCATTGTACCAAAAGGATTTGGTGGACACAGAAGTGTTTCATGAAACAACATATGAGCAAGAGCCTGTGATGATGAAGGAAGAAGTTCAAGCCACTCTGAAAGAATTGGCACAAAACATGATCCCAGGAATTGATGGCATACCAATTGACATAATTCAGCAAACAGACGCTTCCCTGGATGTGCTCACCAAGTTGTTCCAAGAAATCTGGAGGACAACCACCTGGCCAACTGACTGGAAGAGATCTATATTTGTTCCCATTCCAAAGAAAGATGATCTGACAGACTGTGGAAATTATCGAACAGTATCATTATATCACATGCAAGCAAGATTCTGCTGAAGATTATCCAAAAATGACTGGAACAGCACATGAACAGGGAACTGCCTGAAAAGAACTTCCTGAAATGCAGGCTGGGTTTAGAAGAGGCCGTGTCACTAGGGATACTATAGTTAATGTCAGATGGATCTTGGCTGAAAGCAGAGAGTACCAGGGAAATGTCTATCTGTGTTTCATTGACTATGCAAAGGCATTTGACTGTGTGGATCACAACAAACTGGCTGACTCTGACAAGAATGAGAATTCCAGAACACTTGATTGTGCTTATGCGAAATATATACTAGGAAATCTCTGGACAATTTAAAAATTTTCTTTTGTTCCATGATTTTTTTTCTTTTTGTTTTTCCGTGTTTATTTTTATGGATATGTGAGTGGACATTTAAAAAATAAATTTATTTCCATTTGACTATTCATACATATTTTATTTTGTTGTATTTATAGTTATTGTTATGTGCCATTGAGTCACTTGCAACTCATAGCTACTCTATATGCAAAGATCTAAACCCTGCTCTATCCTGTGCCAACCTCATTGTCTCCAATACACCTACTCCCACTACCCCAATCACAAAATCGATCCATCTCATCGAGGGTCTTCCTCTCCTGCGCTGATCCTCCACTCTCCCAAACATGATGTCCCTCTACAAGGACTGGTCCCTCCTTGCAACATGCCCAAAGTATGTCAGACAAAGCTTCAGAATCCTTGACCACAAGGAGCAGCCCGGCTTCACCCTCTCCAGGACAAATCTGCTTGTTCTTCTAGCAGTCCATGGTATATTCCACACTCTTCTCCAACACCACAGCTCAAAGGCATCAATTCTCTTTCTATCATCCCTAGTCACTGTCCAGCTCTCCAATGCATAGCACGTAATTCCGAAGACTATAGCCCAGATCAGGCACACCATAATCTCCAGCCTGATGTCATTGCTCTTCAGTACTCTGGAGAGGTCCCTGACAGTTGACTTTCCCAATGTGATTTGTCCCTTGATTTCTGGGCTGCTGGTATCAAGAGTGTTGACTGTGGAGCCAAAAAAGGTAAAACTGTTAACTATCTCAATCTCTTCACCATCCATACTGAAGCTGACAATTGGCCTAGTGGTGAGAATCTTTGTATTTTTTTTAATTTATAATTAATTTCAATGAAAATTCACAGACAGTTTGGATTTCCATTAATTCATTGTTGCACTTTTCTCCCCTCCCAAGCCTCCCCCCTAGTACACTGCCCTTTTGGAAAAGTAAAAGAAAAATTCCTTCATTGTTTACAAACCCTCCCCCAGGTCCACTCCACTATGCAGCCTTTGCTCTGGACTCCTGTCATGACCAAAATACATAATCACATATACATTTTAAACAGTTTTCTTTCTCCTTCATCTGTTTCAATGCAGTATACATTATTGAACCCATCTTACTCAGTCTCTCCCCAACCACAAGGTCACTCCTGTTTTACAACAGTGGCACCATGCAGTATTTGTCCTTTTGTGACTGAGATATTTCACTCAGCACAATGTCCTCCAGGGTCACCCATTTTGAATAATATTGCGTGAGTTCCTTGTTTTTCAATGCAACATGGTATTCCATTGTGTGATTATACCACAGCTTCTCTATCCATTCCCTTGTTGATGGGAACTTAGGTGCTTTCCAACTCCTTCCTATTGTGAACAAAGCAGCAATAAACATGGGAGTGCATATATCTGCTTGGATGTCAGTTATGGTCTCTTTGGGGTATATTCCCAGGAGTGGAATTGCTGGGCCAAATGGTATCTCTATTTGCCACTATTTGAGAAAGCGCCATACCGCCTTCCACAATGGTTGCGCCATTTTACACTCCCACCAGCAGTGAATAAGGGTTCCAGTTTCTCCACAACCTCGCCAGCATTTGTTGCTTGCTGTTCTGTTAAATTTTGCTATTCTGACTGGGATCAGATGGTATCTCATAGTTGTTTTAATTTGAAACTCTCTTAGATCTAGGGATTTTGAATATTTCTTCATGTGCTTGTTAGCCATTTGAATGTCTTCTTTGGTGAAGTGTCTGTTCATCTCCTGTGCCCATTTTTCTATTGGATTATTTACCTTTATCTTGTTGTGGTGCTCAAGTATTTTATAAATTCTGGATATAAGTCCCTTATCTGATATGTTATTTCCAGATACCTTTTCTCAGTTGGTGGCTTCCCTTTATACCCTATTGGAGAAATTTTTGGATGTGCATAGGTATTTGATTCTTAGAAAATCCCATTCATCTATTTTCTCTTCTCCTGGTTGTACGTGAGAATCTTTGTAGTCTTGATGTTGAGCTTCAATCCGTATTGAAAGCTGCAGCCCTTGACCTTCTGCAGCTAGCACTTCAGGTCCCCCTCACTTTCAGCAAACAGGATTGTGTCATCTGCATAACACAGGTTGTTGATGAATCTTACACAAATCCTGATGCCACATTCCTTCTCGTACAGCCCAGCATCCCATATGATCTGTTCTGCATACAGATTGAAAAGGTATGGAGACAATACATCCATGGCAGATCTCCTTCTTTATTTTAAACCATGTAGTGCCTTCTTGCTCTGTTCTGACTACTGCCCCTTGGTCCAAGTATAGGTTTCACATAAGCACAATCAAATGTTCTGGAATTCCCATTCTTCTCAGAGTTAGCCACAGCTTGTTCTTATCCACACAGGCAAAAGTCTTTGCATAGTCAAAGAAGCACAGATAGACATTCCTCTGGTACTCTCTGCTTTCTGCCAAGATCCATCTAACAATAGCTATAATATCCCTAGTACCACGACCTCTTCTAAACCTAGCCTGCACATCTGGCAGTTCTCTGTTGACATGTTGCTCCCGTCTTTTTTTGGATAATTTTCAGCAGAATCTTGCTTGCATGTGATATTAATGATATTGTTTGATAATTTCCGCACTTTGTCAGGTCACTTTTCTTGGGAATGGGAACAAATATCAATCTCTTCCAGTCAGTTAGCCATGTGGCTGTCCTCCAGATTTCTTGGCACAACTTAGTGAGCACATCTAGGGCAGTTTGTTTTATTGTAGGACATTAAGTATAATATACACAATATAAATGCACTTTTCTCAACTTCCTCCTTGTGATTTTAATTTCCACTAATCTTTCTATACTACTACCTTCTTGTCTTCTGGACTTTATCCTTGGGCAAAAGTTGCTTTTTTACTTTACATCATTGGTTTGTCTAAGGAATGAGTGGCTGTTGTTACTGGTTACCTCATTGTTCATTGCTGTAGAATCAGAACCCCACACATTTCTGATCTTCTATTACCTGTTCAATCTATATGCTGAGAAAATTATCTAAGAAGCTGGACTCTATGAAGAGGAATGAGGCATCAGGTTTGGAGGGGGACTCACCAATAACCTGTGTTATGCAGACGACATAACTTGCTCAAAGTGAGAAGGATTTGAAGCACTTGTTGCAGAAGATCAAGGAATGCAACCTTCAATATGGATTGTGTCTAAATATCAAGAAACAAAGATTTTTACCACTGGTTCAATAGACAGTATCATGATGGATGGAGAAAAGCTTGAAACTGTCAACAGCTTGATCATGCTTGGATCCACAATTAACACTTGTAGTGTTAATACTGTGTAGGAGCAGTCAGGAAATAAGGAGACATGATGCACTGGGAAAATCTGCAGTTAGGGACCTTTCCAAATTATTGAGGAATAGTTATGTCAGTTTGAGGAATAATGTGCGCCTGATTCAGGCCATGGTCTTTCCAATTAATAGCTATTTATCTGGCAGCTGAACAATGAATAAGGATGATAGAAAAAGAATTGATGCCTTTGAGCTGCGTTGATGGAGAAGAGCACTGATCATCCCATGGACGGCCAAGAAAATGAAAAGATATGTCTTGGAAAGGGTGCAGCCAGAGTGCTTTTTGGAGGCAAGAATGATGAGACTTCACCTCACATACTTTGGACGTATTGCTAGGAGGTGCTATTCCTTGGAGAGGGATATGATGTTGGGAAAGGTGGAGGATCGGCAAAGGTGAGGAAGACCCTCAACAAGGTGGATTAACAAGGTAACTGCTGTAATGGGCTCTTGTGTGTTGGGAAGTGTGAAGATGGCACAGGACAGGACTAGGTTCGTTCATAGGGTCGCTATGAGTCGGCCTCAACTCGACGGCATCTAACAACAACAACATTGGGTTTTCAAGGCAATAAATAATATGGGAGGAGAGACTGTCTATCTTTCTCCATTGAAGCTACTGGTGAATTTGGACCACTCTGCATTTTCTGCCTCTGAAAATCTGTCAGAGGGTAAGGTATGAGTCAGTTCTAATTTGATGGCACAAGACAACTCTGGAATAATAAATTACTCCTATTTTTTCTTAACACTTGGAGGACAATTCAGAGCAGTTAACATTATCTGTCTTGCATTGTTTTCAATTCCTCTTCACCTAAGTAGACTGTGGACTACTAAGTGGCATAGAACCATGATCTTGTTCATCTCTGAATTTTCTACAAAGCTTTCAGCATAATGTTACTTGAAAGTCACTGTCATGAGTCACTGATTCTTAGCTGACATTCCAAGAGGTATCTATGGCTATAAATCTCATAAAAAAAGATTGTCCATCTTTCTCCCAAGGAGCTACAGGTGTATTTGAACCACAAGAAAGGTGTGGCCTTGGGGTTCGCAGTACAACTCTCTATTAAATCTCCTTTTGTACATAATATGTATTTGATTTAACAATGAATTTTTGTGTCCTTATCCATTCTTGAGAGAAATAGTTAGCCACATATCTTTCTCTAAGCCTGTATCATTCTGGGAGTCTTCTAATTATTTACAACTTTGTAACATTTTATAATCACTCAACCTAGGTTTTTTAATTATCATTAAGCTCCAAAAACTAAATGGTTGAGTTTCAGGTTTCCAATACTTTGCATCAACTTCCCAAGTTCCTTCCCCACTACTTACCTTAATAGAACCAAGAATAGTTGACTGCAGTAAACCTCCTCAAACTCCCCTAGCGAGCCTCATGAACATCTAATACAGGTGGGCTAGAGAGGAGAGACTGAGGAGATTCCTAGTTCACAGTGAACTGCGTGTTTTCTCTTTAAGTGAGAAAAGTGCCATGATTACTCATTTTACCACAGTAACATACCCTCTCTCTATTTTTTTTTATGTAACTATACCATGCTGTTGTTATTATGTGCCCTTGAGTCACCTGAAACTCATAGTGACCCTATATATAGGCACTCTGAAGCGTGAACTGTCTTGAGCCAGTATCGTTAACCCTGACACAACTACCATCATTGCCCTAGTTACTGTAGGAATCCTTCTCATCTGGAGTCTTCCTCTCCTGCGCTGTCCCTACACCCATCAAACCATGATGCCCTTCTCTAAGGACCGAACCCTCCTGGCCACCTGTCCAAAGTATGTGAGATGGAGCTTGAAAAACTTGGTTTCACCCTCTGTAAGACAGATCTATTTCTTTTCTTGGCAGTCCATGGTATGTTCAAGACTCTTCTCCTGCACGAAAACTCAAACACATCAATTCTTCTATATCCTTAAGTCATCCAGCTCTCTGATGCATAGCAAGTAATTGCGAAGATTATGGACTGGGTCAGGCATACCTTAGTCCCTAGATGGACATTGTTGCTTCTCAGTACTCTGGAAAGGTCCTTGACAACAGATTTCCAAGTGCAATTCATCCTTTGATTTCCTGACTGCTGGTGCCAAGAGGGTTGATTGTGAAGCTGAGCAAGCTGTAGCTGTTAACAACCTCAATCTTTCCCCCATCCATCCAATTGGCCCAGTGGTGAGAATCTTTGTCTTCTTGATGTTATGATTCAATAAATATTGAAGACTACAGTCCTCAAATATTCAGGTCCACCTCAGTTTCAGCAAGCAAGGTTGTGTCATTTGCATAACATAGGTTGTTGATGAGTCTACCTCCAATCCTGATGCCCCATCCCTCCCCATAAAGCCAGCCTGTCAAATGATCTGTTTTATATATAGATTGCAAAGGTGTGGAGACTGAAATAATTTCTGACTTACTCCTTTCCAGATTTTGAAAAATGCAATGATTCCCTGCTCTGTTCTGAGGACTGCTTCCTGGACCAAGTATAGGTTACGCATAAGCATAATAAAGTGTTCTGAGATCCCCATACTCCTCAAGGTTTTTCCCAAATTTGTTGTGATCCACATAGTCTAATGTCTTTGCATAGTCAATGAAACACAGACAAATATCCCTCTGGTACTTTTTGCTTTCTGCCAAAATCCATCTGCCATTGGCGATAATGTCTGAGTGCCATGGCCTCTTCGAAACCCAGCTTGTATTTCTGATAGTTATCTGTCAATGTAATGTTTCAGTCAATTCTGGATAATCTTCAGCAGAATTTTGTTTGTGTGTGATATGAGCGATATTGTACAATAATTTCCACACGCTACCAGGTCACCTTTTTTGGAACGGGAATAAATTTTTATCTCTTCCAGTCAGTTCACCAGGTAGTTTTCCTCCAGATTTCATGGCACGACCAAGTAAGCATGCCCAGGGCAGCATCTGTCTGTTGAACCATATCATTTGGTATTCCATCAATTCCTGCAGCTTTATTTTAGAGCACCCTGAACTTCCTCCTTCATCACCATTGGCTCTTTATCATATGTTGTTTCTTGGAATTCGTCTATGTCAGCCCACTATTTTCGGTACAGTGACTCTGTACACTCTTTCCATTGTCTATTATTACTTCCTGAATAATTAAATATTCTACCCATAGCATCCTTAAGTATTTCAACCCGAGGCTTTAATTTGTTCTTTAGTTCATTCAGCTTAAGAAATGTTGAGCCTTTCTCTTGCGGAGGCCCAAGAGTATTCTGTAAACTTTCGTTATGAGACTCTTGTCTGAGATGGCATTGTCAAATGTTTGTTCCCAGTGGGTAGATTTTCTTTCATTCAGTTGGAAGTTTTTGATGTGCACAGGGATTTAATCTTTAAAAAGTCCCATTCATCAACTTTATCCTCTTCAGAGTGTGTATTTCTGTCTGTATTTGGCAATCTCTTTATACCATAGGCTAGGCCTTCTCAGCTTAATCCCAGGTGGTCTATTTTTTTCACAAAAATAATTTTTTTAGTATCTTTATTTTAATAATTTTATTGTGATCTTAACGAACGTTTGCAGAAAACGTAAATTTGCATTTATTCATTATTGTATATTTCCTCCCTACCTTCCCCCATTCATTTTTGTCTTTAAAAAAATTCATTCACTATTGCACAATTTCCTCCCTCCCGCTCATCCCCGTTCACTTTGCTATGCATCTCTTTTTTGGAATTGCTGCCATGCAAATAATGTGTAAGGGTTCCAATTTCTCCATAACCTTGCCAGCATTTGTTGTTTGCTGCTCTGTTGTACTTTGATACTGTTACTGGGGGGAGATAACATCTTGTAGTTGTTTTTATATTAATCTCTCTTAGAGATAGGGAATTTGAACATTTCTTCATGTGCTTGTTCTCCATCTGAATGCCTTCTTTGATAAAGTGCCTGTTCATATCATGTGCCCATTTTGCAACTGGGTTGTTTACCTTTATCTTGTTTAGGTTCTGGACTAATTACTCTATAAATTCTACATGTAAGTCCCTTATCAGACATCTCATTACCAAGTTTTTTTCCTCAGTATGTAGCTTTCACTTTTACCTTGTTGGAGAAGTGTTTTGATGTGCATAAGGATTTGACTCTTATTTATTCATCTATTTTATTCTCTCCTGGTTGTAGGTTTTGCAGAATGCTTGGAAGACTATTTATGTTGTTTAGGGATTCTAGAGTTCTTCCAAAATTTTCTCGGATGAAGTTTACAGTCCTTGGTTTTACTCTTAGGTCTTTGATGCACTTTGAATTGGTTTTTGTGTATGGTGTGAAGTGTGGGACTATTCCACTTTTATGAACACCATTTGTTAAAGAGGCATTTGTTTCCCCACTTAAATAATTTCATCTCTTTATAAAAAAATCAGTTGGCTGGAATTTTGGAGTTGGCTTGAGGACCTCACAGACACAGTAGAGAGAGGGAGTGGTTTAGGAAACAGGACACACCTCTAGACATTTGACCCCCACACAGCAGGTACCAAGGCTATGCCCACCCCCAAGCCAGCTTTGAATTTTTGGTCCTTTGGGCCTTCAGTCCTTGGGCCAGGAATTTAAAAAAATCTTAGACCAAATTATAGGATTTATGAACCTCCCCTGAAAAAGTTATCTAACATTGAAGATTAAGTTTACTTGGACTATAGACGGCTGTCAGGCATGACAATGTTGGTCCCACTAACTAAAGCAACAGGGAGGTCCTGGACATCTTGATAGAGGAGCAGTGACGTCAAACCAAAAACCAGCTATCACCTCAGTTTTAAAAAACTCTTCCACATCAATGTCTCAAAAGATGCAGGGTACCTCACTCACTACACAAGCCAAAAACAACATCTCGCCCCCGCAAAAAAAAATGACACAGAGACATGAATTTCCTGAAGCAAAAAAGTCTGATGGAACTTTCTGATGCAGAATTTTTTTTTTTAAAAAAAAAAGACTGAATATTTTCAATGGATGAAAAACAAACTTGAAGAATTACAGGACACTACAGTAAAAAATCAGGAGGAGCTTAAAAAAGCAATCCAATACAATGCAGAAAAAACAAATGAGGCATTAGAGGCACTGGAAAAATAAGAAACCATGACCCAAAATATGAACTCTATGGTTTCTGATGTTATCAACATGATAGAGGGACATACGAATAGAGGTGAAGAGAGAGAAAACAGAATCAGTGAAATAGAAGATAGAATTGTCACCACAGATTCGACAGAAAAAAGCAGAATCAAAAAAGAAGGAAACAGAAGAAAACTTAAGAATAATGTGGGATACCATTAAAAGAAATAACATTCGCATCATTGGAATCCCAGAACAAGAAGAAGCAAGTAAAGGAACTGAAAAAGTTGTGCAAGAATTACTAGAGGAAAACTTTTCTGGCATAAAGATGAATGAGAAAATATATATTCAAGAAGCTGAACAAACACTATATAAAATAGACCTTAAAAGAAAAACACCAAGGCATATCATTGTCAAATTTTCTGGAACAGAAGATAAGGAGAGAATACTGAAAGCAATGAGAGAGAAACAAAGAGTAACCTATAAGGGAGAACAGATAAGATTAAGTGCCAATTTATCAGCAGAAACCATGCGAGCAAGAAGACAATGAAATGGCATGTATCAAACAGTCAAAGAACACAATTGTCAACCAAAAATACTGTACCCTGCAAAAGTGTCCATCAAATACAAAGCAGAGATCAAAATATTCTCAGAAATACAGAACCTAAGGAAGTTCGTAAAAAAAGACTCGCCTTACAGGAAACACTGAGAGGCATCCTTCATACAGAGATGCTACAGAAAACAGGATGGACCAAAGTAACTAGCAACAATGCCAAAAAGAAGTGAACAAAGTGATAGCAATAAAATTCTACCTCTCAATAATTACACTGAACATGAATGATTTAAATGTACCACTGAAGAGAAAAAGAGTAGCAGATTGGATAAAAAAAATCTATCAATATGTTGTCTACAAGAGACACACCTGAAAAATGAAGATGAAGAAAGACTAAAAATAAAAATATGGGGGGAAAGATACCAAGTAAATCGCAACCAAAAAAAAGCAGGAGTAGCGATACTAATCTCTGGTAAAATAAATTTCAATGTAAAAACCATCACAAAGGCCAAAGAAGGTCACTACATGATGCTCAAAGGGTCAATAGAACAAGGGGATATAACCATATTGAATATGTACGCACCAAATGAAAGACCTGTAAAATATATAAAACACACATTAACAAAATTGAAAAAAGAAATAGAAAACACTACGATAGTACTTGGAGACTTCAATACACCCCTATGAAGAAAAGATAGAACTACCAAGAAGAATCTCAACAAAGAAACTCAAGAATTAAATGACGCAATAAAACAACATGATCTCATAGATATTTTTAGGCTAATGCACCCAAAAAAAGGAAAATATACTTTCTTTTCCAATGTGCATACAATATTCTCCAGAACAGATCACATCCTAGGTCACAGGGCAAGTATTAACAAATTCAAAAACATAGAAATTATACAAGGTATCTTATCAGACCACAATGCCACAAAATTAGAAATTAATAAGAAGACAATAAAGGAGGGGGGAAAATCATACATTTGGAAACTGAACAACAACTTGCTTGAACATAAGTGGGTTCTACAAGAAGTAAAAAATGAAATTTAAAAGTTTCTTGAAAGAAATGATAATGAAAACACAAGAAAACCTCTGGGAAACAGCCAAAGCAGTAATCAGAGGTCAATTCATAGCAATAAGCAAACATATCAAAAGGCAGGGAAAATTTACCATTGACTCTCTAACCCAACATCTCCAACAAATTGAAAAAGAACAGCAAGAAAATCCAACACCCTCTAAAAAACTGAAATTATAAAAATTAGAGCACAAATAAATGAAATAGAAAACCAAAAAACAATTGAAACTATCATCAAAACTAGGAATTGGTTCTTTGAAAAGGTCAATAAAATCGACAAACCACTTGCAAAACTCACAAAAGAAAAGAAGGAGAAGACACAAATAATCTGAATAAGAGATGAATCAGGTAACATCACAACAGACCCAACTAAAATAAAAAAGCTAACATTAGAATACTATGAAAAACTATACTCAAACAAATATGAAAACCTAGAGGAAATGGGCAAATACTTAGAAACACACAACAACCTACCTAAACTGACACAAACTGAAATTGAACATCTGAACAGTCCCATTACAAAAGAAGAAATTGAAAAGGTAATACAACAACTTCCAAACAAAAAAAGCCCTGGGCCAGATGGTTTTACAAGTGAATTTTATAAAACACTCAGAGAAGAACTGTCACTAATTCTACATAAACTATTTCAGAAAATAGAAAAAGAGGGAATTCTCCCACACTCATTCTATGAAGCAAACATATCCTTGATACCCAAGCCAAGAAAGGACACCATGAAAATAAAAAAACTATAGGCCAATATCTCTTACGAACATAGATTCAAAAATCCTGAAAAAAAAATATTGGCCTATAGAATCCAACTATACATCAAAGCAATAATCCATCATGACCAAGTGGGATTCACAACAGGTATGCAAGGATAGTTCAATATAAGAAAAACAATTAATGTAATTCATCATATTAACAAAGCAAAGAATAAGAACCACATGATCCTAGCAAATGATGCAAAATAAGATCTTTGGCAAAATCCAACACCCTTTCCTGATTAAAATACTCAACAAAATAGGACTAGAGGGGAATTTCTTCATTGTAGTAGAAAGTATTTATGAAAACCCAAGAGCCAACATTGTTTTCAATGGAGAGAGGTTGAAGGCATTCCCTTTAAGAACAGAAACTAGGCAAGGGTGCCCACTATCGCCTCTCTTATTCAATATTGTATTGGAAGTCTTAGGGATTGCAATAAGACAAGAGAAGGGAATAAAAGGTATCCTAATTGGCAAAGAGGAGGTAAAATTATCCCTCTATGCAGATGATATGATAGTATACTTAGAAAACCCTAAAGACTCAGCAAGAAAAATATTGGACATAGTTGAACAATTCAGCAAAGTAGCAGAATACAAGATCAACATACAAAAATGAGTTAGATTTCTCTACAGTCACAAAGAGAATACAGAGCCGGAGCTCAGGCAAACAATATCCTTCACAATAGCTAATCATAAGATAAAATATTTGGGGGTAAATATAACTAGAAGAACAAAGGATCTATTGAAAGAAAATTACAAAACATTACTACAAGAAACAAAAAGAAATCTGGAGAAGTGGAAGTGTATCCCTTGCTCATGGATAGGAAGACCCAATATTGTGAAAATGGCAATACTACCAAAGGAAATTTACACATTCAATGCAATCACAATACAAATATCAATCCCATTCTTTAACGAGATGGAAAGACAATCTCCAGCTTCATTTGGAATGTAAAGAAGCCCTGAATAAGCAAAGCACTCCTTAAAAATAGAAAAAAGGTAAGAGGCATCTCCCTCCCTGATTTCACATACTACTACACTGCCTTGGTAGTTAAGACAGCATAGTACTGGTACAATGACAGACACATAGATCAATGGAACTGAATTTAGAACCCGGAAATCAGCCCACCTATTTATGGTCAACTGATTTTTGACAAGGAGATGAAATCAGTTAAGTGGGGAAACGACAGCTTTTATTACAAATGCTGTTGGCAAAATTGGAAAACTATCTACAGAAGATTTATGAAAGATCCACACCTCACTCCATATACAAAAAACAACTCAAGGTGGATCATGGTCCTAGGACTAAAACCAAGGACTATAAACTTCATTAAAGAAAAGCTTGGAAGAACTTTAGTAGTCCTAATCTACAACATAAACGGTCTTCCATGTATCCTGAAAAATCTACAACCAGGAGAAGATTAAATAGATGAATGAGACCTTCTAAGAATCAAATCCCTGTGCATATCCAAAAACTTCTCCAACAGGGTAAAAAGGGAAGCCACAGACTTGGAAAAAGTGTTTGGTAATGACATGTCAGATAAGGGACTTATTGTCTAGAATTTATTAAATCCTTGAGCAGCACAACAAGATAAAGGTAAATAATTCAATAGAAAAATGGGCACAGGAGATGAACAGACACTTCACCAAGGAAGACATTCGGATGGCCAGCAAGCACATGAAGATAACTGTCAAAAATCCCTAGCTCTAAGAGAGATACAAATCAAGACAACTATGAGATTTCCTTTTACCCCAGGAAACTATGAAAATTTAACATACCAGCAAGCAACAAATGCTGGCAAGGTTGTGGATAGACTGGAAGTGTGGAAGTGTAAAATGGTGCAACCACTGTGAAAGCAGTGTGGTGCTTTCTCAAAAAGTTGCAAATAGAGATACCATTTGACCCAGCATTTCCACTACTGGGATTATACCCTAAGGAGACCATAACCACCATCGAAGCAGATATATGCACACCCATGTTTACTGTTGCATTGTTCACAATAGCAAGGAGTTGGAAACAACCCAAGTGCCCATCAACCAAAGAATGGATAGAGAAGCTGTGGTATATTCACACAATGGAACACTACGCTGCATTGAAAAACAAGGAACTCTATACAACCAGGAAAAGATAAAATAGATGAATGGGACCTTCTAAGAATCAAATCCCTATGCACATCCAAAAACTAATCCAAGAGGGTAAAAAGGGAAGCCACCGACTGGGGGAAAGTGTTTGGTAATGACATGTCAGATAAGGAACTTATATCTAGAGTTTATAAAATACTTGAGCACCACAAGATAAAGATAAATAATCCAATTGAAAAATGGGCACAGGATATGAATAGACACTTCACCAAAGAAGACATTCAGATGGCCAACAAGCACATGAAGAAATGTTCAAAATCCCTAGCTCTAAGGGAGGTGCAAATCAAAACAACTATGAGATATCATCTGACCCCAGTCACAATAGCAAAATTTAACAGAACAGCAAGCTAC
>NW_006400093.1:876005-877182 GCF_000299155.1 Elephantulus edwardii | reverse complement strand
TGTATGATAGGGTATTATGGTTATCACAAGAGTCCACAATTAAGGTTGCATAGTGGAATGTTCTCGGGGCAGTGGGAGGGGTGCGGGGGGATTGTGTACCAGGAAGGGAGAGTTTCTTTTGCTTTTGAAAGAGAGGAGCAAACTGGGGAACAGGGGGCGAGGGCTGGGCGAGTAGAGAAGTGCAGCAATCAATGAATGGAAATCCAAATTCTCTGTAAATGTTCATCAAAATTATTTTAAAAACCACAAAAAGAAAAGAAAAGCAAGGAACTCATGCAATATTATTCAAAATGGGTGACCCTGGAGGACATTATGCTGAGTAAAATATCTCAGTCACAAAAGGACAAATACTGTATGTTGCCACTGTTTTAGAATGAGACTGACATCAGGGTGCAGGTATGACAGAAAAACTGGATAAATTATGTATACTGCATTGAAACTAATGAGGGAGAAAACAGTTAAAAAGTAACATATTTTAGAGCATTATGATTATCACATAGGTCGGAATGAGGTTTGCAGAGTGGAGTATGCTCGGGGTCAGGGTTAAGGGGTGCGGGGGGATTGTATGCCAATGAAGGACTTTTTCTTTTGCTTTTCAAGGAGAAGAGTGAACTGGTGGTGGGGATGGGGTGGGAGGGGAGAAGTGCAACAATGAATGAATGGAAATCCAAAATATCTGTAAAGGTTCATTGAAATGAATAAAAAACATCCTTTGACAGCCTGATTTCTGGATCCCCAATTCTATTCTATTGATCTATGTTTCTGTCACCGTACCAGTACCATGTTGTCTTGACCACCAGGGATGTGTAGCAGGATTTGAGAAGAGGGAGTGAGATGCCTCCTACCTTAATTCTCTTTTCCAGGAGTGTTCTGCCTGTTCGGGGTCTCCTTCCATTCTAGAAAAAACTGGGAATTTCCTTTTCCTTCTCGTTGAAGAATGGAATTCTTATTTGTATAAGGATTGCATTGAATTTGGAGATTGCCTTTGGTAGAATTGTCATTTCTACAGTATTGAGTCTACGTATCCATGAGGAAGTTATATTCTTCCATTTCTCCAGGTCTCTTTTTGGGTGTATTAAGAAATAACATATGAGCAAGAGCCTATGGTGATGAAGGAAGAAGTTCAAGCTGCTTTGAAGGAAATAGCAAAAAATAAAGCCCCAGGAATAGATGGTAT
>NW_006400093.1:873238-874480 GCF_000299155.1 Elephantulus edwardii | reverse complement strand
TCAGAGGCAGTGCGGTTGGCCCAGGATAGAGGAGGGTTTAGGGCTGTTGTGCATAGGGTCACTATGAGTCGAAAACGACTTGACGGCATAACAACAACAACAACAACAGGTCTTTTGTGTTTCTATTTAGATTTACCCCCATGTATTTAGTCCTGTGGGTGGTTATTGTGATGGGTACTGTTTTCCTTAACTCCCTCTATGTATTCTCTTTGTCACTGAAAAAAAAAAAATCCAAGAGATTTTTGTATGTTGATCCTATATCCAGCCAGTTTGCTGAATTGGTCAAGTATGCCCAGTAGTTTTCTCACTGAGTCTCTAGGGTTTTCTAAGTATACTATCATTTCATTTGCATAGAGAGATAATTTTACCTCCTTTTTTTCAATTTGGATACCCGTTCATTACTTCTCTTGACTTATCGCTATCAGTAAGACTTCTAATACAATATTGAATCAGAAAGATGATAGTGGTCATCCTTGCCTAGTTCCTGATCTCAGAGGGAGTGCTTTAATCTCTCTCCATTGAGAATGATGTTGGCTCTTGGGTTTTCACGCATAGTTTCTTTATGTTGAGGAAATTCCCCATTTATTCCTACTTTGTTGAATGTTTTAATCAGGAAAGGGTGTTGGATTTTGTCAAAGGCCTTTTCTGCATCAATGTTCTTTACTTTGTTAATATGATTAATTAACTGATTGTTTTGTTTATGTTGAACCAGCCTTGTATAACTGTTTTGAATCCCACTTGGTAATGGTGAATTATTATTTTTTTTTATGTACTGTTGAATTCTATTGGGCAGGATTTTATTCAGGATTTTTCCATTCATGTTCATGAATGGTGGTTAGTCTTTACCTGACTTTGGTATCAAGAATATGTTTGTTTCATAGAATGAGTATGAAAGAATTCAATCTTTTTCTATTTTCTGAGATATTTTATAGAATTGGCGACAGTTCTTCTCTAAATGTTTGATAAAATTCAATTGTAAAACCATCTCATCGGGGTCTGCTTTTGTTTGAAGCTGTTTTATTACCTGTTCAATTTTTTTCTTTTGTAATGGATCTGTTCAGGTGTTCTATTGCAATCTGTGTCAGTTTAAGTAGGTTGTGGGTTTTTAAGTATTAGTCCATTTCCTCTAGGTTTTCATATTTATTTGAGTATTGTTGTTGTTGTTATGTGCCGTCGAGTCGCCTGCGACTCATAGAGACCCTATGTACAACAGCCCTAAACTCCGCTCTGTCCTGTGCCAAT
>NW_006400093.1:852035-872538 GCF_000299155.1 Elephantulus edwardii | reverse complement strand
CATAGAGCCCAGCCTCCCAGATAATCTGTTCTGCATATAGGTTGAAAAGGTATGGAGATAGGATGCATCCCTGGCGTACGCCCTTCCCAATTTTGAACCACGCAGTGTTCCCTTGCTCTGTTCTGACGACTGCCTCCTGGTCCAAGTATAAGTTTCGCATTAGGA
This sequence comes from Elephantulus edwardii, assembly GCF_000299155.1. Lineage (NCBI taxonomy): Eukaryota > Metazoa > Chordata > Mammalia > Macroscelidea > Macroscelididae > Elephantulus > Elephantulus edwardii. The sequence goes on along the minus strand of NW_006400093.1, from coordinate 872,373 downwards.
TAGTTTTTCATAATATTCCATTCTTAATATTTTTTTCTTTCTTATTTTGTACTGTCCAGTCAGATCCTACTTGCACTGGAGGAGATTTACCCTCCTTATACACTGGAGCATCTGGTGTACTTGAACCACATCTTCAGGATTGCAATACAACTTCATGTCACTAGGCCACCAGAGCTCCCCACCATTGTTAATCTTTTTATTATAGTTGCTTCTATTGTGACATTGCCCCTTTCACATCTTATTTTTTTTCCCAATGGGTAATGGGGCTAGACAATGGTTCGAGGCTCGCATTTGCTCTGGCATGCGTACACTATGAGAGACCCACAAAAGGGCCTGCCATAAATCCATTACTATGCTCAGCTCCTTTCACATCTTATTCAGATAATTTGTGTCTTTTCTTTCTTTTACTTCGTTAATTTTGCTAGTACTTTTTCTATTTAATTGATCTTTTCAAAGAACCAACTCTTGGGTTGTTGTTTTGTTTGTTTTTTTTTTTTAATGGTTTCAAATGGGTGTGTGTGGGTTTTTTGTGTCTTTTTCATTTATTTCTGCTTTAATTTTTATAATTCCAGGTTTTTAGAGAGTGTGGGCTTTTCTTGTTCTTTTTCAATTTGTTGTAGGTATTGGGTTAGAGAGTCAATTAGAATTTTTTTGTTGCTTTATTACGTGTTTGCTTATTGATACAAATTGACCTCTAATTACTACTTTGACTTTTTTTCAGAGGTTTCGGTAAGTTGTGTTTTCATTGTCAATTTCTTCAAGAAACTGTTTTAGTTTCATTTTTTCATCTCTTTTAGTACCAAATCAAGTTCATGCAAGGTGTTGTTCAGTTTCCAAATGTATGGGTTTTTCTCTCCTTTATTGTCCTTTTATTACTTTCTCATTTGTAGCATTGTGGTCTGAGAAGATGCTTTGCATTATTTCTGTAATTTTTAAAATTATTGGTGATTCTTTGTGACCTAAAATGTGATCTGTTCTGGAGAATGTTCCATGTACATTGAAGAAGAAGGTATATTGTACTTTCTTGGGGTGTATTAGCCTGTATATATCTATCTATTACATTGAGTTCGTTTATTTTATGGTTTAATTGTTCAGCGTCTTTGTTGAGTTGTTTTGTTGTGTTGTTTGGTTTTTTTTTTTCTGGTACTCCTGTCTTTTCTTGGGAGTAGTGTATTGAAGTCTGCTACTACTATAGTGGTGCTTTCTCTTTCTTTTTTCAGTTCTGTTCATGTTTGCTTTGTATATTTTGCAGCTGTATCATTTGGTGCATAGATATTATTGTTGTATCCTCTTCTTCTATTTACTCTTTAAACATTATATAGTGACCTTCCTTGTCCTTTCTGATGGTTTTTGCATTGAAATCTATCTTATCAGGGATTAATGTGACTACTTCTGCTTTTTTCTGGTTGCCATTTGCTGGGTATATTTTTTCCACCCTTTTTTTTTTTTTAGTCTATCTTCAATTTTCAGGTCTGTCTCTTCTGGACAGAATATTGTTGGGTTTTGGTTTTTATCCAATTTGCTACTCTTTTTCTAATAAGTGGTTCGTTTAAACCATTCACATTCAGTGCAATCCTTGAGAGGCAAGGATTTATTGCTATCATTTTGTTGAGTTCATTTTAGTGTTGTTGCTGGTTACTTTGGTCCATCCTGCTTTCTGTGGCATCTCTGTAAGGACTTCTTTTGGTGTTACCTGCAATACTTGTCTTGTTACAAACTCCCTCAGATTCTAGTTTTCTAAGAATATTTTGTTATCTTTTTTATATTTAATGAGCAGGTTTGCTGGATACAGTATTCTTGGTTGGCAATATATATTCTTATATGTCTTTCCACTCTCCTCTTGTTCACATTATCTCTGCTGAGAAATCAGCACTTAATCTTATTTTCTCACCCTTACAGGTTATTCTTCATTTCTCCCTACCTGCTTTCAGAATTTTCTCCTTATCTTTCATTCTGGCAGTTTTGAATTGAATATGCCTTGGTGTTTTTCTTTTGGGGTCTATTCTATATGGAGTTTGTTCAGCTTCTTGAATATATATTCTATCTTTCTTCATTATGTTTGGACATTTTCTTCTAGTAACTCTTTCACAATTTTCTCGGTATGTTTATTGGCTACTCCTATTCTAGAATTCTGATTATGTGTATGTTATTTCTCTTGATGATATTCCACATAATTCTTGGGCTTTCTTCTTATTTCTTCTTTTTAAAATTTTGCTTTTTATCCTTGCAGATCAGTGGTGACAATTGTATCTTCTATTTCACTGGTTCCATGTTCCATCCTTTGAACTCTGTTCATATGTTCCCCGAACATGTTGACAGCGTATGAAACATTGGTCCTCATATTCTGGATTGTGGTTTCTTGTTTTTCCAGAGCCTCTAATGTCTCCTTTGTTTTATCTGCATTGTCTTATATTGGTTTTTGGTTGGGTTTTTTTTTTTAAGTTCCTCTTGGTTTTTCCTTGCAGAGTCCTGTAATTCTTCAAGTTTGTCTTTCACTTATTGAAAATATTCGAACATTTTCTCTTGAATTCTGTGTCAGAAAGTTCTTTCTGGCTTCAGGAAATCCATTGATATTGTGTCACTTTTGGGATGGCATCTTGTTTTGGCTTTGTATAAGGTGTGAGGTAGTCTGCTTCTTCCTGTCATCATTGTGGTAGAGTTTCTCATGCTTGAGGTTTTAGCAGGATCTTGGTCTGATAATCTTAGCTCAGGAAGTCACTCCTCCAGAGGATGGTGGGGAAGCTATCCTGCCTGAGTTTCTCTTTGATCTTTTCACTCAAGGGAAGACTTGCTTTAGCTGGGGAGAGATATGGTCTGTGAATTAGCAGCCTTCTCTGTCAGGGAACTTCTGCAGCTAGGCAGGCCTAAAGCGCCCAAGGCAGCTCAAACTCTGTGAGGGAGGAGGAATTGGCTTCACCTGTGATATGGATGTCCCTTGTGCAGTTCAGAGGGGCAGAAGCAGGTAAGGTAACAGGGCCAGGTCCTTCAGGTGATGGGTTTAGGGGTCCAGACTATGGGGCTCCCTGTAAGAGAGCAGTCCAGACCACACTAAGAAATTCTTAAGACAGATGCTTAGCTGATCAACTGGAATAAACTCACACATGGCTTTAGCAACACACAGATGTGTTGACCCTCTGTCTCTTGTGAACTTTATGGTTTTGGGCTTTACTCCCAGGTCTCTGATTTACCTTGAGTTGATTTTTTTATATGGTGTGAGATGTAGATCCTGTTTCAGTTCTGCAAGTAGCAGTGCAATTTTGCCAGCACCATTTGTTGAAGAAGTTGTCATTCCGTCATTTCATAGGTTTTATTGTTGTTTTTGTTTGTAGACTACTCATAGCAACCCTATGAATGAATGGCCGGAGCACATAGGTTTTATTACCTTGTTAAATATCAGCTGACCATAGATAGCTGGGTGTATTTCTGGGTTCTCAATCCTATTCCATTGGTCTATGTGCCTGTCATTCTACCATACTATTTTGTTTACTATCTCTGTGTAGTAAGTTTGTTTTGGTGGGTGTTTTCTTCTTCTTCTTTTTCTTTCTTTTTCCCTACCTTTATTTTTTTTATTATTATACTAGTTTATTTACAAAATTAAAATACACTGTTTTCCAAAACAGTAGTAGTAAGTTTTGAGGTCAGGGAGTATTATGCCTCCCACTTCATTTTTGGTTTTCAGAAGTGTTTTGTTAATTTGGGGTACCTTGCCCCTCCAAATAAACTTTACAATTTCCCTTTCATTCTCCTTGAAAAATGAATTTAGTGTCTGGATTGGGATGTCATTGAACATGTAGAATGTTTTTGGTAGGACTGTCATTTTCACAATATTGAGTATTCCTATCCATGAACAGGGCACATTTTTCCATTTCTTTAGGTCTTTTATTTTGCTAATCCAATTACAAAATGGGAAAGAGACATGAAAATAATTTTCACAGAGAAAGATATTTGAATGGCCAACAGACACATGAAGAAAGGCTCCAAATCACTGGCAATAGGATGAATGCAAATAAAAATCACATTGAGATACCCTCTCATTCCAATAGCTGTGGGAAAGTTTAAGAAGGTAGCAAGTAGTAAATGTTGGGGAGGATGTGGAGAGATAGGAACACTTTTACATTTTTGGCAGTATTGTAAAATTCTACAAACACTTTGGAAGGCAATTTGGTGCTTCCTCAAAAAGCTGAACATAGAAATTCCATATGACCCAGCTGTTCCTTTGCTTGGAATATACCCTGAGAAAACAAAAACTGAGGCACAAATGGAGACTTGTACACCAATCTTTATAGCAGCATTATTTACTATCTCTAGAACATGGAAACAACCCAGATGTCGAACCACAATTGAATGGATTGAGTTGTGGTACATTCACACAATGGAGTATTATGCAGCATGCAGTAGTAACGATTTTGTAAATTACTACCTGATATGGGGAAGGACTGGAGAACATAATGTTGAGTGAACTAACTTATTCCCATATTGACTAATATTGTAGAGAACCATTATTGTAAAATGAGTATGAGGATCCAAGGGGAGGGGAGGGTGGAAGCAGCTGGGTAAGGATGGGAGAGGGATGTTAATCATCGGGTCACACAATTTGATGGGTGGGAGGGTGAAGGACATGGGAAAGATCCTGTGTGGAAAACAATGTATTTGAACTTTCTAAATAAATCAGTATGAAACAAAAAAGAGAAAAGACCTCTGAAATTAATACACCCCTGATGATTAAAAAAAAGCTGAGAAAAAAAAATTTAGGAAAAGTAGTGTTCATTATTAATTTTGTGGTTTTAAGTCCTCTATTTCAACTGAATAAAATTGAACAACATTTTCTGAGTGCTTTCTAGGTGCAAAGTTAAGTGAGAAGGAATAAAACACAAGAGGAGTAGTATACTAGTATGACGGTATAAAAGAATTTTAATATTGAGACAGAGTTCAGACCTATTGTGCATAGGGTTGCTATGAGTCACAGGTGACCCACTGGCACATAAAACAGCCACTATCTTTTCCAATATATCAGTTTTCATGAGTTATTTGAAGAGTCTCATTTGAGACCTTGTCTTTGCTTTTAGTAATTTAGTTGGACCTGAATTTATTAACCTTTATTGGTTAGTGGATAACTGGTATAGAAAAAACAAACAAAAAAAAAAACAAACCTCAAACCCCTAAACCACTAAACAAACCCCACCAAGGTAGCTATTTATAAAGAGAACTAACTACAATATGACTAAATTTGTCAGTTGTGAACCATTGAGAACTAAAGGTGCTTCAATGCTCCCAGGTCTCTGAGAATGGAAATTCTAACCTTGAGAATGTGTCTTAAATATTGTTGGTCTTAAATTAGCCTATTGATTTAGATATCTAATTTTGTGTAACTTGGTAATGGCTATTAAGAGAAAGAAATGAAACAAACAAGTAATAGACAGAAAGAATGAAAATAATTTAATCATAATTTTCCTTTGTGTACAAAATAGCACCCACACTTCTTGATCTACCACTAATGTGTTGTTTTTGTTGTTGTTGTTGTTAAGTGCCGTTGAGTGGCCGAAGACTCACAGAGACCCTATGAAGGAGAGTCCTCAACGCTTATGTGTCTTTCATCCTCTCTCCAGGTTCATAGGGTTTCCAGAGGCAAGCTATTACGGAAGTGGATGCCACTCCTGATTCCGTCTTATTCTCCTTCATGAGACTGACAATTGGTTTTGAGTATGAAAATAGATAAAAACAATGAATAATAAAAATGTAGTTACCAAAAGCACAGACAAGGTCCTGTTCATATATAATCCATCTCATCAATATTTTATTATTATTATTATTATGTTCAAATAACTCAACTCATTGCCTTTGAGTCAGAACTCATTACCAATAAGTTAGTCAACTCATTGTCGTTGAGTAGATAACTCTCCAGTAGGTTTTTAAAGAATGTAAATTTCACAGAAGTAAAGAAGCCATCTTTCTCCATTAGGTAGTTGGTAAATTCAAACTGCCTGCATTTGGGCTTGCAGTGTCACTCCTTACTCACTATGTTATGTTGTTGCTGTTGTTTTGTTAATCATCATTGTTAGGCATCACAGCTCATGGTGACCCTATGAACAACAGATCTGAACCTTGTCTTATTCTGTGACATCTTCATCATCACTGACACACTTGAGTTCATTGCTGCAGTCACCGTGCCAATCCATCTCATTGAGGATTTTCCTTTCTTTCTTTGACCCTCCGCCTTTCCAAGCATGATGCCTCTCTCCAAGGAACAATGTCTCCTAGCAAGTATGTGAGATGAAGCTTTGCCATCCTTGTCTCCAAGAAGCACTCTGGCTGCACCTTCTCCAAGACATATCTATTAGTTCTTCTGGCAGTCTATGGGATAATCAATACTCTTCTCCAAATCCAAAATTCAAAGACATCAATTATTTTTCGCTCATCCTTAGTCATTGACCACCTTTCAGATGTATCACAAGTGATTAAAAAGACCATGGCCTGAATTAGTTACACCTTAATCCTCAAGCTGACATTACTCCTCAATAATTGGAAAAGGCCTTGATTAGAGATTTTCTCAGTGAAATACATCCTAATTTCTTAATTACTGGTACCAAGGGTGTTGATTGTGGATGTTGTTGTTGTTGTTGTTGTTTTGTGCTGTTGAGTCACCTGAAACTCATAGCAACACTGTGTACAATAGCCCTAAACCCTACAACTACCCTAAACCCTACTCTATCCTGTGCCAATCTTATTGTCTCTGACAAACCTACGTCATTTCTCACAGTCACAGAATCAATCCATCTCGTCGAGGGTTTTCCTCTCTTGCACTTTCCCTCCACCATCCCAAGCATGACATCCCTCTCCAAGGATTGGTCCCACCTTGTAACATATCCAAAGTATCTCAGATGAAGCTTCAGAATCCTTAGCTCCAAGGAGCAGCCTAGTTCAAACCTCTCTAAGTATGAACATGTTTGTTCTCCTAGTAGTCCATGGTATATTCAATACTATTCTCTAGCACCTGAGCTCAAAAGCTTAAATTGTCCTTTTAGCATTCCTAGTCATTGTCCAGCTTTCTGACACATAGCAAGTAATTGCAAAGACTATGGCCTGGATCAGGCTCACCTTAGTCTTCAGACTGATATCATTGCTCTTCAATACTTTGGAGAGGTCTCTGACAGCAGACTTTCCCGATGTAATTCAACTTTTAATTTCCTGGCTGCTGGTACCAAGCAAACTAAAGCTGTTAACAATTTCATTCTCCTCTCCATCTATCATGGTGCTGCCAATTGGCCCAGTAGTGAAAATCTTTGCCTTGATATTGAGGCTCAATCCATAATAAAGGTTGCAGTCCTTGACCCTCTACAGGAAGCGCTTCAGGCCCTCTTCAGTTTCAGCAAGCAGGGTTATGTCATCTGCATAACGCAGATTGTTGATAGATCTTCTACCAATCCTGATGCCACACCTGAGCCCAGCCTCTCGGATAATTTGTTCTGCATTTAGATTGAAAAGGTATGGAGATAGGACACATCCGTAGCATACACCCTTCCCAATTTTGAACCATGCAGTGTTTCCTTACTCTCTTCTGATGACTGCCTCCTGGTCCAAGCATAGGCTTTGCGTAAGCACTAGCAATTATTCTGGGATTCCCATTCTTCTCAGAGTCAGCCACAGTTTGTTGTGATCCACACAGTCAAATGCCTTTGCACAGTCAATGAAACACAGATAGACATTTCTCTAGTACTCCCTGCTTTCAGCCATGATCCATCTAACATTATCTATAATATCCTTAGTACCATGGCCTCTTCTAAACTCAGCCTGCACTTCTGCCAGTTTTTTTGTTAATGTGCTGTTCCAGTCATTCTTGGATAATCTTCGACAGAATCTTGCTTGCATATGATATAAGTGATATTGCTCAATAATTCCCACACTGTCAGGACACCTTTCTTTGGAATGGGAACAAATATAGATCTCTTCCAGTCAGTTGGCCAGATGGTTGTCCTCCAGATTTCTTGGCACAACTTGGTTAGCACATCCAGGGCAGCGTCTGTTTGTTGAAATATGTCCGTTGGTATGCCATTAGTTCTGGGGGCCTTATTTTTTGTCAGTTCTTTCAGAGACGCTTGAACTTCTTCCTTCATCACCACAAGCTATTGCTCATACATTGTTTCATGAAATTCTTCTATATCTGCCAATTCCTGTTGGTACAATGATTCTGTATACTCTTCACATCTTCTTATAATGCTTCCTGGATTATTTAACATTCTGCCCAAAGCATTCTTAAGTATTACAATTGAAGGCTTGAATTTGTTCTTCAGTTCCTTCAGCTTAAGAAATGCTGAACAAGTTCAGGCCCTTTGATTTTTCTGACTCCAGCTTTTTGCAATTTTCACTATAATATTTGACTTTGTCTTCCTGTGCTTCCCTTTGAAATCTTCTGTTCAGCTCCTCAATATCTTGATTTCTTCCCTTTGCTTTGGCTTCTTGGCCCTCTGATGCAATATTTAGAGTCTCTTCTGACATCCGTCTTGGTATTTTCTTCCTCCTCTGTCTTTGTAATGACCTTTTGCATTCTTCCTCGACGATATTCTTGATATTCTCCCATCACTAGTGATTGGAACATGGAATGTGAGACCCATGAAGGTAGGAAAATTGGGTATTATTAAGAAAGAAATGGAATATGTATATTTTGGTATACTAGGTACTGATGAAATGAGATGGACTAGCATGGAACATTTTGAGCTAGGCTATCATAGTTAAACTAAGCAGGAAATGAAAAGGTGAGGAAAAAAATGGGGTTGCTTTCTTAGTTAAAAAGTCATTTCTAGATTCATCTTGAAACACAATGCTGTGAGTGACAGGATAATATCCATATGCATACAAGGAAATCCGTTAAATATCACCATGATTTAGATATATGCACGAACAAGAAGAGACAAAGAGGAGGAAATAAATAGAAGGTTTCTGCCAACTTTTGCAGTCAGAGATTGGTAGAACATGCAATAAAAATGGATTAATAATAATGGATGACTCGAATGCAAAAGTTGGTAAGAGAGAAGAAGGGTCAGTAGTTGGAAAATATGGACTTAGTGACAGAAATGAAGCTGGAGATAGAATGATAGAATTTTGCAAAATCAATGACTTATTCATTGAAAATACATTTTTCCGTTTGATTGTGGATTCAATGAGATGAAATAATTGTCAAATTCAATCATAATGTTGCCTATTGGTCCAGTGGTAAGAATTTTGTTTTCTAGATGTTGAGATGCAATCAATATTGGAGGCTATATTCTTTGATCTTCTGCAGCAAGTGCCTCAAGTCCTTCTCACTTTCAGCAAGAAAGGTCGTGTCATCTACATAAAACAGGTAATTGATGAGTCTCCCTCTGATCCTGATGCCGCATTCTTCTTCACAGAATTCAGTTTCTCAAATACTTTGCTCAGCATATACATTGTTCATACGGAGAGAGGATACAACCCTGACCTTTCTCAATTTTAAACCATATAGTGTTCCCTTGATCTAGTCATATGACAGCCTTTCCGTCTAGGTATAGATTTCACATGAGCACAATTAAGTGTTCTGGTATTACTATTCTTATCAAAGGTTAGCCATAATTTGTTGTGATCCACATAGCCAAATGCCTTTTTGTAGTCAATAAAGCATATGCAGACATTCTTCTGGTATTCTTTTTCACATCCAGGATACATCTGATATTAGCAATGATATTCCTGGTGCACAACTTCTTCTAAATTCTTCTTGAACTTCTGGTATTTCACAATCCACTATTATAACCGGTTTTGAATTATTTTCAGCAATATTTTACTTGCATGTGATATTAATGATATTGTTAAATAATTTCCACATTCTGTTTCATCATTTTTCTTGGGAATGGGAATAAATATAGATCTCTTCCAATCAGCTGGCTAGACATCTGTCCTCTAAATTTTCTGGCATAAACTAGTGAATACATCCAGAGCTGCAGCGGGATTTAGTTGAAACATATCAATCAGTATCTTATCTAACTAAAAGTTGGTAAAAATCCTCAATTTCTTTCTCTCTGGATTTAACAGTTGGCGCATATATTTGAATAACAGTGAAATTAATAGATTTGCCTTGTAAGTGTGTGCATAATATCCTATTGCTCATAACATTGTATTTCAGGATAGATCTTGAAGTAGTCTTTTTAGCTATGAATGAAACACTATCCTTCATTAATTTTTCATTCTCAGAAGAGTAATTCATGATTGTCCATTTAAAAGTGGTCAATACTAGTCCATTTCAGCTTGCTGAAATACCTAGTATGAAAATCTTTATGCATTCCATTTCATTTTTTTTTACAATGAAGAAAGAGATTAAGGTAAGTTAACAAGAAACAAAAAGCAACCTCGGGTTTATCCCACCTGAATTTAAAACTCATCTCAAGATTAAGTGTGAGGCACTGAACACTAATGATCAAAGACCAAATGAGTTGTGGGATGACATCAAGGATATCATCCATGAAGAGAGCAAAATGACATTGCATGTATACAGGAGGAAGAAAAGACCAAAATGGATGTGGAACAGATTCTACAAATTGTACTAGGGCATCAAGAAGCCAAAGCAAAGAGGAAAAGATCCAGAAGTGCAAGAAATGAACAGAAGATTTCAAAGGATAGCTGTAAAAGACAAAGCAAAATATTATAAATAAAAGTGCAGGGAAATGGATTTAGAAAATAAAAAAGGAAGAACTCGCTCAGCATTACTCAACCTGAGAGAACTGAAAAATAAATGCAAGCCTCAAATTACAGTACTTAGAGATGCTATGGGCAAAGTATTGAGTGAACCAAGAAGCATCAGAAGAAGATAGAGGGAATACACAGAATGACTGCACCAAAATTCACTAACTGCTCTGTTGGAAAAAGATGAGTGGTCTCCTACCATAAAGTTTTACCGTCTCAGAATCCCAATAAAAGTTTGCTATGACTCATAATTATTCAACATTAATGAATTTGTTTTCATTAATGTCCAGGTCTGTAAAACTGAGAGGAAAAAACAAACGGTGAGGGGCAGGGTATTTTAATTCATTTCCAGGGTCAAATAAATATAGAAAGAATGAAATAGTGTAAGCAAACAACTTGTTGAACTTTAAAAATGAAAACCATAATGAGATGCATGTATTTCAAGTATTAAAATCAGGCAGCAAAAGTTTTCTTTCATTGGAAGCACAGATGTTGAAGGTCAAGAGGCAGGGAGAAAATACAAAGAAAAAAAGTTTGATTTAAAACATTAATTTAAAAATAATGTCTCTTGAACCACGTAATTAGGAACAGAAACATGTAAGAACATGCTGTTGTGGTTGTTATTGTTATTATGTGCCACAAATCGCTTGCAACTCATAGTGACCCTATGTACAACAGCCTCGAATCCTGCTCTATCCTCTGCCAACTCTACTGTCTCTGACACACCTACCCTCATTATCCAAGTCATTGTATCAGTCCTTCTCATCAATGGTCTCCATCTCTTTCTCCATCGCTCAACCCTTCCAAGTATGATGTCCCTCTCCAAGAACTAGTCCCTCCTTGCAACATACCAAAAGTATGTCAGACGAAGCCTCAGAACTAATTGGTATTTCCAGTAAATGAGTTTGGAAAAAGTTTCAAAGTTTCATTGTATAGAACCACAATACACATTAACAGATAGATTTAGGAAGGCCTGTAGTAAAAAGATTCTGGGTTTTTTCATCTCTTATTTCCTAAACTTATTTAAGAATAAACCCCTATTCATTAATTCATTTAGATCCCTGTTAAAATCAGATTAAAAATGTAACACTAAAAGGATTTCAGCATCAGAATGTACCAAAAAGAAAATATGAGTCATGAGGTGGACACTGAGTGTATATGTGCATAAATAGAAGCCAGAAAAGCAAACCTATCCTCCTAGAGCACTGATCAAACTCTTCCTAGTTTGGGTTCCTAAAGACCACAAAAAAGGAGAGGGCTGATAAAGAGAATGTAAATTATAAGAATCCATTGCAGAATGTTAAGATCTACACTGTATGTATTTCAGAGGAAGCTGAAGTGTAATGTAATAAAGACAGAGCAGCAGAGGAGTCCAGTGAATAAGTAGAACTAATGATTTCTAATTTTACTTTTCCTGATCCTACTGTTCTCTCCCTCCAACAGTCTTACACTTGGTTTCTTCCTTCTCCTTACACCTTACTATATATTTCTTTTTCTAGCTTTGGTCCCATGCTGGCAAGTCCAATGATTTTGACCTTGTTCTAGGATTTTGATCCTAGGTGTACATGTTTCTCACAACCAAACACAAGAGGGTCACATGTTGGATGTAAGAAAGATGTTCCTGAGAAGATATGGGAGATAGGATTTCATGAACTGTGTTAAAACAGAATACTCATCTACTTTTATTAAGAAGCTCTCTCTAGTGGGAAGGAGCTGTGCTGCTATCTCAAAGGAATTCAGTTTGAATCTGTCAACTGTTCTGCAGGAGAAAGATGGGCAATCCTCTCCTATGCTATTAAACTGCTTCTGAAAACTCACCGGAGTGTCAACTATGAACTGATTACAACTCTATGGTACACAACAACAAATCTTATTAAGTACAATTTTATTTTGAAGAGGAAACACAAGCTATAAGATAACAGAAGTTAGGGAAGATTAAGAAAATCCAACAGCTTCATTGTGGAGCACTTAGAAATTAACAGCCAGTCTGGGGGAAAAAAAAGAAATCAGGCATTGATAACCCAAAGAGTACTGTTGTTGTTGTTGTTGTTACTATGTGCCGTAGAGTCAGAACCAACTCATAGCTGACCTTCCAGGGGGTTTTCAGAGGCAGTAAATCACACAGGAGGAGATCACCCATCTTTCTCCCACAGAGCCATCTTCTTCCTCACAGAGGTGAATTCAAACCACATGCCTTTAGGTAGGCAACATATCTCTTTACCACTAGACCACCAGACCTCCCCAAAGAGTCTTAGGTAAAAATAAAAAATTTAAACGGTAAATCCCAATGTTAAAGAATTCAGATGACCTGAAAACTACAAGGGGTATAAGCACAACAGAGATTGTGAGGATGGGACAGAATTGGGCAGGGCTTTGTTCTGTTGCATATTCTTGTGTGCTGTGGAATGGAACCAACTCAGTGAATAGGATTCTCAAAGTCATCTTGATAGCATCCAACAACATTAAAAACAAACAAACAAACAAAACCCCACCTATAATCCCTTAAATTATATACATATTCTCATACACATTCCTAATTTTTAGGTTAAAAGATTTTCTTTCATTTCCAAAAATCCTCAAAAGAACCTGTAGTTACATACATAAATTCAGGCCCCACAGTGATAACTGCACATTTCCAAATTTAGAGACTAAATTTCAGGTTCTTTCAGATCAGAGGAATAGTGCCTGGATACTGAATGGATACACAATGAAAGCACAAGAGAGTGTGCAAAATGTGGCTGCAGCAGATTCTAAAGATTTTTACATTGCTGGCTAGACTGGAATAGTATAGGGGAAAGAAACAAGCAAAATAGCAGCAAACCACATGCATATTGCAGTATACATTCTGCCACTGCTACAAAGCAAATATGTGGCTGTGTGGCTTTAATCTGAAAGTCTCTCTTTACTTCAGTGCTTCTGTTGAAGATTAAAAGGAAAAAAAGAAAAAGGAGATAAAATAAATAAAAGAACCATATTTAGCCATTAAACTGAAGTTTCTTTAAATTTATTGAATTTTTTTAAATAAACTTTTTATTTTATACTGGCTTACTTATAAAGTTCATATACATTGTTTTTCACACTAGATCTTTCCCATTTCCTTTACCCACACCTCCCTCTACCCATCTAATTGTGGGACCCTATGATTACCCAACCCACCCAGCCTCACTCCTCTGTTTCCACCCTCCCCACCTTAGATTGTCATACGCGATTTACTAGACACATTTTACTACAATAATAGTCTTATACAGTATTTGTCCTTATGAGACTGATTCAGTTCACTTAGCGTAATGCTCTCCAGTCCCTCCCAAGTTGGATAGTAATTTTTAAAATTATTTCTCCTACATGCTGCATAATGTTCCATCACGTGAATGAACCATAACTTCTCAATCCATTTGATTGTGGTTGGACATTCAGGCTATTTTCATGTTCTTGTGATGGTTAATAATGATGCTATGAACACTGGTGTACAAATCTCAAGCTTATTGAAACTTTTCTGCTCCATTTTTCTCTTAATATTTATGCTCAACGACTCGACGGCACATAACAACAACTACTCAATCCCCTCCTCCCACACGCACTCACATTCATACACACACACACTGCTACGATTAATATGAATCAAAACTAGCAGAATAGTTCCGCCTTAGTATTTACCTCTGTGACCTAACAGGGAGGGGTTTATATAGCCTTGAGAATAATTTCACAATAATGGTATAGATAAACTTTTACTCAGAAAGGGGTGAAATAAAACAAAAAGATTTAACAGGTACAGATTTTGTGCTCCTACTAGAATCAATACATGTCAAGCAAACAAATGTCAATGCATTGAATCATAGTGAAGGGTACTGTTTCTGAGATTTTCTCAGTAAATGCCTTCATGAAGTTTTATGCTGTTAATCACATTAAATTGACCTCTGAGGAATAGAATAAAATCTTCTATCATGATTGGGCTTGTTTTTCTTTAATGGCTTTCATTTAAAAGCTCAAGTTAGGGGATGGTGTAAGGTGGGAGTGTAAAATGGTTCAACCATTATGGAAGGTAGTATGGTGTTTCCTCAAAAATTTGGAAATAGAAAGAACATTTATCCCAGCAGTTCCACTACTGGGAATATACCCTAAAGAAATCAGAACTGCCACTCAAGCAGATATATACACACAATCAAGTGCCCATCAACAAACACATGGATAGAGAAGCTTTGGAATATTATGCAGCACTGAAAAACAAAGAACTAGTGAAATATACGAAATGTGTGAGCATGGAGGACATTATGCTGAGTGAAATATCTCAGTCACAACAAAGACAAATACTGTATAATGCCACTGTTATAGAACATATTTTTCCCCTCAGAGCTGAGGCAGACAACCATTCTCCCATGGGGCAGCTGGTGAATTTGAACCACTGATCTTCTGATTAGCAAACAAACATTTTGACCATAGTGAAACCAAGGCTTCTTTAGCTAAAACGGGCCTATCACAAGTAGAAAATTTTAATTAGAATTAAGTTCTCTAACGTGAATTTTTTTTGGGGGGGGGAAAGGGGAGTGTAGAAAGTAAGTTGGCTGGGGGAATAATCTGTTTTATGTATGGAAAACCATCGTTGACGGTAAGGTCATAGGAAAAGGTTTAAGCTCAAAACTATCCTGAAACAGCTTATCTTCTTTAATTTTCACTTAGAATGTGTAGTGATGAGAGCCTGTGTCTATGTTCTATGACCAATAGGATATACACCATTGACACAGCAAAGCTGTAAATTTGGCCTGCTGATCGTAAACCTAAAAGTATGATTGATATAAGCATAGACAGGTGGCCTGGTTGTGCAGTGGTTGGGTATTCTGCTGTTAACCAAAATGACAATGGTTAAAACTCACCTGGCATTCCATGGGGGAGGGATGTGGTAGTCTGCTCCTTTAGGATTTGCAGCCTTGAAAATAATGTAAGGGAGTTTCACTATGTCTTATAGGGATTCTTTGAGTTGCTGCTGACTTGATAATGGTGAGTTTGATTTTGATCAGGTTACTGGATTAGTAATTTTGTGAGAATTTTTTAAATTTTTAATTACCTCAACTAATGTCTATCTGTGTTTCATTGACTATGCAAAGGCATTTGACTGTGTAGATCATAACAAACTATGGCTGACTCTGAGAAGAATGGGGATCCCAGAACACTTGATCGTTCTAATGCGAAACTAATACTTGGACCGAGAGGCAGTGGTCAGAACAGAACAAGGGAACACTGCATGATTCAAAATTGGGAACGGCATACACCAGGGATGCACCCTATCTCCATACCTTTTCAACCTATATGCAGAACAGATTATCCGGGAGGCTGGGCTCTATGAGGAGAAATGTGGGATCAAGATTGGTGGACGATTTATCAACAATCTGCGTTATGTGGATGACACAACCCTGCATGCTGAAACTGAAGAGGACCTGAAGCGCCTGCTGCAGAGTGTCAAGGACTGCAGCCTACAATATGGATTGAGGCTCAATGTCAAGAAGACAAAGATTCTCACCACTGGAGCAATTGGCAGCATCAGGATGGATGGTGAAGAGATTGAGATTGTACACAGCTTTAGTTTGCTTGGCTCCATAGTCAACAGTCTTGGCACCAGCAGCGAGGAAATTAAAAGGCACATTGGCATGGGAAAGTCTTCTGTTAGGGACCTCTCCAAAGTACTGAAGAGCAATGGTGTCTCTTTGGAGACTAGGGTGCGTCTGATACAGGCCATGGTCTTCGCAATCACTTGTTATGCATCAGAGAGTTGGACAATGACCAAGGAGGATAGAAGGAGAATTGATGCCTTTGAGCTGTGGTGCTGGAGAAGAGTATTGAGAATACCATGGACTGCTAGGAAAACAAACAGATTTGTCCTGGAAAGGGTTAACCCGGGTGCCTCCTTGGAGGCAAGGATTCTGAGGCTCCATCTAACATACTTTGGACATGTTGTGAGGAGAGATCGGTCCTTAGAGAGGGACCTCATGCTTGGGAGGGTGAAGGGACACCGCAGGAGAGGAAGGCCCTCTATGAGGTGGATTGATTCAGTGACTGGGATAATTGGGTTGGGAGTGTCAGAGACAGTGCGATTGGCACAGGACAGAGCGGAGTTTAGGGCTGTTGTACATAGGGTCGCTATGAGTTGCAAGCGACTCGACAGCACATAACAACAACAACATCAATCTTTCTAATTTTGAGTAGAAAGAAATTAGTATGTCTAAGACAGAGAAAGATTGTTTGTGTCCATTCATTTGTGTGTATATGTTTGCACACTGTAATGGTTTTTTTGGTGGGAACAAAAATAAATTTGTCTCTTTTTAAAAACTGTACAATATGGTATTGTTATTTAGACGTGGATACCAAAGAATAGAACATACACAGTACACACAAAAATTTAATTTTCCTTGGTTGAAAGGATATCATTATAACTGGTTTTAAAATGTTCTTTGTAATTTAATTTTCCTTTTAAGTATTCGTTGTCTGAATGCAAGACAAGCCTGGTTTTGATGTCTTATTCTTTCTCACTTTCTGGCTGAGTGATAGCGATCAAATAACCTTTAATGTTAACTTTGGTGGTAGTGGTGTGTATCATTGACTCAGAACCAACCTATAGCTGACCCTCCAGTGAGTTTTCAGAGGCAGTAAAATACTCAGGAGGAGATTGTTCATCCTCCTGCAGAGGAACTGGTACATTTGTTATGGCAGTGCAATTACTGACCATGAAGGCACCAGAGAGTTGTCTTAATTTGAGCTTTAGTTTAATCATATATAAAGTGGGAATAATAGCAAATTAATAGATTTACTCTAGGAATTAAACCAGGTACTCAGTATTCTGTTATTATTCATACAAAAAATGCCCTAATTCCTGATATTAGCAGTGCTTTAAAAATTAAACTTTTTTAGATTTTGGAAGAGAATTACTATATATACTATACTATATAGAACTTCAATAAGATCTTTGGCAGTTTCTTGCAATTTCTATAGAACAGTGTTTATACTGATAGTAAATAGTCATATGTCTAGGTCAGATTTTGAAATCAAATTAGTTCACATTAGTTCAATTCCTAACTTCAAATGAATTATGAAGAAATTGAGTTTTCAGGTCCCAATGCCACTGGCCTGCCACCAGAACTCTAGTCCTGACACTGCTAACTCAGGCCCTAAACTCTGATCCAAATGCTTCTGCCCTACACCATGAAAAGCCAATCCTGATGCTGACACCTGCGATTGCAGGTGATATGCACTGGGAACTACACTGGAATTTGAGAGAATGATTTTGGGGGTCAGGGGTCATTGCTGTTTGGCTGGATCTTGTGGGAACCTCTTAAACTCAATCAGAAGGGAGTAAGACAGCAGGACTTTATTCCAAAAGGGAAAGCCAAGGCTTCCTGGTTTTTAATCCGGTTTCCGCACTCTGGCTTACATCTCCTCACATCCAGTCCATCAACTGCATTTAGCCCAGAGAAGCTTGGACTACCCAATATACAGCAATTATCTGACACCAAAGGCTGCTTTCACAGATCTTTACTCTACTAAACTGAAGCAGATATTCCCTTGGGTCAAAGGGAGAGAGAAACCCAGGCAAGGTAGTTTCCCCACACTCTTCTGTAGTGGTGACTTTATATAAAAAACCTGCTATCACCTCAGACATGAAAACTCTTCCACAGCAAAGTCACAGAGGAAGCAGGCTACCATACCCCCTACACAAGCCCAAAGTGAGATGTCACCCCCAAAAGTGACACAGTATAAATGGATTTTCTGAAGCCAGAAAGTCTGATGAAATTTCTCACATAGAAGTTAACAGAAAAATGATTTAATAGTGTCAATGGGTGAAAGAAAAATGTGCAAGCAAAAACCATGAAGACCTTAAAAAAATCCAAAACAATGCACATAAAACAAATGAGGCATTAGAGGCTCTGGAAAAACAAGAAACCACAATCCAAAATATGAGGACAAATGTTTCAGATGTTGTAAAATTTATGGAGGGACACATGAACAAGGTTGAAGTGATGGAACACAAAACCAGTGAAATAGAAGATAGAATTGTCACCACTGATCTACTAGAACAAAAAGTAGAATCAAAAAAAGAAGGAAAAAGGAGAAAACCTAAGAATAATGTGGGACACCATCAAGAGGAATATCATGTGCATAATCAGAATACCAGAAAAGGAAGAAGCAACTAAAGGCACTGAAAAAGTTGTGGGAGAATTAGCAGAACAAAACGTTCTTGGCATAATGAAGAATAAAAGACTATATATACAAGAAGCTGAGAGAACACCATATAGAATAGACCCCAAAAGAAATACTCCAAGACATATCATAGCCAAATTTGCCAGAACCAAAGAGAAGGAGAGAATTCTGGCAGCACTGAAGGAGAAACAAAGAGTAACCTATAAGGAAGAGCAAAGAAAACTAGGCCAGGAGCTGATTGTGGAACAGACCACCATCCTGATGCTACCAATTAGTCCAGTGGTGATAATCTTTGTCTTCTTGACATTGAGCCTCAGTCCATACTGAAGGCTTCAGTCCTTGACCTTCTGCAGTAAGTACATGAGGTCCTCCTCAGTTTAAGCGAGCAAAGTTGTGTCATCTGCATAACGCAGATTGTTGATAGATCATCCACCAATCCTAACGCCACGCGTCTCCTCATAGAGCTCAGCCTCTCGGATAATCTGCTCTGCATACAGGTTGAAAAGGTATGGAGATAGGACTCATCCCTGGCGCACACCCTTCCCAATTTTGAACCATGCAGTGTTGCCCTGCTCTGTTCTGACGACTACCTCTTGGCCCATGTATAGGTTTCGCATTAGCACTATTAAATGTTCTGGGATTCCCATTCTTCTCAGAGTCAGCAACAGTTTGTTATGATCCACACAGTCAAATGCCTTTGCATAATCAATGAAACACAGATAGACATTCCTCTGGTGTTCCCTGCTTTCAGCTAAGATCCATCTAACATCAGCAAATATCCCTAGTACCACAACCCCTTCTAAACCCAGGCTGGACGTCTGGCAGTTCTCTGCAGATGTACTGTTCCAGTCGTTTTTGGATAATCTTCAGGAGAATCTTGCTTGCATGTGAAATCAATGCTGTTGTTCTGTAGTTTCCACGCTCAGTTGGGTCACCCTTCTTTGGAATGGGAACAAATATAGATCTCTTCCAGTCAGTTGGCAACTATACTCACACAAATATGAAAACTTAGATGAAATGGACAAATACTTAGAAAATCACAAACTACGTAAAGTGACACAAATTGAAACGGAACACCCGAACAGACCCATTACAAAAGAAGAAATAGAAAAGCTAATAAAACAACTTCCAGCCAAAAATTAAAAAAAAACAAAAAAACAAAAAACACCAAAACCTGGACGAGATGGCTTTACAAGTGAATTTTATTAAGCATTCAGAGAAGAACTGTCACCAATTCTACATAGAATATTTCAGAAAATAGAAAAATATCACATTCTCCCAGACTCTTTCTATGAAAAAGTCCTGGACCAGATGGCTTTACAAGTGAATTTTATCAAACATTCACAGAAGAACTGTTACCAATCCTACATAAGCAATTTCAGAAAATAGAAAAAGATGGGATTCTCCCAGACTCATTCTATGAAGCAAATATATCCTTGATACAAAAACCAGGTAAAGATACCGC
>NW_006400093.1:842525-845068 GCF_000299155.1 Elephantulus edwardii | reverse complement strand
TATATTGTATTGAAACAGATGAGGGAAAGAACAGATTAGAAGTGATATATGATTGAGTATTACGGTTAGCACAGGAATCCAGAATTAAGGTTGCATAGAGAAGTGTACTCGGGGTGGGGTGGGGGGAAGGGACGTGGGTATTGTATACTAATGAATGATTTTTTTTCTTTTTTTTTTTGTCTCTCTTCAGTGGGGGAAGCGAGCTGGTGGGGAGTGGTGAGCAGGGAGAAAATTGCGGCAATGAATGAATGGAAATCCAAAACCTCTGTAAAAAAAAACAAACATATTTTAAAAAAGTAAGAAAGTAAATACATACATACATACATACATAATCAATCAATCACCATGACCAAGTGGGATTCATAACAGGTATGCAAGGATGGTTCAACATAAAAAAACCATCAGTGTGATTCATCACATTAACAAAGCAAAGAACAAGAACCATAAATTGATGCAGAAAAGGCTTTTGACAAAACCCAACATCCTTTCCTGATTAAAACACTCAACAAAGTAGGAATTAAAGGGAATTTCCTCAACATAGTAAAAAGTATATCCACAAACCTGGAGCTGAGAAAAACAATACCCATCACAATAACTAATCACAAGATTAAATACTTGGGAGTAAATCTAATTAGAAATACAAAGGATATATTTTAAAAAATGACAAAACATTACTACAAGAAACAAACAGAGATCTGGAGAAATGGAAGAATATACCTTGCTCATAGATAGGAAGACCCACCATTGTGAAAATGACAATCCTACCAAAGGAAATCTACACATTCAATGCAATCTCAATACAAATACCAATTCCATTCTTCAACGTAATGGAAAACGCAATCTCCAATTTAATTTGGAATGGAAACAGACCTTGAATAAGCAAAGCACTCCTTAAAAGAGAAACAAGGAAGGAGGTATCTCACGCCCTGATTTCAAATTCTACTACACTGCTGTGTTGGTCAAGGCAGCATGGTATTGCAACAATGACAAACACATAGATTAATGAAATAGAGTTGAGAAACTAGAAAGCAGCCCATGTACCTACGGACAACTGATTTTTGACAAGGAGATGTAATCAGTCAAGTGGGAAAACAACAGCCTTTTTAACAAATGGTGTTGGCAAAATTGAAAAACCATCTGTAGAAAACTCAAACAAGATGCATACCTTACACCACACACAAAAACCAACTCAAAGTGGATCAAGGACCTAGGACTAAAACCAAGGACTTTATTAGAGAAAAGATTGGAAGAAACCTATAAGCACTAATCCAAAACATGAGGTGTCTTCCAAAACGTCCTGAAAAATCTACAACCAGGAGAGGATAAAATAAATGAAAGGGGTCTTCTAAGATTCAAATTCCCATGCACATCCAAAAACTTCTCCAACAGGATAAAAAAGGAAGCTATAGATGGTGAAAAAAATATTTGGTAATGACATGTCTGATAAGGGACATATATCTAAAATTTATAGAATACTCGAGCACCACAAGATAAAGGTAAATAACCTAATTGCAAAGTGGGCACAGGATATGAACAGACACTTCACGAAAGAAGACATTGAGATGGTGAACAAACACATGAAGAAATGTTCAAAATGCCTAAGAGAGATGCAAATCAAAATAACTATGAGAATCATCTCACCCCAGAAAGAATACCAAAATTCAGCAGGATGGGTCTCAGTCAAAAAAAGGACAAATACTGCATAATGCCACTGTTATAAAACAGGACTGACATCAGGTTTGGGGGAAAACTTTTTAAAAGGGGATAAATAATGTACGCTACATTGAAACAGATGAGGGAGAGAACTGTTTAAATTAAAGTGGACTGGGGGTAGGGGGGAATTGTATAAGAATGAAATTTTTTTTTTCTTTTCAAAGAGAAAAGCAAACTGCGGGGGGATGGTTGGGCAGGGAGGAAAATGTGCAACAATGAATGAATGGAAAACCAAGTTCTTTATAAACTTTCATTAAAATATCAATTAAAAAAAGAAATTGAGTTTTCATGAAAGCTTTTCTAGGCTTTGGATTTGTGGACAAAAGTTATGTCCTTCTATTGATACTAATTTTTTTTTTTCATTTTCTTCCCAAAAATTTTATTTAACTGAAAAATTAGAAAGAAATTGGTTTTCATTCATTCATGTACATTTTCCTCTCTCTTCTCCCCCCAACTCCTTTGTAATCCATGCTATTGTCATACACATAATTTGTAATCATCCATTCCATCCAGTTCTTCTTTTCACCCATTCCAGTGCAGTGTTCTTTTCCTATTTTTTCCACTCTCTCCCAATACTATCATTAAAACAGCAAATTTATGCAGTATTTGTTCTTTTTCTCTTTTTAACTTAAAAAATATGGAACACTTCACGAATTTGCGTGTCATCCTTGCGCAGGGGCCATGCTAATCTTCTCTGTATCGTTCGAATTTTAGTATATGTGCTGCCGAAGCCAGGAGGGACAGGTCCTTGGAGAAGGACATCATGCTTGGGAGGGTGGAGGGACGGCGCAGGAGGGGAAGACCCTCTATGAGATGGATTGATTCGGTGA
>NW_006400093.1:837260-840897 GCF_000299155.1 Elephantulus edwardii | reverse complement strand
GTAGTGACCTTCTTTGTCCTTTGTGATGGTTTTTGCATTGAAATTTATTTTATCAGTGATTAGTATCGCTACTCCTGCTTTTTTTTGGTTGCTATTTGCTTGGTATATTTTGTGCCATCCTTTAATTTTTAGGCTTTCTTTAACTACATTTTTCAGATGTGTCTCTTGTAGGCAACATATTGATGGATTTTGGGTTTGTTTTTTTTTGTCCAATCTGCTATTCTTTTTCTTTTCAATGGTGCATTTAAACCATTCACGTTCAGTGAAATTATTGAAAGGTAGGGTTTTATTGCTATCATTCTGTTCAATTCTTTTTGGTGTTGTTGCTTGTTACTTTGGTCCATCCTGTTTTCTTTGGTATCTCTATTTCAAGGACATTTCCCAGTGTTTCCTGTAAGGGTGGTCTTGTTTTTACGAACTCCTTTAGGTTCTGTATTTCTGGGAATAATTTGATCTCTCCTTCATACCTGATGGATAGTTTTCTGGGTACAGTATTCTTGATTGAAAGTTGGGTTCTTTAAGTGTTCGATAGATGCCATTCCACTGTCTTCTTGCTCTCATGGTTTCTGCTGAGAAACTAGCTCTTATTCTTATTTGTTCTCCCTTTCTTTGTTTCTTTCTCATTGCTTTTAATATTTTCTCCTTATCTTTGGTTCTAGCAGATTTGACAATGATATGCCTTGGTGTTTTTCGTTTAGGGTCTATTCTATATGGCGTTCGCTCAGCTTCTTGAATATATATTCTGTCATTCTTCATTATGCCTGGAAAGTTTTCCTCTAGTAATTCTTCAACAACTTTTTCAGTGCCTTTACTTGCTTCTTCCCGTTCTGGGATTCCAATGATGCGGATGTTATTTCTTTTAATGGTATCCCACATTATTCTTAAGTTTTCTTCTGTTTCCTTCTTCTTTGCTTCTGCTTTTTTCTCAGTTATATCTGTGGTGGCAATTCTATCTTCTACTTCACTAATTCTGTTTCCCATCTCTTCACCTCTATTTGTATGTCCCTCCATCATGTTGACAGCATCAGAAACCTTTGATTTCATATTTTGAATTATGATTTCTTGTTTTCCAATTGCCTCTAATGCCTCTTTTGTTTTCTCTGCATTGTTTTGAACTGTTTTTTTAAGTGCCTTCTGATTTTTGACTGTAGTGTCCTGTAATTCTTCAAGTTTGTTTTTCATCCATTGAAAACATTCAATCATCTTTTTTCTAAATTCTGTATGAGAAAGTTCCCTCAAACTTTCTGGCTTAATGAAATCCATTGCTACTGTGTCATTTTTGGGCGGAGATAACTTGTTTTGGGCTTGCGTGGTGAGTGAGGTACCCTGCTTCTTTCGAGACATTGAAGTGGAAAAGTTGTTGAAAACTAAGGTGTTAGTTGGTTCTTGTGTTGATGCCACTACTTCTCTATAAAAGATGTCCAGTACCTTCCTTTTGCTTAGGTTGATGGGACCAAAGTGGAAGGTCCAAACAGCAGTTTGTAGTCTAAAGAAACTAAATCTTCAATGTTGGACAACTTTTTCAAGTGATGTTGAAAAATGCTATAACTTTGGTCTATAATTTTTGTTCTTTTGTGCGGTTTTTTTGTTTCATTTTTGTTGGGTTCGGCCCTCGGGCCCCAAAGTTCAGAGCTGGTGGGGGGGTCGCGAGCCGGGATGGGTCAGAGCTGGCGGGGGGTGTCGCAAGCCGGGTCGGGGGGAGCAATGCGATACCTGAAGATGGGGGTCGTGGGTCAGAGCTGCAGGGTTGTGTTCCACTTCAAGTCCACTCCCACCGTCCACTGCGTCGGCGCATGGCACCTTGGCCAGTCCCAAAGTTCAGAGCTGGCGGGGGGATCGCGAGCCGGTTTGGGGGGAGCAATGCGATACCTCAAGATGGGGGTCGTGGGTCCGTAAAAGTTTTTGATGTGCATAGGGACTTAATCTTTAGAAGGTCCCATGCATCAATTGTATCCTCTTTATATTGTGCATTTCTCGTTTTATTAGGCAGTATTTTTTCCACAATTTTATTTTTTATTATTAAATTTTATTAATTTTAATGAACATTTACAGAGACTTTGGGTTTTCATTCATTCATTGTTACACACTTTTCTCTACACTCCTTCCCATTTCGTTCTTCTCTCATTTCCCCTCCTTCAATGTATTAGGCAGTATTTTTATACCTTGGCCTAAAAGTTATCTGTAATTGTTTCATTTGTCAGAAAAGAAGATTTCATACCCTAGTATATCCTCTGCATTAGAGAACAGGTTTTCTAAGCATTGGATTTTTTTCATAGCTATTACTAATTCAGAACTTCTATTTAGCCTGTAATGTATGACTAAGGACCATTCGGGGGGGTTCGTTTTATTTGTTGTTGGGGTTTTTTTGATACCTAAACGCATTTATAAATTTTATGTTATTTTCATTTCACCAAAGCTATACTAAATAAAAATGGCATTTCATAAGCAAGTTTATGTTATTTCAGGGTTACAGTCAAATGGCAAACAATTTTGAAAACATATATTTTCAAATCAAATAAATAATCTGGCAATTAGTTGGACCTTTAGAGTGATTGCATCAAAATACATATCTATAGAGTCATAAATCAAAATATTTTATTTTAAAAATTTCCTTAAAGAAAAATCTTGGTAACTAAAAGCCAAGGAAATCTTAGTGAAATGGACATTTATTTCTTTTAGAGAGCCACTCATTTTATGGAAAGTTTAAATATCAGTTCTGTATTATAAAAGATCTTAATTCATGGATTATCTGTTATTTCACTGGTAAAAATCTAATAAGATGATTAGCGAAGTTTCAGTTTGTTGGGAAAATGGACGAACAAACTTGTAATCTAAACTATAGACCTGCATAATTTTCTTTACCTAAAAACAATTTTGTAGTAATCAGAATGCTAATCCAATTGTATATTGTTTGGTTTATTGTAAGTAACTGGTGAACAGTGGTCAATAAATAGTTTCATATTGAAAGAAAATCAGGAACAATGATTTTATAAATTATTCTCTAACTTGGGAGGGACTGGAGAGCATTATGCTGAGTGAATAAACTCAGTCCCACAAGGACAAATATTGTATAAAACCATTATTGAAGAATGAGGATAAGGATCCAAGAGAGATGGCAGAGGGTGGAAGCATGAGGATGTGCAGGAGGAGGGGGAGAGTAATCAAGGGGTTGTACAATTTGATGGATGGGAGGGTAAGGGAAATTGAAAGAATCTGCTCTCTAAAACAATGTATTCGAATTTTGTAAATAAATTAGAGGAAGAAAAAATTTTTTTAAGAAAAGTTCTTCAGTAGAGTAAAAAGTAAGTCCACAGACGGGGGAAACTATTTGGCAACAATGTATCTGATAAGGGACTCATAACTTTATAGAATAGTTCAGCACATCAAAAAGAAAATAATAAAGATCCAATCACAAAATGGACAGAAGAGTTGAATAAAAAAAGATTGTTGTTGTTGTTGTTGTTAAGTGCCATCGAGTCGTTTTCGACACATAGCGACCCTATGCACAACAGCCCTAAACCATGCTCTACCCTGCGCCAAACGCACCGCCTCTGACACACCCATCCCGATTACCCCAGTCACCGAATCAATCCATCTCATAGAGGGTCTTCCCCTCCTGCGCTGTCCCTCCACCCTC